>NC_051176.1:265722733-266066804 GCF_013339695.2 Rhipicephalus sanguineus
CCTTCTGCCTGTTCGCATGACGTCATCCTCGGGTGGGACTTCCTATCCCGCCATAATGCCGTCATCGACTGCGCACGCGCCGAAGTTGAGTTTTCCCATTGTGTGACGCCCCATTACTTGACGCTCTTCATCAGCCGCCCAAGCTGCTCGTTCGTGAGGATACCGACATTCCGCCTGGCACTTTCGCACTGGTCCCTGTTTCCTGCAACGCCCACACCGACGCTACAGTCTTTTTCACGCCGTCCGATGTCTTCACGAGTCGTAGAGCTCTGCCGCTACCTTTCGCAACGATTGACATCGCCGCCGGCAGCAGCAATATATTCGTCTTGAATCCGCTCTCTGCACCTGTCACGCTGCTTGCAGGCGAATGTCTCGGCCGCTTGGAAGATCTCGACTCTTCGTCTTTGGTTGACGTCCCGGATGACTGCAGCGACCCACCAAATGCCCTGTCGGCACTCGGGGAGTCATCCAGTGATATATTTTCCAGTGCCATCGCCGATACCCTCACCCCTGCCGAACACGCTGACCTACTTGCTCTTCTGCACGAGTTCCGGAATTCTTTCGATGTGTCGCAACCTCAACTGGGCCGCACGTCGCAAGTACAACATTACGTCGACACCGGTTTACACCAGCCGCTGCGTCAAAGACCATACCGCGTCTCCGCTGAAGAGCGCCGCGTCATTAACAACCAAGTCGAAGACATGCTTCGTAGAGACGTTATTCGACCATCGCACAGTCCCTGGGCGTCTCCTGTCGTACTGGTGCGTAAGAAAGATGGATCTATCCGGTTTTGCGTGGACTACCGTCGTTTGAATAAGATAACCCGCAAGGACGTCTATCCTTTGCCGCGCATTGACGACGCCATTGACACCCTTCACGGAGCAGAATTCTTCTCGTCACGGACTTGCGGTCTGGCTATTGGCAAGTTCCTATGGCTGAAGCCGATCGCCAGAAGACTGCGTTTATTACACCTGATGGCCTATACGAGTTTAACGTCATGCCCTTTGGACTTTGTAACGCGCCTGCTACGTTTGAACGACTTATGGATAATACACTACGTGGTCTAAAGTGGTCTATGTGCCTGTGTTACCTCGACGATGTCGTGGTTTTCTCCCATGATTTCCCTACACACCTCCGTCGCCTCAGGCACGTTTTGACTTGTCTGACCAACGCTGGCCTTCAGCTTAACCTCAAGAAATGCCGCTTCGCTGCCCGGGAGCTCGTCATCTTAGGCCACATCGTGTCCAAACAGGGCGTATTACCTGACCCTGCAAAACTTCGTGCAGTCGCGGAATTCCCTAAGCCCACGACCATGAAGGAACTTCGAAGTTTTGTAGGTCTATGCTCCTATTTCCGGCGCTTTGTTCGCAATTTTGCATCCATCATGTCACCGTTAACCCAGCTTCTTCGCGGCGACGTGAACCTCTCCTCCTGGTCCTCTGCATGTGACGTAGCCTTCGCTACACTGCGCCGCCTGCTCACTTCCCCACCTATTCTTCGTCACTTCGATCTGACGGCTCCTACCGAAGTACACACAGACGCCAGCGGGGTCGGGCTTGGCGCTGTCCTCGCTCAACGAAAGCCCGGCTATTCCGAATACGTCGTCGCCTACGCTAGTCGCACGCTGACGAAAGCCGAAACGAATTACAGCGTGACTGAAAAAGACGTGTTTGGCTCTGGTGTGGGCGCTTGGAAAGTTCCGGCCGTACTTATACGGCCGCCCCGTTCGATCTAGTAAACCGATCACCACGCGCATTGCTGGCTCGCCACGTTGAAGGACCCTTCTGGCCGCCTAGCGCGATGGGCACTTCGCATCCAGGAGTACGACATTCGCGTCGTATACCGCTGCGGACGCAAACACTCTGACGCTGACGCCCTCTCCCGCTCATCTTTACCGCCAGATCCAGCGTGCGCAACCACATGCGTCCACCCCTTGTCATCTCTCGATCTCGACTCCATTGCCACCGAACAACGTCGTGACCCGTGGATCGCTTCTCTTCTTGATTATCTATGTGGAACATCCACCATTCCTGTATCTCGATCCCTCCGTCGTCAAGCTTCCCATTTCACCATCCGCGATCAACTGCTTCATCGCCGCAACTACGCTGCCGATGGCCGCCGATGGCTACTGGTCATTCCACGCAGCTTGCGATCACAAGTATGCGCCTCTCTTCACGACGATCCGCAATGTGGCCATGCCGGGGTGTTCAAGACATACGAGCGCCTTTGCCATCGCTATTACTGGCGCGGCATGTACAATTTTGTGCGGAAATTCGTGCAGTGCTGTCCTGACTGCCAACGATGCAAATCGACACCTTTACGTGCGACCGGCGCATTGCAGCCGCTTCCATGCCCTGCCAAGCCATTTGATCGCGTCGGCGTTGACCTCTACGGTCCCCTTCCAATGACCGCAGATGGCAACCGGTGGATTATCGTGGCTGTCGACCACCTGACACGCTACGCCGAAACTGCCGCTTTGCCTAGCGCTACCGCTCGGGATGTCGCCTCTTTCATTTTACGTCACTTTATCCTTCTACATGGCGCCCCTCGAGAGCCCCTTAGTGACAGAGGCCGCGCTTTTCTCTCCGAGGTCGTCGAAGCTCTGCTCTCGGAATGCCACGTCATTCATCGGACAACCACAGCATACCACCCGCAGACTAACGGGCTCACGGAACGGTTTAACCGCACCCTGGGTGATATGCTCTCGATGTACGTCGCATCTGACCATACCAACTGGGACCGTGTTCTCCCTTATGTAACATTCGCATACAACACCGCGATACAAACAACTACTGGATTTTCGCCTTTCTTTCTCCTTTACGGACGCGAGCCTTCACATACTATTGACACCCTACTTCCCTACCGTCCTGATGCTTCCGAGTGTCCACCTGTCTCCGAAGCTGCTCGACAAGCCGAAGAGTGCCGCCAGCTCGCCCACACGTTTACCTCGCAAGAGCAGCAGCGACAGAAAGAAAACCGCAGCACTTCACTTCCAGACCCTAGCTATGCCCCAGGGTCTCTCGTATGGCTCTCTGTCCCATACCAGACTCCGGGACTCTCCTCGAAGCTCGTTCCAAGGTACGAGGGCCCTTACACCATCTTGGAGAAAACCTCTCCAGTTAATTTTCTTATCGAGCCAGTTTCTCGATCGGATGACATGCGCCGGCGTGGACGTGACATCGTCCATGTTTCCCGCCTCAAGCCGTACCATGAGCCTCCACCTGAAACTTCTTAGGTCGCCAGGATGGCTCCTTTTTCAGCGGGGGCGATTGTGAAGAAGATGCGCCTCCATCCAGCAGCATCGCCAACGCTCGGCTCGCTCGGCTCGTGTTTCGGATCGCCGCTGTGCCTCTGGACGCTTCTTCTCGCTTGCTTGCCGCTGACGACCATTACGTCTTTCAACGACCAATAAACCTCTTCACAATATATATATATATATATATATATATATATATAGAGAGAGAGAGAGAGAGAGAGAAAGACAGGAGTCCAACTTCCAAAATAAAGAATTTAATGTAGCTTTAGTCTCTTAGGTGCCCGCGATATCATAATGAAGATCTGTAAGTGGAAGACCCTAGATTTATTTTTCAATTTACACAAAGACATCGATCCACCTCGTAACTCTTAACTCGAAGCAAAAAAGGTCGCGTAGGCGACCTTTTTCGCTGACTCGTTGATTGCGTCGCGTAAAATCGATTCAAGCAATGCGTGGGGTTAGGCATTACGTTGTTAAAACATGCGCCACACAGGAGACAGTAGGCTAACGCTATCACGGGAAGCTTTAATTATATGCCAGTGAGTTCAGTTTAAGATGGCCGAAAGTAATTCTGAGATGGTAGCAAATACCATTTGCTACCACTACACCTTGTGCGAAGCTGCGGTTATGAATCTGGACGAGTAATGGAGTTGCTCATTGGTGGCCGAACTTTTAGTAAAACCCTTTACTGATAAATCAAAACTGCGTACAATCTTTTCTCGACACTTTTATAAGCAGGCATGTCGAAGGGTACCAATATGTAGGCAACCAAGAAATTACCCGTTTTTTTATTGGCGAGTAAGTTTGTGCGAAAGCGTTCACTGACTGACTGTGTCAGGATTGCTTTGTATTCTCAGTATCATTTTTCGAGACAATTAGAGCGCAGCTCTTAGGCGTCCGTTCCTGCGTAGAGCGGCATCGCCGTTGGCGTCGGCGGCGTAACCGATAGCGCGAACGAGGACGAAAGAGAGCGAACGCGGAGTCTGTCGATATCACGAGATACCGGCCTCTAACCTCGCTTTCTTCCTCTGTCGCTCGTGAGCATGTAGGGCTGGCACGTGCACTGCGGCTGGCTTCGCTTATCGTAACCGGGCTGTGGGCGCTTGACTTGGTTCGCGACAGCTGCAATGTGCAGAGTATATAGTGTGCGTAGCACTCGAGCGCGGGCAGTTTCTGTGGCAATATGTAACGAATGTTACATTGCTACAACTGCGGATAGTCAAAACTTCAAACACAGCTGGCGTTGCCCGAACACGAGGCTGCGCTCAGCGAATTAGGCAGTATCGTAATCGCCGGTGAATTTTAGGGGCGAAGCTCCTTATGCCGTGGGTCTGTCCATCCTCCGTTTGTAGCGTTGTAGTAGCCACCTCTAGTTCGTGAGAAGCGCGCGTTCTGGTATGCAGTAGAAGAAGAAGATGACGTTGACGAGTGAGACTCTCGTGCGTGTTCGCCTGTGTGGCATTCTTTCTTCTTTACTGCGCGTGTTCTGGTATGCAGTAGAAGAAGAAGACGACGTTTCAGAAGTAACGCGCCATGAGGCTCCCTCTTGGCACGCTTTCTCTTTAGCTCGGAGTCGCCAGATGGAAGGCAAGGCTGCGGAACGGAGGGCATGGAAGGCGGCGGCAGCGCGCGCTCGCTGACAGAATTCTGAGGTGAGAGCCCGCGATGCCGAAGCTGCACGTCGACGCCGTGAAGCAGATTCCGCCGTTCGAGCCCGCGAAGCCGAAGCTGCTCGACAAGCTGCACGGCTGCGGCGAGAAGACCCCGCCGTTCGAGCCCGCGAGGGCGAAGCTGCTCGACAAGCTGCAGGCCTGCGGCAAGAAGACCCCGCCGTTCGAGCCCACGAGGCCGAAGCTGCTCGACAAGCTGCACGGCTGCGGCGCGAAGACCCCGCCGTTCGAGCCCACGAGGCCGAAGCTGCGCGGCTGCGGCGCGAATCGGATCTTCAAAATGAGAAGGACCGTGAAGCGGCGAGAAAGCACGCGTACCGGCAGGCAGAGCCCGAGGCTGTGTGAGCACGTGAAGTGGCTGCAAAACGCATCAGCCGGACTCTGCCCGAAGGCGCCGACGCGCGCTTCCAGCGGGACTTCCTTGATAACAGTTTCGGCCATAGTTGCGGTGTGTGCAACAGATTGTGGTTCTAAAACAATCTAATCACAATATCTTCCATCAAGAAGGACCACGCTCGCGCCAATGCCATCGCCGTGCTGCAGCGCGAGTTCGCTTCGCCCCACTCATCATCATTCACCACGTGGATATGCTGTGATTTTTTTTAATTTGTCATAGCTTAAGTCGTCGCTTCAGTTGTTCATCAGGACAACATATTCTGCACGTAAAAATCCGTTTGAGGGGCATTTTTCCATTGAATGTTTAACCCCTTAAGTGCTTTATTTTTTTCAAAATTTCCCAACCAAAAGTGCCTATTTTTTTATTGCTGATTTCGAATCTGATTGTGCTAAAGAGTACCTAGTCGATGTTGAAATATTATTTGTACCACATACTTCGTCAAATCAAAACACGGAATAATGCAAGGGGGCCTGCTGCAGCTCCTGCACCAAAAACTAGTTTCCTTTCTTAACTTTTTCCCGTTTTCTCCTCGCTTCTGAGAGCAAATGAAGCGCTTTTGAAGAAACTGCTGAATATATTTCATCAGGCCATCTAGCGATGACAAGTTGAAAGTCTTGCCTGGAACGGACAAGGATGGAAAGTCAGGAGGCTTCACAGGAGGATTGTCGTCATCTAGCAGGATCCACTGGCGAGCACTCGCGATGTTCGCTTCCGAGATGTTTTCATCATCACCGGAGAAGATGTTCAATTCACCGCTATCGCTGTATTCACTTCCGGACACAAGATAAACATCTGTATCCGAACCATCATCACTCGAAGAAGATGACGAAAATGAAAAGCTTCTTTTTCGTGTTGATCAGCCAGCTATGCATGGGTGGCTGCCACCGCAAGCCATCTTTTCATGCAAAAACCGCGCTCTTTCCGCAGGAGAAAAATAAATTGTCAAGTAAATGCTGCCATCTGGTGGATTACACGCAATCTAAGTTGTAGAAGAGCGCCTCTTGTCCTGAACGCTAGAGGGGAGTACCTATTCCGCTAGGACGAGCTCTGCTCGTCCAAAGCAGTTTGGGGACAGTTTGGGCAGGACGAGCTCTGCTCGTCCAAAGCAGTTAAGGGGTTAACTTGTCACTGGCCCATGTGCCGAACTTTAAATGGCTGAAATGAAAAAGAAGCGGGCATAAACACCCTCCTGTGAAATAGCTGCGAGACAGCACGACCCGGGGGCCTAAGCCAAGCTCTTAAAAAATACCCTGGGCCGGCGCCAGGGGGGGCTCTGCCCCCCCCATGAGGCAGTCCGGGGGGGCCCGAGCCCCCCAGCCCCCCCGTACTCTCCGCCTATGCAAAGAGGTAGTCTTGGAACTTTTCACAGCCATGGATGATAGCGAGCATCTCTTTCTCTATTTGAGCATATCTCTGCCATCGGGCCCGCGACGCGGCGGAGGGGCAAGGCCTCTCTGTCCCGACGTGGGAGCGGCCCGCTGCACGCTAATCGCGCGCACCGAAGGACTAAAATAAAGTTGTTCATCCATCCATCCATCTGCTGTGTCTCTGTCAGCGAACGGGATGAGTAAGCTAACGGGTGTGCATCTTGCATAATCGCTATGCCAATTCCACTTTGGATGGCATCTACTGATAGGGTGATTGGTTTTCCCTTCTGGGTAGTATGCTAATATGGGAGCTTTTGCAAGTGCCTCGCGCAGGGCTTCAAAGCTCGCCTTATGTCTGTTTTCCCAAACCCACGTGGCGTTCTTTTTTTTTTTCTCAAGAGGTCTCGGAGTGAAGCTGGGAGTGTTGACATATTTGGAATGAAGCGGGAGAAGAAATTCACCGTCATCCAAGAAAGTCTGTAGCTCTTAACGGTTGCAAGGGGCTGGCGTATGAACGATGTCATCCAGCCTCCCTGCATCCAGGCTTAACCCATCACGCGTTAGCACATGTCCAAGATACTTCGCAGCTTCCTGCGAGAAATGACATTTTTTGCAGTTCAGTTCCAAGTTGTGTTTTGGCATTTTTGCGGCGCGCTGACCAGGTTTTTGTCATGCTCGTCTTTAGTTCGACCCCAGACAAGAATGTCGTTCATGACGACTGCTGCACCTGCAAGACCCTCTAATACTTCGTGCATGGCGCCCTGAAATATTTCTGGGGCCGAACAAATACCGAACAGCATGTGTAGGAATCTATAACAACGAAATGGAGTGCAATTTTTTTAGCCTTTTTTGTCCAGTTTTATCTGTCAAAATCCTGTAGCAGCATCCAAAGTCGAAAAGTACTGCGCTCCGCTCAGAGACGGTGCAACGTCTTCTAGCATCGGCATAGGATAATGTTCCCTCAGCAGCCCTTTGTTCAAATCCAATGGATCAAGACATAATCGTACCTTGTCGTTCTTTATGAAGATAACTATGTGGCTGGACCACTCTGTTAGCTCCGTCGCTTTGGCAATTACTCCAGCTGCTTCCATGTGGTCTAGTTCTGCCTTTACTCTGTGCTCGAATGCAAATGAGATCCGGTGTGCTGACTTGACCACTCCTTGGGAACCCGGTTCGAGCTTCAGATGATAGATGACGCCCTTGAGCTCATCCACTCCGATAAAAACGTCTTCATAAGGCTTCACTACGTCGTAGGCATCTTGTTGCTCCAGTGAAGCAATTAGACGAACCAGGTCCAGTTTCTCTGTGACTGAGCCGCCTAGTGTCACGGATACGTCGTCTTCCACTACAAAGAACTTCGTTTCAAACGCTCCCCCAAAGCTGGTCACATGAAAGCAAATGCATTTTGTTGCTTGTTTCTGAAAGCCAAGCAACATTTTTAGAATGACGGTGCAGTTTGTGGGTTGTTTTTTTTCATTATCTTTTCCATTTGACTGTGTGATATGACTGAGCAGTTCGTGCCTCTGTCGAGTTTGCAGACGATGGGCATTTCTTCTATTTTTACTATTGCAGTCCAGCTATCATCTTTTTTGCTGCTTTGAGACAATGCTTCTAACTAGAAGTCTTCTGCCTGTCTGTCTGCATTGGCTTCGCGTGATGCCACTTTTTACTTTTTCGCGGAGGGATTTACAATCCTAGTTCTACATGCAGCTGCAAAGTGATTTCTTTTGCCGCACTTTGTGCACACGTGTCCTTTTGCTGGGCATGCTTCCCTGTCCTTGTGGAATTTTGCACATTTGCTACAGCACCGACTCATTTGGGAAACTTCACCTTGCTCTTTACCTTGCTCCCGAGCTCGGCACATTTCAACAGTTGTGGCAGAAGAAGCTTTTTCTGGCAGTAGTCTTTCTTGAAGTTTCTTGTCTCGCATTTCAAGAATGATTCGGCTTCTTGGCATGTGTTCTTCCAACTCGCCGAATTCACAACTTTTTGCAAGTACACGAAGCTCAGTTAACCAGTCTATAAGTTGCTCATCTTCTTTCTAGTTGTGCTTTCCAAGCTGAAATTCATAGTATGCCAAGTTTAGCGCTGGTTTATAGAATGCTTCGAACTTTCCCTTGAGGACTTCAATATCGCTTTTTTCTTCTCTAGCTTCAAATGCGAGTGTTGTATGTTCTGCACGCATCCTCTCCAGTAGTGATCAGAAAGGTGACTGTCTGTACCTCTTTGCGTTGCTGGTTCTGGTACGTTGCAAGCGCGAAGAGCTCGAACTCTTGTCTCCATGCTTTCCAGTTCTGCCAAACGGCTCCCGTTGTGTCCAGGGCTCTTGGGGGTGGTAGTAGTGTAGTGACTGGGGTAGCCGGCTGCAGGCGAGGTTGCTGCTCGTTGTTTGCCATGGCGCTGATCCGATGGAACTCGTAGCCTGTCGGGTTGCCTGGCTGCACGATAGCCCTTTGCCCGTCGGTTGCGTTGCTTGGTCACTAACCGCCCACTTCTGACAACATGTGGATGTGCCTCGGCATGGTGGAACAAAAAAGCAGGTTTATTCAAGAAGGGGTGGTTATATACACAACAAAAGGGGCGGCGGCTCTTGGCTGGCAAAGAGCGCATGTGCATGATTGCGCACTACTTCACACTTACGAAGGCCACCTATTGTGATCATTTACTAGCTTTCTTGTATTCATGCTATCATTAACGTGATTATTAAGCCTTGCTTCTTGATTGGAATTAATCATTGAACCATTTTTATAGGATGCTAAGAAAGTGTGGCTCTCACTATGACAGCCTATGCCTCCTTCCCAAATAACAGATAGTTATTGCCAAGACATTGGTGGCACAAGAATTTCTGAGCTACATATTGAATGACATGAGTTGGATGGATAAAAATTTATCCCCCTGCTTCATACAAGTTCAGTAGTCGCCCTTGCCTGCAAGAGGCTTCATCATTCACCCAGTCACGAAAACGGTATTCTGTGATGCTTTCATTATTTTAGAACATTCATAAAAGCTTGCAGCAGTACCAAGCATTGCTCCCAAAGGTTGAACCACAGATTTGATGGTCGATGGTTCTCCCTGAAAATGTTTTTTGAAGTTATGCAATCGCTTATGGTACAACATTATCAAACCATTTCATAATGTTGATGATAATTTAAGCAAAGCACCTTATATCAAGGGAACTACTGGCAACTATACAGGGTGTTTCAAGAAATGTGTCCAGTATTTTTGAAAAAATCACAGAAAAGGAGGCATCTGCGTGCTACCTGTGGCGTTACCTTTACTGTGGGAGAGGGCATTTTTGAGATGCGTACAAACATTAATTATGGCAGTAAATATAGAAAATAAGAAAATTAGCTTTTTAACCAGTGGAAATAAGTGGTCGAGCTACTTGTACACCGCGGAGCGATGAAATCTGGCTAATTTTGCTGGCGATACCGAAACCTACGCACCAAAAAGCGCGTCTGCCATTCACTGCGGAAACGCCCTCAGTGACGACACTGTTTCCGTCGCTTGGGGGGGAGGAGGATAAGCGAGCGCCGTTATCATCCGTTGATCTAGATACTTTGTTTCGTGGCAACGCTTTCCTGCCGCATGGTCGATCGACGCGAAAAATGTGTTACTGCTAGGATTCTAAGCAGCACGAATTCTACAGACACACAATGTGGCAGCTTGATGCATCACCACTCACTAGGCTTGCAGCCAATAATGCAGCAGGCACAATTAATGGTGTTAGAGAAAGAAAATCTTGAAAGAAAATCTTGTTAGAAAATCTTGTTAGAAATAAAATCTGCCGCACAGCTCACGTAAACATAGAGCACATTGTAATACAAGCAGACAACACTGGCTGTTTGCCAGAAGTTCCTGTGTGTGTAATGGTAAAGGTGGTCATGTATTAGGTATCTATCTCTTGTTTAACAAAAACAAATTATGAAGTGTTTCAAGTATTAAGAACAACATTCGTTCGTAATAAAGTTAGAAAGACTAACTCTTATGTCACTGGTGTAACCAATCAGATGAGTCGCCTGAGTGACATCGCCCTTCCCTTGCAACATGCCAAGGACAGGGCCGGCTAAAAACTTGGTGTGGTGGTGCTACTGCGATCATGGCAGTAGCACCACCACTTTACGAAATATACACCTTACTAAGAGTGCTTAAATCTGACTGCTAATGATTCGACAGGACCTTAAAACGATTCATAACTGTTACAAGGACCCTTTAATGAGACACTTAGGAGAAAATTGACTTCACTTGTATTAGTGAATTACCCCAAAATCGCCACTCTTGCCATGACAAGATGCTTGATAAACCAGGAATGTGCAAAACAAAATACAGGTGGCGACTCCTCTTTGAAGTCCCTGCACCAGCTCACCGTGGCGTAATAGACACTTACAGCATCAGCTGTGCCTACCCAGTTCTTTATTGGCAAAAGTGAATTTTATTGTGTATTAGGGGAGCCGCATATTTAAATTTAACATGGCAGGTTTCAGGAAATTTCATTGAGCAATTGTAGCCAGTATTACAAAAATCGACTTCTGTAATGCAGTGGTTGTGAGCTCGTTTCTCATAGGTTGCAAATTTTTTGTCTACTTTACTTCATTTTCCCTTCATGTCATGATTCATACACTTCACTTAATGAACTACAAATAACATGGCCTATGCTTTCCTTTGTTTCATTATTTGTTGGCTTCATCCGCTGGAGGTCAAGCTGACGTTCAGGGGCTTTTCGGCGCAAAATTTGAAAAAAAAAAAAAAAGCTTTTACCATTTTGTCTCACAAGGCAGAGATTTTTTCTCCCGTACATACGACCACTAACGTGCTACTCTATATAGGGAGGGTAGATAGGGTTAAAAGATTGCATAGGAGAGTGGATAAAAGGAAAGTAAATATATGTACAAGGAATGGAAGGTTAGCATAGCTAAAGAACACCCTCCTCTGATGTTCGTGGTGGACCTAACCTTGAGTTTGGAAGGGCGTTTGAGCTTGTGCCGAACTGTGAAGCTTGTAGCAGTGAATTATAGCCTCCCCAGGGACTGGAGACCTGCCCAAAAATGCCCAGGTTTTTCCATAAGACCGCAGGTACAGGTAAAGAGCTCTTCCTTTACATTCACCCCCACCTCCACCCCACCCTCACATACAAATAATATACAGTTAGAACTCGATCTAGCGAAACCCGATTTTACGTAGTTCTCGATCTAACGAAGAAATTTCCATTTCTCGGCAGATACCCATAGCGTTCAGTTTTGTCATCAACCCAAATTGACGAACTAACTTCGCCACCAAATCCTATTTTACGAAGTTTTTCTTGAAATAAGTGTGTAAGAAAGAGGTGATAGTTCTTGTAATTTTGACAGAGGCTGGTTTTTCGTCGAGTGTGCGCTCGAATGCAATCGCATTAAAACGTCTAGGTGCCCTAGTCACGGCCCTAGCTTTATTTTAACGCGAGAGCGTTAAGGAACTCGTTTCGCCGAAATTCTGGTGCCGGCGGCGGCGTCTTTGTTTATGAGCGGCAAATCAGCGTTGTCTGTGAGCGAAAATTCGAGGTAGGTGCAAATAGATAGGAGCCGGATGGCGTCCGCACTCTGGCTTTCCTTGCGGCACGGTTTAGGTCTCCACCGAGAAACGAAGGCAGGCTAGCGAGTGGGAAGGCGATACGAACACGGTCCGATTACGCAGTGATTCCACTCCTGCGCCAACTGCGCCAAAGTGCGCCAAATTGTATTTACTGCGCCATCCTGATAATATCGACGAAATTTGCGCCAAACTGCGCCAAAGTCTCGGGTTTGGGGGCGTTTATCACCGGCAATCGCACTGCCGGCGCGTCAGAACATGTGCAGCTCGATCTTGGGGCTGCCAGTAAAGTCGCAATCATGGACCAAGAATTATTCCGCTGAATAAATAGCGCTAGCGCGTGCGTTCCGAGTAAGCCACGATGCCATGCACGGTGCCGACGCAGCTTCTGTTCTGCAAGTCGGCTCGACAATAAAACGCGCTCTCCGCAGAGGCTCGTGACGTCTAGGCCTATCGGTAGCGAGAAAGTGCGACGGCGATTCATCGGTGGATGTCGTCTGTTCCAGAAACGCTGCTGATAGCTCGTTTCAAGCGTCGCACGGCACGTAAGGAAAGCAATGTTCAGTAATAACTACATGAGTGCCGCTAAAATGTCTGTCACTTCTGTTTCCGGACATCGCGGAATGAAATCTGTGATCGCTCGCAGTAGATATATGGGACAATATCGAATTTTCCTTGCTTCGCGTTTATGGAAGAGCACGCGAACGGTGGAAACGCGTTGGCACTTTTCCTCAGATATACTTTATCCATGGATCTTCATCCAGAACAGCTTTTTCATAATTCCTTCCGCCAGCACGTCCGAGTTTGTAATCACTCTGCGGTAAATACCCCCTAAAAGGCCCTGCCCTTTCGAGCTCACGTGCTAGGGTTCCAATTCGAATTTTTCGCTTGCTTTTTTAAAAATGTCATCTCATTAGTAAAATCATATCTCCTGGTCGGAGCAGCCGCAAATGCGCAGCTGTCAGTAGCGGGCCCGTCGCTGACGGCCCACAGTGAAGCGGCTACGCCATGTTACACGTCCGCCCCTCGCTTTCGGGGGTCAATAGCTAACGGTTAAAAAAACTCAGTTTCGCTTAAGAGCGAAGCAATGAATGCGATACGAAAAAAATTGTATTGTGAAACGAAGTAAGACTAGCAGCTAACTCTTTTGGATCCGATCTCGCGTAACTCAACAAAACGCTGGTTTAAGGGAATATGGCCCCTCCAGGAACCGAAGCGTTTTCTTGCTTTGAGTTTACTAAACGCGAAGTAAGCGTTGAGAGCACAGCAAGTTTACGAGCCGTCTCCTGATGCCTCGAGATAGCGCGCGCGCAAGCGACTGCGCCCTTCGAAAGATGCCCCCCCCCCTTCCGCTCCCCTGGCGTCCCTTCATGCTCCTTACGAAAGACGGGCGGGGCGTTTCCTCTCTGTTTGATGAGCAATCGGCGCCAGGCCCGCACGCAGGAAGATGTTATCTCATGCGCTGTCCGTGCGCCGGAGACAGACGGCCGGCTAGTTTAATCTCCGCTTCAGCCGCGTTCGTCGCCAGCGCTCGCGAGCTTTTACCCGCGGCTAGAATAAGCGTGGTGATGTTATTAATTTGGACTTTATACGGAAAATTACGGCAACGGCGACGGCAAAAATCCGCCGAGAGTGTCCATATAATTGCTATCGCAAGGGTCAATGTACGGGGCAGATTTTGCGCCCCCCTCCCCCCTCTTAGGTGATTGGGGGGAGGCGGCCGCCCCCCCCGGACCCCCCTGTGCGCACGCCTATTCTCCTGAGATGATTTTTTCCATGAGATTTGCAATGAATCGAAATATTTCTAGCCTTCATAAGAGCCCCATAATAATACTCAGGTGCTTGAATGTTAATGATATGCTTCTGTATTGCACTCCAGGATGTAAAATTCGCTGCTCCAAAGTGCTCCCAGATGCAAAATTATCTGCTCCAAAGTGCTCCAAGATGAAAATTTTGCTGCTCCAAAGTGCTCCAAAACGGAAATTTTGCTGCTCCAAAAATTGCTCCAAATCAGAAGTCCTCGGTAGCATCACTGGATTACGTTATCGCATCCTTCTACAGAGGCGCTATCTTCTGGGTTGTCGATTTTTTTTTTTTTTTGACGGGCTGCATGCCGGCCGCGCCAATGCACGGAACAACAGACTCTCAGTCGGTAGTGCTATTGCGTACTAAATGGCGGTGCTTTCGTTATTACATAGCCCCCCCCCCCCTACCGCCTTGAAATTTTTAAATTTTGCAGGTGTTTATATACGCGCAAGCATACAAACGCACGCACGAACATACATAAACGTTTGTTGAACCCCCCTCCCCCCTGAAAAAATTTCTGGCTACGCCCCTGCTAACATTATAGCATTTTAAATTTGTGCACTCCCTAAACTTGTGTGCACCTGGTGACCATGATCAGATGTGCTCAAATAGCAAAACCACCTATACTTGTTGCTCGAATGGAAGTTTCCTTCACTTTTCTCGTGTAGTTCGCACTCTGCGGCCAGCGGATAACGTTGCCGGCAGCGGTAACAGCTCTCGATGGGTGCTTATGCTAGGAGATGTAATTGCCGCTAAAAAGATGCACACACAGAAGGTACAGAAGCAACACAAACACGATGACGCGGGTGACGTGACGACGCTGGCTGCAAATAAATGATTCACCGTGAACACCTGCACTCGGGCGTGGCAGGGGTGTACACCGTTTGATAAGTGAGGTGATTGTCAGTATGGAACGCATTTGCACACTGGTAGAACTGGCGAGTAATCGGTTCCCATTTTGGAGAAAGGTCGAAGGTCGAGCGAGTCGCTAGTGCGAAATCTTCCGGGCTCCTGATTTAGCTCGCTAGTCGTGGGATCCCGGCCGTGGCGCGATATTTGGACGGAAATGGAACGTACGCGTTGCATCTTTCAGAACTGCGTGTCAAATGTCGAGAGCTATAGTGCAAGAGGTTTTTATCAACTCATTCTTGTTTGTCTGTTTCTTGCGCTCTGTGCTTTATAGGCCAAGCAATTTTAATAGCCGCGATCTCGCGAGTGCTGTGAGCCAATGCCTGTTGGCGCCAGCGTGTGCACGTAGGAGTTATCTGCTGCTGCCGGAGGGCGTGATATATGCCGACAGGCGGTCATAGTCGGTTTGGTTATTACAGCAGCGTTCCCCCCAAAAGAGTTGAGGACATCGACCTGGCATGGCTTGTAGATGTAGAGCCCATTGTTCTATTGGGCATTATGAACATTATATGTATAAAGCTACCGTTATGTGGCATTCCACTGGACGCCGAATAATGCCGACGTGTCCGGTTTCCTGTCATTTCTCGGGCACCAGCGAGGTGCAACGTTACTGACAACGGTCTTAATCGCACCATTTTTCTCAAACGGCTGGGAGCTTTCGTGGCTGTTCCTTTTACCCAGCAGGAGTTGCGTTGCGCCAACATTACGCATCCGTGTAGAACACTGCCCGACGAGTTCACAAGCGACGATCAACAAATTATCGCCGTCAACGCATCGCTTTGGTCTGTAAAATTAAGTGTAAGACGGCTGTGCGCCTGTAATAATGTTTAATATGCCTGAAGACGCCGAACAGATGGCCACAAAAAGCGGCGACTTGAGAGAGTCGCCTTAATTAAGCCTGTTTTAAATGCAAGCGACTGCGCAGCGGCGGTCAAGCGATACAAGACACACAGTGCTCCGCGCGTCTTGTGTGCCTTCCTTTCTGTGGTGTCGTGTCGCGCTGTAAAATACGGAAGCGATCAAGCGGCACCGCGACGTGAGGACGCGGCTTCTTTTCGCATGCACCGCTTTCGCGCGACGCCCGCCGCTGCGATGCGCAGTGTTGCTTGCGGAAACCACACCCGTTCCTCCGGATCCACGCCTCGACACCGTCACTGTCAAGTGCTACCCGCGCCACAACTCGTACGTTTTCCACCATTGGTCAGACGCTCCGTCGCCAGCGAATTTTTCCAGCTGTTGCGATTTCGATTGCGCCGGCGCTCGCCGCTTGAGGAACAGGTGTTGGTGCTCGCGTGACGGCCGCCGTGCCGCTTATGGCTCGAAATCACTGTCATGTGAAACAGGCCTTACGTGCGCTCAGGCTAGTATGCGACATGCACCGTTAAAGCTTGCACATGCGAACATCTAGTCGTTTTCTAAACTTCTTCACACAGTGGCTGTCATGCCACAATATGCTCTCTCATATTCCATTGTCTCATTCATGTTCATGCATAAAAGTTGTGTTCCTGTGACCTTATTAAGCGTTATCCGTCTTAGTTTGCACAATGTAGGTGTCTCATCAGTGAACTACTGGGAAGCGCCTTGTGTACACACAAGGCGCTTCCACGTTTGCGCAAGCAAGATGAAACGATATCATCGCTGCGTGTCAATCGCTCTTCCACACTCGAGGCTTGTTTCCTAAAAGACGAATGTCGCATGCAATATCTCTGCACAGTCCACCGTATCCGGCGAGTGTCGTCTATTCTGAAGGAAAGCCCGAAATTTTCGTTCACATCATAAGGTTCGCCGCGGACAAGAACGTTGTCCAGTTGCAGAAATGGAAAAGTTGGCGTTTCTGTGTACTGTTTGACAGTTTATACTGCGCCGCTGCATATCTTATGTATTGGCGTGTCTACTCTTCTGTTAATTTCTTCCAACAAGTATAAACAATAGTCTCTTTCTCGCAATCAGATGCGACCTGACCTGGGCGCGTGAAGACATACGAGTACGCCGCACCTTTCGAGCATTTGTTCTTCGCGTGTTTCCGCAACCAATGAGGCAGCACGGCGCAGCGGCGGAAAAGAAAGGCCACCTTCTCAAAACAGCAGTGGTGGTCGAGTGGCTAGAGCGTCCGCCTTCAGTGCGCAATGTACTGGCTTTGATTTCTCGGGCCGTCAGGTACCCACCGGTTTTTCTGATGGGAAGAGATTTACCCCGGCCTGGCGCTCGGTGTTGTGGGTATTCATTTCTCGACAAGGTGGTCCGTCCTTTCCTCTATCTTCTTTCACTCCCCGCCCCCCCGCGATGCTGAGCCGTGCTCCATTATGGGTTGCCGTAACTGTGGCCTTATCCTTACAGGGACACTAAAGGGAGATATTATGTTGAGCGAGATTGAAAGTTTAGGCTTGTGTAATAACCAATTCACCATTCCTGGCGAGAACAGAGCAAGTGTAAGCGAGAAATTGGGGTGGCGCCCTCTATCGGTACCTCCATTAATGATCAGATCATCTATTTTGATTACTTAACGGTCTACTGTTGAAAAGTAAATTACGAAAATTTTTACAATAAATGTGAAGTAAGCCAGAGTTGCTGCATATATTACGGCCGTGGAGCTCTCGGACGCCCGCTGATTCACAGTAATCGGCAGCCGAGGTGGTGACGTCAAGTCCTCCATTCGATGCGGGCGATTCAAATTGTGCAGCGGCACCAAGGCCTTTCGATTCGCTGGATTTTTCGACCCAAAAAGAATTCGTTTACTGACGCGCAGAATGCAGTGATACACTCCAACGCGGCTAAAAAGATCAATCTAACCAAACTTAATGTTTTCCTTTTAAACCACTACGTCGCGAGGTGAGGCGCTGAGCCGTGCTACCCACTGCAGTTGTAGAAAGCCCCCCCCCCCCTTTTTTTTTTCTTCCAAGAAACACCTCGCCCACACTACTGAGCGTTACGTCGGGTACCTCTCTCCCCATTAGAAAAACCGGTGTGTGCCCGGCGACACTGGGAGTCCGAACTCGGTACATGCCGCACTGGGGGCGGACGCCCTACCAATACACTACCGCGTGCACTACTGCTACCGTAGCACGATACGAAGACGTTTCGTGTGTGTACGTGATGGGAGAGGGTCTGGGCCCGCATGAAATTAATCGTAATAATTTTGAATGTCGTCCCACTTTAAACGATGATTGTGACAAATGGTCAACTAGCGAGTGTGATCTTATCGGGTTTTTCTGTATATGTTGCACGCAATCTAGCATTACGCTGCAGTCTAGAATTAAGGGATATTGACACGACATTTTTCAGTTGTCGTTTTTTTTTTTTTTTTGCGTCAAATGAAAGGCCATACCCAAAAGGGTCCAGGGGGATGAGAGGGACTTTAGGGATGACAAGGGGGCAAGAAGCTACGTCTGTTCGTCAGCGCGCGTCATGACCTTCAGCACTTTTCTTTTTCTTCGAACGCGCGGCTTACTTTCAGTGTGGGCACGTCGCGGTATCCCGCGGCGGCCGCGGTATAACTATGCAGCTCACGATGCTCAAATCAGCCAGTGGTGGTGGACTTTGGGTCTATGGCATCATTTGTCGAGAGAAGAGCGGCCTATTTCTAGCTGGCATTGAGAAGTAATTGTAAATTACAGACCGCATGCTCCGCTATAATGTTTGGCTCACATTTTCTCAGCAGCCTCGACTGCCGATCGGCAGCGTTTCCTGACCATGCTGAAAAAATGATGCAGGGCCCCTTTAAAATCCATATCTCCATATTTTGCAGTTGCTTTCCCAGCTCTGCAAGGTGAAATACACAACAAAGCAGAAAACTGGGCAGGTTGTTACGAATTCATCATTACCGGAGAGCGCGCACTCAAGACGGAGACGCAGGAAAGAACACAACGAGCGCTTGTGTTGTGTTCTGCCCTGTGTCTCCGTCTTGAGTGCGCGCTCTCCGGTAATGATGAAGGTGAACACCCCCTCAAACCACCTTCCTTCTTCAAGCTGACACTGTACCCCGACTCGTTTTCACATTAATTTTTGTTTAATCCTACACTAACGTCACTTTGTTTGGAGCTACACCTGCCATCCCGCCTCCTGAAGCTTTCTGTACGCGCGGAGGATCGAGGAGAGGGTGGGGGGAGTGAATCCTGGCTTCGCCACTGGTGCACTGATTGTATTCATTCACGTATACAAATTCGCGACCGTTTGATGTGCCGGTGCAGCGTTTTTGCGAAGTATGCTGACCAATGTCGCGCAGAAAACATCGTTGAGCGAGCTTCGGTTGAATAAACGTGATATCAGACTTGCGTGGGCAGCGCGTAAGCACGCGAATTTGAGCTATTTGCTCACAGTCCCAGATCAGGAAACCGTGATCAGGATCAGGTCAGGAAACCGTGAAGAACTCCGGTCGGCAGTAACATCTTTGTCAAAGCAAGGATTCCTCAGACTACGTCCGTATGCGCGGCCGGCCGGCTGCCCTCCTCCGCAACGCGCCTTTGTTTTTTCCCTGCGCAGCTGGGGCGTCTTGCGAGACGACCCCGCTGTCCGGGGGCGCGACGACAAGGATGTCGACGCCGCCCTCGGCATTGAGCGCGCGTTATTTATCACGCTCGAGCCACCGTTTTCTGGCCGTCCGATGGCTCCTTTTTCGGTGCCTTGCACTATTTATTTCCCGGCGTTGGGAGAAAGGATGCTCCTCGCGTGTGTTGGCCCCCTCCTCTTCATTGTGCGCGGACTGGGTGGCGGGCGCCTAGATTTATGGTCTCCTGCGCGATCGGGGCCCTATAAAGTCCGGGCTGCCTTTTCACGAGGAGGGGGCGCCGGGCACTCGTCGTGTTCCTCAGCTTTATTTCCTGGATGGTATTTGCGTTTATCGCGCCGAGCGGAAGGCCGATTAACAGCGCGCGCACCCGAGCGGTGCTTAGCGAGGGGGGTGGTGGCGACGCGCGGACACAAAGCCAGGGGGCCGGGGTTGTTTGCATGCGTCCGCACCTGCAGGCGTCCCCTCCTCCCGTACGCGCTGGGTGGCGCGCGGAATGCCTCCCCGCACCTTTGGCGCTTTGTTCGCCGCTCTGGGCGCCTCCGGGGCCCCGCGCGATTGTGCGCCGCGGCCCGGGCCCGCGCGACTTTCTCGAGTGCGTTTACGTGAGTCATGGTTTCACAGTCGGAATTGGGCGCTTTGTCCGGTTTTGTGCGCGTCTGCTGGGGCGTGCGCTGTTGTTGGGCATTTCGGATACCTGGAGGAGCTGCGCTTTCTTCGCGGGTATGTTTTTAAACAGCCTTGACTGGTGGGACGAATGTGTACCCAAGCCCCCTCGTGAAAGACCGGCAGTGCGCATTCCTAGAGGGAGGGGGCAGATAGCAGTCGTGACGACCCGTGCGTAATTGATTTGCTCGAGTGGCAAACTTCTGTCACCAAATCGGAACTAGATGAAAGCGAGACGCTGCAGTGAGCAACGCGCCACGGGTGGTCTTCGTGTTTTTGTTTTTTTTTTATCGCTGCGTTCTGTCGATAGTGTATCGTATGAAGACAACAGTGTGCTTTTGATGGATATCCTGCTGTGCTTTGTTAGTTTCGATGGCGTCATTAATCATCTACAGTAATGGAAGAGAGGTAGGGGAACAAATGTTAATCTGCAAAAATGAAATCGGAAAATTCGCGGGCAGCTTTCGCAAGGCAGGGTAAATTGCATATCGCTGGAAGAGGCATTCGTCCTACAGTGGGCATGAAAATAGGATGGTGATGATGGTGCGAGAGCCTATCAAACAAGAACGAAAAAATCGTCTTTGCGTTTCGCGGGTGCTCTAAGGTTTCCAGACGAGAGCTGTGGCATGCGCGTCGTCGGTAGTCAACACACCTATCGAAAGTTTTTCTCCGTGCGTAATCAAATGTTTCGAAGGTATGCAGTTCCCGAATTCGAAGTTCGATATCCAAAGTATTCGAGTCGCTTCAGTTGCATACTTCTTTCAACGTTGATAGACTAGCGATCAACACGCATGTTAGTGAACAATAGACGTGCACGTCTAGTTTTGTGCCTTCTTATATACTCTTAGTTGACATGGCGCCCTCAGCCTTTTTTTATAAGTGCAGAAAACGCCTGCCTGGATCTCCGCATAAGGTGCGTGCTGTACTCGCGTGGGGAGCAAACCAGGCAAACTGAGTGCCTTACAACGACTGGCACCTGTTTAGCGCGCATTTGTGGACAGTCGAGTTTCGATGGCGTAGCCGCGTGCTCTGTTGTTTTTATTCTGCATGCGCCACTTTTCTTGGCCACGTAGGGAAAGCTACGGGGCCGAAGCTTCTGCGCGAAGGGGTCCGGTTTGGCGCGCGCTTCGTATCGCCGTGGAAAGCGAAGACCGCGCGGAATAACATTTGCGTACAGTTTGATTTGTCTGCTTAGATAGTCATTTCTGGGTGAAGCTCGTCACAAGTCTTCTCAGGCGAGTAGGCGGAATAGCCACAGGGTGACCAGAGCTCACCTGAAGACGCAGATGTCATTTTCCTTTCAGGTACTCGTAATAAAAGTTGCGACATTCTCGCATGTGCAAAAATGCGATATGACAGCGTATAAAGTAAAAAAAAAACACTCGCTTGTGCTGCATTCTCTTTCAAATAGCTTCCTGTAGAAAAAGAAGTAATGTTTGTCTTTTAATTTCTCACGTAAAAACACAGATGCAATTGTGGGACTACGTTAATTAGCGGTAGCATTCGCTTTATTGCCAATAATGGTGTGCGTGTGTGCGTGCGTGCGTGCGCTGCCACACGCCAGTGGCGTAGCCAGGGGGGGGGGCACACCGGGCCCGTGCCCCCCCCCCCGAAATTTTTTTTTTTTTTTTGCTATTGCATACTGAGCCCAAAATGACACTTGACCACATCTGCCTGCCCGGCCCCCACTACAAATCAAGGAGGTCCCCCCCCCCCCGAAAAAAATTTCTGCCTACGCCCCTGCCACACGCCTTTACCCCCTCTTTATTTGACAAGCGCGTACTGCTGTTGAAGCTGGGACCCTCGGACGAACACAGCTTCCCATACAGCAAACTTTACATCTACGGGGCTATGGCGGAGCATTGTGGCGCGCCTCTAGTTTTCTGTTTGGTCACGGTTCGTCCGACCTCGACAGGCGACCGAGCCATTCGTTCCGCGAGTCGACCGATGAAGACATCAGACGTGGGGAACCCCGCCACGAGAGGAGGAGCGGCCTCGTGCTTACGACCGCGGCCCGCTCGCTCTCTCGCCCGTAGTGACTCCGCCGCCGCCAGTCACTCCCACCGCTCCGGCTGACCGCTGGCACCGATCCGCCGCGGTAGTTTTCTACGTGTGGAAATGCCGTGTGACTCTGCGGACGTGTCATTTTCAGGGGGCTCTTGAGCGAAACTGTTTTAACCGAGGGCGAACTTAACTCTCGATCAGTTTCCCCGCAGTAACGTGTCGAAACGCAAGAATGAGAAAGGTTCCGTGCTAGTTCTTGCCACTAATCAGGGTAATTTCCGGCAGCTTACTGTTGTCTGTGCGAACTAAGTTTACCCTTGATTTATATCCTTCGTGGCGTATGATAATTGTTCGCGATATACGCTCGTCACGCGTTTTGTCTGCAGTCAGCCGCTTTCGGCCGTTGGGCTAACTTTCTTGTACTCTTCGCATTCTGTGCGGCACAAGGAAATGACAAAGTACTCTAGTAGCTTTGGATGCGGGTGGGCGGAATCGATTGCCCACTGCTTTTGGCAGCTTCTATTCCCAGCCAACTGAACGGGTTCGTGCCTCGAAGGTTTTCCTTGTTGGGGACATCTTTATCCCAGAGAAAGGCGCTAGAGTCCTCGGCAACGTGCCTCTCTGACAGTGCGGACGGGGCCGTGGCGCTGCTGACAAAGAAGTGTCCGTGCGTGTGACATCTAATGTCCGCGTCAGCCTCCCAACAGCTTTTTTTTCCGGAGCGTGTGCGTGCATCGGCCGCCCGGTGCGCCGTCGGGTCGCAGTGGAGCGCGTACGCGCGGTCCGTTCAAAGGGTGCCATTGTGACTTTCTTCGGGACGAACGATCGATGCTATCGGCCGCTTTCCAAGCGTCCTTTCTTTTTTTCCTTTGCGCACCCTCTTCCTTTTTTTGTGTGGGGAGTCGGCCTCCCCGGTGGCGGCCAGCGCGACCTGGCTCCTTGTTTTGTGACGGCTGTCTCGCCCTCTGTGCGCCGCCCTTTTTGGGAAACGCGATCTGATGCTTATCGCTGGGTGTCTGAAATGGAGCCGATTTGTTATCGCGCCTCCTTTGACCTCGATGAAGCCGCATCTGCCGATAGGTGGCTGCCGTTGGTGGCGCGCCCTGCTTGCCTCGGGCAGTTCTTCTGGACAGTTCGTTCCGACCACTCAGCTCTATTGGAAAGCAGCTCTCTAAACGTAGCTACACTTTAGCGTGCTCTTTCTTTTCGTATCATTTTTACCCCTCCTTGTACACTCGATTAGTTGTTAACGTCGGGACGTACCGGCTGTAGCATCGACTGGTGGCGTCCACGTCCTGCGAAAGCTTCTTTCTCCCGCCCCTCGGTCGCTGCTCGCGATTCATGGTTTCGCGTTTCGTGCAGTGCAGCGCGGCAGCTCCGTTCCTTTTCTATATCGCTGTGCTGGTGCTTGGCTTCCACGCTGTATCTCTCTCTTCAAGCCAACCGCGGTGTGCGCGCGCGCATTTCGCGCGTCCCACTGCTGCTGTCTTCCTCACTTTCTTGACTCCGCATGCGGCAGAGTGAGCGGTGATTATACACTTACCTGCTGCCGCGTGCGACCGACCGAATGGCGGAGGACGCATCGCTTTCGGACCGTGCGAGCCGATTGTGTAATTGGAACAGCGTCTCCCGACTCAGTTTTGCCAGCTTTCGGGGAAGGTTTCGGGACGGGCTCCGCGCGCGCATCTCGACGTGCAAAGGTCAACAACTTGATGGCGCGGCTCCGAAGGGGCGGGGCGGCTCGTTTTGCGATCGGACTCGCTCTCCGCCGCTCCGGTGCCATTCGGCGTCCGGATCGCGCGCCCGTGTACACACACACACACACATACACAGACGGGAGGCCGGCCTGGCCGCTCGTTACGAAACAAATTACCCCCTCCCCTTCTTCACGAAATACCATTTTCTCGGTGGCCTGGCAAACCCGTTGGCCATAATTCATCTCAATCAAAGGAAAACGACTCGAGTGGGATCCGAGTCTCCTCCCTGCAATTACATTTGCAGTTCAAATGCGCCTTCATATATGCGATTTCCCCAAGTGTCACGCGGCGGACCCTTCTCGGACTCCCGGCCGTGAGTGCGAAGCTCGCTTCCTTCGGTGTGTGCCAGCGCAGCGTGGCGATAGTGGACGGTACTCGGCGTAGGCGAGCACGGCAGTCCACTGATGCACGTCTTGGTTTGTGCTTGCCTTCTGAGCTGCTTAGAACAGCCTTCGTTAATACCAGCACGATTATATATATATATATATATATATATATATATATATATATATATATATATATATATATATATATATATATATATATATAATATGGTAGCTCGACCTCTATCTAACTGCGAAGTAGATTATTGAAAGAACAGTTCATCAATATAAATTGATATAATTTTTTTGTCTAGAATTTGGTGGGATTCAGTATGATTTGAAATTGCTGTAGAGTTCTTTAGAAATGGCGTCTGTTCGCAATTAGACGTCTATAGTGCACTAAAATGTATATGTGCAGTTTTTTTCGAAATGAACTTTTTGAACTTCCATTGAAATTCCTATAGCGATTAAAAAAAAGGCTGTTAAAAAATTAACCTTCACCAACTAGCCCAGATTTTCCTTCTTGTGCTATAGCGATGAACTTACTCTGTAGTCAGACGCTGCTGATATAATGGAAGGTCTAGCCATACATGTGCCTTCCGAATCACGCGTCGAGAAACTAACGCTGTGCTGTTTAGGTTTGTATGAACGTCTTGCATTTGTATGGGCTCTGGGCAGGCAACAAAAGAAACGTGTCACATATATAGCAGCAATGTAGTCTGTTTCCTCTGTGGCCCACAGAGTTTATTTCAACCAATGTAGAAGACGCGAATATAACTTTACAGAAATTATCTTCGTACGAATACCAAAAAGTAAAAAGTCATTGCCGGCTTGGGTGAGCTTTCGCTGTTCTCATGGTCGCGTGGTTGTTGTTCACAGAAGAGTATCTCTTCGCTGCCCACTCTCGGTGTACGTGCAGAGCTTGCCACCTGCGATCTGGCACGAGATTTCTCGAACTGCATGGGTTCACCGAAACGCAAGGCCACCCACTTGTGCGTGTGCGTGCCCGCGAGTCACGCCACCGTTTTCGGAGTGCCGCGCCTGTACGCTTTGGTTGCGACCGCGCGAACAGTACGTAAGCCACCAACGACAACTTATGCACTCCTGCCCATTTCTGCGAGTCTGGGATAGACAGAGGGCGGCGAAAATTTGACTCCCGGACTTTTGGCTGGACTGTTGGCGATGGGCGGCTGCGCGAGAAAGCATTGTTTGTCGGTGCCCGCACACCCAGCGGCATGTGTACGCAGTAATGTCTTACGTAGTCTGCTGCGCACCGATTCTTGACATTTGCATAACAGCTCATTTGCTGAAATTAAATACTTAGTCCAACTGGGACGTAGCCAAGATTTTATTTCGGGGGGGGGGGGGGGGGGGGGTTCGACACTTCTATTGGCGGATACAACTTAAGAAGTCCGGAGAGGCACCCGATCGCCTCTGCGGTTAAAGAAATAGTCCCGCTCATGCACTCGGCAATGTTCTCCGTCCGCAGGCGGGGTACCCCCACCGGCAGGTCCGGCTCATGACGTCAGTCCTGAGCGCGCGCCCATGGGTGCTGGCTTGTGTGCCTCCGCCTTCGAGGACGAAATGCCGCGGACTTAAGTTGTTTGGGGAAGCCTACGCAGTCGAAGTCTTTCGTAATATGAGCACGCCGTGTTCCGTTTCGAATTAAACATATTAACAAACGTATATTCCACTACAGCGGGCTACAAGATATATGTCTTCTATTAGAGAGTTTATTGCGATTCAATGGGGTCATCGTTTGACGTTTCAAATCTGGAGCTTATATGTACATACAAATATGTATATTGGAGACGCGATACTTGGTGTGCGCCGTATAATTAACCAGCTGTGGGTATTTTCACGTCCGTAGAAGTTTTCACGCAAGGACGTTTTTTGCAATATCCCACATCACTGTGAGTGCCGAAATCTAATGGTCCGTTTCAAAGTATTCAATGACAGAATGTCATAGCTATAGTTTAGCCACTGTGACAGGACCGTTGGCTTCGAGAAAGCTCAAAAACATTCACATTCTCTCTGTATGATGCAGAAGCCCTTTGGGCAAATCTTCATGGTATACGTGTATAAGGGAGTAAGTGGGGCGACGGTTACGTGTGCTCGAAAGTTTGCAAGTATTATATGTTGAAATATGCTTTTCTTTATTGTTAATTGATTTTGATTATAGTGTCCGTGGGCTTTTAAAACAGCAGTTGCCTTACTCCTTCCGAGACAAATCTTGACATATATCATGTAGGTGCATCAATTCAAGCATATTAGACAAGCCTTCTATGGGAATTTCATGACGGATCAATCTCTCCATTGTTAAATTGCTGTGGAGGGCAGATATACAAATTAAACATGACTGTGGAAAGGTTTGTATTCATTTGCGAGTCGCACTTTGCTCAGTGCAAGCGATCACCTTTCGGATTTCCGCTGAACTAATTTGTTGAAGACTTGGTGGCGTATATCCTATAATACGTACGTTGATGTGGCTGCGGTCCAAGGATGTTTCGTGAGGAAGTAGCATTTTGACAGATTGGATGCACATTTATTTAAGCGCTCAGAGTATATGCTGTATTGCGGTGTTCCGCCGCGATTCCTGCGCTCTGTTCGACAGTCGGGTGCTTGCCGCATTCCCACTGTTGTCGAAGAGCTACACTGATTCGCTGCTTTTGTTGCCCTATTGGTCTGCTACACTTCGCGCCTTCTTCAGACCAAGCTCTGCCGCGTTTATTACACATCGCGCACTTTAGCTTCGTGCGCAGCCCTCGTGGCCGCGGTGGTCGAACCGTCGTGGCATGCATCGGGCTGTGCGGCCCTCGCTCAGAGCGCGGGTCCAGATTATGGCCCCGAGCACTTATGCATCATTAATTACCTTCGTTAGCCGAAGCGTGCTGGTGCGCTACGATCGGTCCGTGGTTCAGGAGCGGTAGCGTTGCGAAGGTGTGGCCCCCGTGCTGTATGCGCAGGGGCTCGTCAATATATTCGGGCTGCCGTTCATTAAGGCTGGCGATGCCGCCCCGGGAATGCCAGGAATGCACCCGATTGACCCGGTGCCGCATCGAAAATGACCGAAGCTCACACCCTCTTATGTAAATAGTCGCCACGGCATGCAGCGAACCGGTGTCATCTCCATGCCTGGAGAAAGTGGCGCTCCGGCCCGGTATAGGTCTCGTGGAACGCGGGTTGGGTGGAGCGCCAGGTGCTATACATTGCATGATACAGCAGTGCTGGAGCTGCGTGCCGGGCGTATCGCTCGGTTCATTGATTTATTCGGGTCGCTGACTGCGCGCTTGGGCCTATACCCGACTCCAAATGGTAAAGCCAAAGCCGCCGGGCCTTCGTGCCGCAATTTCCTTTCTTTGTTTTCATTTATGTCAAGATGACCATCATTCCTTCGATTTTTATGTTTTACTTATAGCTGGTGTTAACTCTTTACGGGGCGTATTTGCCGATAAACGAATATGTGGCGAAGTGAACGCATGCCGTGTCTCGCCTATCTCGCGAGTGGGTGGTATGCAGCAGGCGGCCTTTTTAATTAATGCAGCGTGTTTACGTGCTCCCTGCGCAGGTACATGTCAACCGGTTGTGCCTGTCTCCGCATCCTGCTCAAGAACTTCGCCTCAATCATCAAGACGAACATAACAGCACCGCCTGGCGTAGGAGTGGACATCTCCAGGGAAGAAAGGTGAGCGATGCGCTTCGTGGTGTTTACAAGAACGGAGGAGACACACCAGTGTGTAGTTGATTCATCCGCGCCGCGTCGTTCGCGCAGAGGAAGCGACCGGCTTCGACCCCGGAGCTTCGGCGCCCGGTAACGAGGCGACAGCGCGTGTGGGGAGAGGGGCGACCCTGCCAGGCGGCGACTGCGTGCGTGCCGGCCGGCCGAGTGCCGTGAAATCTCTGTCTGGGAGGGGCAAGAAACGCCGTAATTGTCCGACTGTAATACTGGGCGTGTACGTAATATATCGTGCAGTGCGCGAGAGGAGTGGCTCGCGGGAGTTCCGGCGCGCCGTCTCTGAAGGGGAGGGGGGCAGCTGTGAAATTCATGAAGGAGAACGAAACGGAAACCAGATACAAACTGGAGATGTACGGCCTGCGCCGCGAGGCTCGAATTTGTTATCATTAGTTTGGGGGCCAACCAGGAGGAGGGGTGCCGCGGACGGCGTCGGTAGGGACGCGAAAAACGGCGCCCAGGAAGAAAGGAGAAAAAACAAAGCAAACTCCCGTCGTCCCTTGCCATTTTAATTGCGATTGTGATCGCGCCGCCGACCACTCGCCGTGACGGCCGCCGTTTCTCGCGGCCCTCCCGTGAGGTACAATTAGGCGGAAGATTCAAGTCCTGTGGGGACGCTGAGCGGCATAAGCTCCCCAAACACACCCAGGTTACCCAACAGACGGACAGCGGTCATTACTAGGCAGCGAGCTGCACCGCACTGGTTCCCCGCCCCGCACCTCGCTTCCTCTGTTGGGCCGCGTGTTTTCTGCGCCTGTCGCCCCCCTCACGCCCGCGCTTTCTTTTTCGCGTCCAACAGGCTTCACCTGCTCGACGCGGCGCTGCGGTAGCCATGGCGGCGTAGGCGCTACCCCGGCTCCGCGCACGGGCCTTGGGCACGGTCCCGCACACTTGCTTGTCCTTTATGACTGGCTTTTGTCGACGATTTCGCGCAAACTTCTTACAAAATTTCAGGCGAGCGTCTGAGAAAGCGCGCACACGCGCGTGCGGTTCACCAAACAGTGTTGGCAACAAGAAAAGAGCAACACACGTGTAAATGTGCAGCGCCTGTGGCCACCTGTCTCATACGCGGTGCTTAATTAACGGCCGCGTACTAACGCGACCAGCTGATTTCTCTGTACTGTTTTTCTCGTCCATCAAAGGCACAGAATGAGAAATCTTTACCATGGCCGGTCATTACCTGTCGGCATTTGCGAACTCATCCTCGTTTTGTACTGTACAGTGAAACACCGTGCGAATGCTTCGTTTCCTCTTCTCGTTTCGACAGGTACAACAAGTGCATGAGCTGCTACAACCAGCTGCTCTCCATCCGGTCGTTTCTGCTCAAGCGCCAGACGATGCAGGGCAAGCTGGGTCACCTCTTCCGCGAGATGCACATCCTCATGCAGGGCCTCGAGTGAGCTCGCCGGCGGGTCCGTCAACACTCAAGCAATCCACCACCGACAGTGCCATTGTGTGAATACTTCACCACTCATAGACGGGCTACCGCCGATGCTTTGGAACTCTGGGTAGCCTCCTTTCTCGTTGCGCACCTACCTCGCCAACGAGAGAGAGAGAGCCGAGCCGAGCGCATCGCAAAGCGCGTGCCTTCTTGCGCTTTGCGACGCTGGCTTCGATCCGTGCCCTTTCGGGCCTGCCTGGCGGAGCGAGCGGGAATGCGAGAGCTGATGAGATAGCCTGTCGATGGCGTATGGCCGCCGCCGAGACGAGCTAAGATGCGCCGGGCCAACACCTTGCCGACACGGCCACACATTCCCTTCGGCCGCGCGCATCTCACAGCGGTGCCTTTTGTGACGACGGTTTTGACGGGAACACCGCTCTGTGATAAAGAAGCCATGTTGTTGCGAGGTCTTTGTGTATGCCATTGTACGATACTTTTAGAGTTTCTAGCATGGGCTTTTTGCCGTTATTATTCTTTTTTCTTTGCATGTTTTTGTATGGGTGATACACAGCGCCTCCTTCGCGTTGTGTAGATGAAAACGTTGTTTATCATCTGGATTACTTTTTTTCGGAGTCGCTGTTATAAATAACAGTAATATAAAATATTTATCCTATCGCCGTTTGTGTCTTGCGCGAGTACGTCAAATGAGCTGGTTTTGTCTCGTGTAACACTAGCTGGAGTCGATCTGGAAAGGATCCCAGAAAGAAATTGTAATAGACATTCTAGAATTGTCAGCCACTCAACAGCTTTCATCATGGTGACTAAAAGGCTAACACCGACGCCGAATGTGTGTGAAGCGTACATGGCTCGTGTCGGTGTGGATGTTTTTGGCACATTTCTTTGGGCTGCTATTTTAACACGATTATGTCTAGCGCTTCGCCCCTAACTTTCCTACATGAAAATGCTACTAGATGATGCCTTGGCTGTCATTTTTCGTTGCCTTTGTTTACCCAAATCAACAAATGCTAAAAATCAATAGTGCCGTGGACCACTCAGCAACGTTTGCGTCACTATATGGTGTGCGTCGTCGTTGCTTTTAGCTCATCATTCATGACGTTTACGAGTCGAGCATGTAGAGCTGTAGTGTATCTGCTTTATAAGCACGCAGTGTGTACGTCGGGCTCAGGATTCCAGTGGGCGTTGCTTGGATGTTCATTGACGGTCGTAATAAGCAGAATGAAATGCAGCGTGATATGAGTGTTCAGGGTTTCAAATGAGTGCGTCCCGTATTTTTGGTAACAGGAACGAATACGACAGCGGTTAAAACTGAAATAAGTTACTAACATGTTGGCCCTTCCAAATAGTGTTTACTTGGCAGCTGGGAAAATCAATAAGGTGCGGTGCTTAGCTGTGTGTTGTCTGCTTCTCTTTCTCTTGTGTTCGTGTTTGCACGCCTTGCCTTCTTTCATGATGGATCCTTAACTATAGGTCAACTTTCTGTCGTTCTTAGCCTCTTCTCTTCGCTGGATACCTCGCGTAGCTGAATTAAGCCGCATTCCTGGTGCGTATGTATTGGCAATCGATTCGTGGAGTAAAAACACGTGTACTGTTCGGGCTACACGGGGATCCGTTGGATTGCCTTCCAAAAACTTTTTTTTCTACGTCGTTTTCTTCAATGAAAGCAGCTTTTAGATTGATAGCCTACTTGCCGATTCAATTTATGAGAAGAAAAAAAAATAGTGCTAAGTGAACCCGCCTACCGCTAACCACACACAGCTGAACATCGAAGAGACGATATGTGATCATCGGTGAGGTGCTTGTAAAATCTTGGAAGGGACGGACAACCGGCCTGAGCGTGGGATCATGTATCGGTGGAAATGGAAAGACCGTGAACTATAGTGACAGAATTGAGCATTGTTCTCGCGATTTTAGTCGCATTTGTATTCATAAATTGCGCTTGAAAGTCATAAAAACTAGAGTCACTGTATATGCTACCTTTAGGTAGCAGAGTAGCGCATAGGTCCGGCTAGCAACCACAGCTATGCGGTGAAGTCGCACTCCATTTTTGCAGGCGACATGCCTACCGCGTCGCCGATAAACATGTCTGGCGTGTCGAAGGCCGGCGATAAACATTGGCTGTCGATGACTAGTGTTAATTCAGTGAGCTGCAGCGGCGGCGTCGAGAAATACAAAAATTGGCCCGAGCGTCAGCTTCTCCGCAATGCATGGTTGCTAGCGGCGTTGGAAAACAGATGCGCAACTCTGCTACTTAAAGGTAGCATATACAGTAACTTAATAAAAACCGGTATGTCGCGTCGCCTCGTGGAAAAGCCTTGATACTGAGCGAAGGAGTCGTTCGGATTGCCGTAAGTGGTCTGCTGTTGTGTAGGCGCGCCATAATTCGTGAATAAAAATGCAGTCCTTATGATGGATTGCCATCTTTATTCTATGCTTAATTACGAGCTAAAAGGTGTTACGCTAAAGAGCGGCGCTGTCTTCGCGGCAGCTAGTTTTATACTAACACAAAGGGACGCGCTTCACTTTTTCAAGCAAGGTGGGGTTGCCTTAGAACGCGGAGTCTCAGTAAAGCGAGATTCGGTAAAGAAGAATGTACTTGCTCTGGGGAAGCTAAGGAGACGATGGAACATGTGTGAAGGTAGCCACCCGGGTGCGAAGGTGTGAAGGTATACCCACCCGGGTGCATGTTTGGTTGGGCATTAGCCTACATGAAGCCTTCGGTTTTAGGCACAGATGGAAGTAAAATGCGGTTGGAAGATTGGCGGCGGTGAAGTTTGGAGAAATAAATAGTGGGGAAAATAAGGTAACTCTGCCGCCGGGCGCAGGGAGTTCGGCTGTGAATTTATGAGCTCTTTATTTCTGTAGGAAGAAAGTTTTAATTAGATAGACAAGGCATTAGGCCGGATTAAAAGATAATAATTAAAGTATTTTTTTATGGGGATGCTCATAGCATCCACCCATCTACAGCGGAACCGAAAACCTTATTTCAAGCCACGCATGCGCGGCGAATACGCAGCGCGCGAACACGAGCCAGCAACACTGGCTTCATAAACACAAGAACTCACTTGCTTGCCAGCGTATAACCGCTATCGTGCTGATTTATCACTGTTTGCAGCATGTGTTGCATGTACGACTTGATCGGCGCAAGAGATCGACAAGTTATGATAAAAAAATGTTTCACGGCGTTTTCCGCGTTACCATTCCGCGATTCGGCGCTCTGACCGCTAAGCTTTCTGCGGCACTAAAGAAAGCAGGTACCATAAAAATTAGTTGTCAGCCCCTCAAAATGAAACAGTTTGTTTGGTTCATTGAACATTTTGGGGGAAAAAAAATACTTGTAACATGGTGCGCAGCGAGGGGCTTTAAAATAGGCGGTGGAAACAGCTAGCCCCACTCGGTACGTTATAGTCTATACGTCCTTGCTAAACGCAAGGCTGAAAGTCGCTGCGCTTGACCTACTGCGTTTTTTTTTTTTTATTGGCTGCCGCCTCATGAAATTTCAGTTAGAGCGTTCCGGAGAATTTTAGTATGAACGCTAAAGAATCGGAATAATGTCGCGCAATACTTTCGTTTATGCCCGTTATATCTTGGTTATAAAAGTGGGCTGTGTGAAGTGTCTAGAGCTAAAGAAGGCCCCTTTTCGAGACAAGTTGAATTTGGTCAGAAGTCATCGCCGTAACTCGTTACGGAAAGAGGGTGGAAGAAGCACAGACGACACGAAGGAAGCTTAATAATGTACACAGTCTGAATCACACTTCTCCGGAGCGGCCAGTCGGCCGCTTCACCCGCCGTTATTTTGCGAAAGTATGTAGAGACCGGCGCCGTGATGATGCCAAACGTAATCATACCGCACGATGAGGAGATCTTGTGCTATAATTCAAGCATGAATTATATGACCTATATGATGATATGACCTTGTGCTATAATCTAAGCATAAACAGAAGCTTGTAGCTAACGCGAGGTAGCAGCTGCGGACGGCGTCAGCATCCACAGCCACGCGTTCGACCACTCTAGGCATGTGAGATGCAGACTGTACACAACTTTTCCCGTGTTTAGTGCGGCCCTCCAAGTAATACCTTGACTGCACGGCATAGATCGGCTGCGCAATCATTTGTTAAGATACCGAACATTCCATAATAATCTGAGTTGTAAACGTCAAAAGTAAAACTACAAAGGAAATGAACCTTCGTCTCTGCGAATATCGCTACATTGCTTATGGAACTCCGTGGTGGTTTAATTAAAGGGACACTAAAGGCAAATTGTAAGTCGACGTTGATTGTTGAAATAGCGGTCCAAAATCCTCGTAGTGCTACTTTTGTGCCAAGGCAGTGCTTATTTTGAAATAAAATCACGTTTTTCTGGTCCGCATCGCGTTAGCGCACTTTCAAATCACCCGCCTGAATGCGGTCTTTCTCACGTTACTGTTGCCGTGCCCAACGTTGCCCGCCTTTACTGCGCGGCGGCGTGCACTGGCGGCGTGCACCATTCCGGCATCCGGCAACACCACATGCATGCGGCATTTTTTTCGAACTTTCTGTCAGAGCGACATTCACGAGCGCGCAAAACACACGCGGCAGTACGCGATACCGAAACTACCCCTGAGACGCGACCGCGTGAGCGAAGCAGGGCGCCGGGCGAAGCGCAGTTCGGCGAAAACGGAACCTTTGAACCACGCGCGCCGTCCCCCATGGCAACGCCAAAGAGGCTTTTTTTTCCATGAATCAAACAGAAACGAACAAGCAGCATTTTATTACGTCTCTTGATGCACGGAAGGTTCTTTTTTTTTTATTGCAGCTAGTTTGATTACGAGTGATTAATTATAATCGGACTCTCACTTCATCGGGATCATTTCCAAAATGTCCCACTCGTGGCGCTCATCGTGTGATACATTTGGCTTAATTTCTCGGTAAGTAGGGCACTGCTGTCGATAATATTGCCGTTTTAAACGTCGTCACACATTGAGCTTTCACTATGACATAAATTGTTATTTGCCTTTAGTGTCCCTTTAAGCTACACTAAAGCTCTCCTTGGTATGACACATCTAAACGGAACGTGCTTTTTTTTTCTTCCACAAAGAAAAAAATACTTGATATGAGCCGTGCACTTATTGCGAACGCTCTCTCTACCAATGTTGCATATGATGGGGGCCAGTGTACACCCAGTCTGATAACGCGGGTTGCTGTCGTGAAACGTTCTCTGATGTCTCCAGTCTCGCTTGTGTATTGTCTTCGGCGTGCCAGGCATTCATCCTCAATGCTGAGAAAAATTGCACAGTGTAAATTAGGTGCTCCTTGCCACGCTTCTGTGTTGTGTGTACATTTATTGTTAACTGCATTTTTGATGGGTTTGTATGTTCCGTTGCGCAGCTCCTTCGTGTCTCTTCTCGTTGACGAGCACCATGGCCATTATGTGAATGCTCGTATTTGCTAGCCATGTTTCGGGAATCCACTCGCGGGGTGCTCTCTCGGTTTCGTGAAAACCAACCTTGTACTCTCTCCACCTTTCGTGCGAAACCTCATTAAGATTCACAAAGGTATGACGGTGCTTCTGTGTTAGCTGACTCCTGAAGAGATGCAGTCTTTGAGAAAACAGTTGTGGCTTGTTGGCGCAAGAAACGTTGTTGCAGGCTCAATTATATACACATTGTTAATTAACATATTTAGGCGATCATTTTCTCGTAATAAGAACTTGAAGGCTCTGGAATGACGTGAGAAAAATGTCTATACTTCAAATATGTGAGGTACATCACTGTTCCGCAGAATACGGGTTCCGGCAGCGCTATTCGAATGTATCAGTCTAAGCAGCCGTCGCGGAGGCAGCAAAGCGTTCTACATTTCCAGCGTTTTCAAGCATCTGTCACGCGCTCGGCATCACTCGAGATTAAAGATGAGATCGAAAATTTTCCTTTTGATTGTTATTTTGGCAGCTTTCAAGGAACTAAGTCATCTTAAGGAATGACTCAAATTGGAACTCAGGCTTTGGAGGCTGCTTCGCCGCAACGGCTAAGCGTTATTGCGAAGGCCTACAGACACTGGAGTGATGGTTTAAATCGTGTGCTTTAACATAACCATTTATTGCTCGTGAGCTACTTGTGCCGTCTAAAAACCGAATTATAATATCCTTCCGAGGCAAATGAGTACCTTAGGTTTATTTATCGGCTTCTAATGGGTCTTTTCTTATTCACTGAACCGTTGTATATACGACAGTCGGGATTTTTTTTTTTCTTTCTTTTTGGAAAGCTCACTTGCGCTACCTCTGGCTCCGCGGGCATCTTCGAGGCACCGCAGTGGGACAGAAACGCGAACGGTGTGTTCAATCTTGTCATGAGTGTGTGAGAGCTAATACTGAGCTGTAATATTGCTTCTCTTCTCGTTTAGTTGTGAGTGCGAGAGTGCGTGATTAAGTTAACGTGTGTTGTGGAGATGCAGTGCTTGCGGACTGACAAATCGCGATATCACTTCAACCACAATGAACTATTCGAAACGCCGTGCCTTTCGTTATGCGTCGCGAAGGCGCGAAAGCTTGTGGCCGCGATGTATAGAAAAAAGAAGCGTGCATTGCTCGCACGTTGACACGCAGTATACATTCCCAGTCAAAAGCATGTGCGCCGCGCTTCACCGATATGAAGGAACGTTCCAAACAACGACATGGTATAGGACAGTGTGAAGGATGGCCAAAGCGCGGCCGCTCGACTTCCGCGCAATTCGTGGCGTTTTTCATTTTGTATATTTGTCGCTTTCGGGTTCGTGCGCTACCTCGCTCGATTCAACGCGTTCTACCCGCACATTGTTGACGGACAAAAACGATCGGCAGTGTTGGGGAGCATCGTCGGTTTTCCTTACCTGGCACATCTCTCGTGCGTACGCACTTGAAACAATCGGGGGTTGGACTTCTGACGTGTTTGTTCACTCCTGCGCTTTGCATGCGGAGTTTGGGGTCAGCGCGCCACTTTCTAGAGTGTTTTATTTGCCGTCTATCTCATTTCTTGCTATACCTTTCGAATGCACTGTGTGAGTGTGACCGCATGACCTTCTCTCTCTTTTTTTTTTTTTTTTTCGCGCGGCCACTTGCAACACAGATGTACTGCCATTTTGTTTAATAAGGACACAGTTTAGCTTGTGTATCATTATAGGGTTCATTGTTTAATTCTGTTACACGCCGTTTCAGCCTTCTTTGGCGTGATGTATAGACGTGTTGGTGTAGTGTGCGAGTTGCGAGGAGTGATTGTGTTTCAATGGAGAGTTTCTTGGATAAAGTAGGCAACCGGTGTTGTTTGTAGATGGGCTCTTGAAGAGATCTTTGCTCTGTTTCTATGGCTTGTAAAAGTGTCGTCTAACAAGCTGCTAGAGCACATCTTGTTACCGAGATAATTCTTTGACCTAATCTGTTGTTCAGCCAGTTATTGAGTCTCCTTGACCACTGCCTTAGGCATAATGAGTTAATGGTTCGTTCCAGCCTATATTGCGCTGCTGTTCATGGTGGAAAAATGTCTCAGGCACGGTTTTCGTTCGTTCGACTGGGGATACCTGAACGACCGCTTCGCGTCACCGCAGGTCAACTCACTCCTCGTCCTGTCCGCCTGTGAGCGAGCGATGCTCCCGCACTGCGTGGTGCAGGAATATCTGCGGTTTTGCATTTGTTCAAAAAAGAGTGTTTGCGTAGAATGTGCGTTTGTATGTCGCCTTCTGTGACCTCTGTGAGGTCGTTATGGACGTTAGCATAGCCATTTACCGATTCGTAGGGCCAACTTAGTCGCTACTGGCTGTTCACCGGAAACACATAATTTAACCATTTCACTTTCAATGAAGCGTTGCGGAAGCTCTTCGCGCACTTCGGCTCCCCCCTAACGACGATCATAACCATTTCTTTGTAAACTCACCTAGTGTTTATTGCTTTTCATTTCGTATGATTGACACTGTGCACGGTATATGTCGCCTGTTTTTAATCTGGCGACGCTGCCTTTTCATTGTGAAAGAAAGGTAAAAATAAATGCGTCGTGACAACAAAGGACGTGTCTTGTTTGCCTCTTCAAAACGCAATTCTTCATTTTGCAAGTCAACCGAGTACGGTTGGGCTGTCATCGGATCTATGTAGCCAGTATACACATCTCTACGCATACTTACGAAACTACTGCAGCATACTCGGTCGTAATAGACGTGGTGTACGCGTTGTTGTCTGCTACTATCGAAAAATGGACAGTAAGTACTCTGAAGATAAAGCATGCAGCCTTCCGACAAACCTGACACGACGCTTTCTGCGATATGTTACACGAGCTGAAAAGGCGCACCCAGCATCACCTGTTCTGGGCATTTTGCTCAACTGCGTGAATTTTATCTGAAGGGATTCGTTCACGTGCGTGGCTGGCGCATTCTTTTTTTTTTTTTTTTAACGGACGTTGTACAGCGCAAATCGACCGGACATATTGACGTTGTTCAGTGTTTTGAGCACCCGTCTACTACCCTTGTCACACTGGTAGTCTAGCCGCAGTTAAGTTTGACGGAAGTTAAGGCTAACTGCAGTCGTCGTCTGTGTTCCTTTATAGGCTGTCAATTTGCGCTGCGCGGTTAATAATGAACGCTTATGCTGCAGGGGTTCTCAAACATTCTGGCCTTGGGGAACCCCAACGGCGTTTCCAGAGTGCCGCGGGGGGGGGGGGGGGGGGGGGGGTTATTGACACTTCTCGAAGCGCAACCACAGTATTAATTCACCGTCCGCATTAGGCTACGATCTTTAATACCGAAGGCCATCGTCGTTGATGTGCAACTACAGATAATACACAGACTTGCGATCACTCCGCAACAACCCCACCCCGCGAGTGACGTAAAGCGCCCGCCGATTATGCGTGGCATGCTTCGGGCAGCGCGCGCCGTAAGCAATGTGATCACGCACACGAAGCGCCGGATGTACGTACAGAAGCTTGCTTTATTTTTTGCTAAACATAAATGAAGGCATGCCAGTCACACCGCGGAATGGCTGTCGACCGATACACCGGTCGCTAAACCTCGTTGCGCATTTTGTTTTCAAATCCGACACATTGCGGTGGCAAATCAGCGTGTATGCAAACTGCCACGTGAACGCCGACGCACCATGAGCCACGAATAAAACACCGAGGTGCCCGTTAACAAATATACGCTCACGAGCATGCCTGTCAGCGCGGGTCCGCAAATCGCGCGTTTCATGGCGCGCGCAAGACAATAAGTCTTTAGTGCTGCTACCATGTGGGTCTCTCGCTATCCGCGGGACACCCGATAAGTGGATGCGGCGTGGGATGGCATCGTTAAACGCAAAATTTATTGCAAATTTTCTCTTCGAAGTCATAAAGTAAGTGCTAATGGGGCTAAAACGAGAGCGGGTCGCATTCGTTCTGACAGCTCGCGGAACCCAAGAATGTCCTTCACGGAACCCCTGGGTTCCACGGAACCCCTGGGTTCCGCGGAACCCAGTTTGAGAACCCATGGCTTACGTGCCGAAACCGCCGTCGTGGGGACGCCGTAGTGGGGATCGTAGAGGCACGCCGTAATGGGGTACTCCGGATTACTTTTGATCGCCTGGGGTTCTTTAATGTGCTCAAAAATCTAAGTAGCTTTGTCGAAAAGAAGGGCGCGCGCTGGCATGATTGCCACCGCCTGATATACGCGCCGCGCTTGCTCATTTGCAACGAGCAAACCTGGTGAGGGGCCCTTTAAATCCTTGTCATGAAATGGAGGTGCATTTGATAGACCTGCGGTCTATCAAAATGCACCGTATTTTCAGTGCTCGTTCGTTTATTGAAAATACGGACCGTTGCACGATCGCCAATAGAGGTGCACGAGCCGAAACGTTCCAGCACTCCCTGCAACGCTGACTCCGCCAATCCAATTATTCTGCTGCTTTTGGTGTAACACAGTGCTTTTTTGCCACAGAGCTGCCGCACTGCGGTGGCTCTAAGGCGACTCTGATAGTGTAGTACGGAACATCGTTGCAGATGCATACACCGGGTAGCGCCCATCTGTAACGATATACGAAGAGCAAGTTCTGCTCAGCTCAGCTGTGTGAATTCCGGTGTGAACAGATCGCGCTGGACTCGGGCAGACAACCCAAAAGAAAGCAGTCGCTGCGCATCACGGCCAGGGGGCGCAAGCCCAACAGCGGGTGGCATCCAGGCCCTGTATGCAGGACCGTTGCAGGGACGGACCCGGACACGATTAACGGGACCAATTACCATTGTCGCTGCCGACGTTTTGACAAAAGCGCGTCGAAGCGGAACGCTGGCCCCTGCCGGGGAGCGTGACTCCTGCCAGAGAGACGGCGGCGCGCCCACTGCTCAGGCGGCACTGCCGAAGCACGCGTGCACGCGGGCCTCGCGTTCTGTCCCACCGAGTCTGAAAGGCCGGGGGCGGTTCCCCTTGCGTCGCGTGCGCCTCTCCCGGTGTTCGATATTTGCGCGCACGGCTAATCGCGCTCTGATGCGCTCGGAAGCCGACGCCCGCTCGCATGACGCGCACGCTCCTGCAAGACGCGTTTTGGCAGCTTTGGCGCCTGACGCGGCTCTACGCAGCCGTCGCGCTTGAACAGAGATCGCGGAGCGCCCGTCCGATTCATCGACCTCTTTCGCTTTCGGACTTACGTTTGTTGTGCATCACACGCCGACGTACTGTTCAATCGTCGATGATAGATTGCTCGCTGCTCAGATCGTTTGACCTTTCTCCACGGGTCGCGGAGACGTTAACCTAGCAACGACTGGACAAAGGCTTGCGAAATTAACTTGGCTCTGTGCTGCAATTGGCCGGCACAGAGCGCCGGTACACTTGTTCGCTTGGTCCGGAACCGATTTTTTTTTTATTTACCTCTGCGTAGGACTTAGCTCATACAATGAATGACATGGCCGTTGCGTGTTCCCACCATCTTTGTGCGTTTTCGTAGAGGGGCAAATGTACTGCAGTTTGGAAGACAAATATTCGAAGGCACCTAGCAATCACTTTTCGCTCAAATCATAACACACAAGGAGAGCGGCGCCTTATAAAGGCATGAGAGTTCGGGAACATGTGTTGGAGTCTCTCGCGTTCAAGCCACACATTGGATGTGCGCCGTACGAGATGCCGTTGTATATTGGCGCCCCATTATAGCACGGTTCTTGAAGCGGAGGTAATATTATCGAGTTCTACACAAAACAGCCTCAGCGCACAAAAGAAGAAAGGCTGCATGGTACGACATATGTGCATATTAGAAAATAGCATATATATACGTATAGTTCCATATACCAAAATCCGGCGGTAATTAAACATCTGGATACGACGAGCAACCGACACAAGTTAAATGAGTGTGGCTGTGTTGGCTATCCGCTGTTGTAACAACAACATTGTCTTTCATTCAGTCTTAATCCGATGACCCAGATTTCGCATCGCAATTGTTCTTGCTGGCGTAGGCAGAGAGAGGGTGAACTTCAATAACAAGGTCGATTTAATGACCCAAGCAGGGTTGAGGATCGTAGAATGAATGAAACAAATAAATATGAAAGATATAAAAAGATCATAACCTGCCAGTTCAAGCCTGCCTTGCGCACGAACTCGCATTGAGAGCTTATATAGTTGTCAATGCAGATCGCCATTAGGGGGGGGGGGGCGTAGTACATGCCTCTGTTGATGCAATGCACGCCCCTCGTGCTTCTGTCGTGCTATCTCTAGACCGGGGCAGTGCCTTAAAAGGTGTTTGGCCATCGGAATGGCACCGGGTGTTGAACTTAGGACATGTCAGTGGCGTTTCTTGCACAACGACCTTTTGCTTCTCGTTGTCGCGAGGCGTTTGCTTTGATGGTTACCTAGCGTTTTCAAGGATCGCATGCACTCGCCACTTATAAGTGGCGAGTGCATACAATCCGTGATGCCGTGATGACGGCTGAGTAGGTCCTTGCCGGCTGCGTAGGTCCTTGACGACTGCGTAGGTCCTTGCATTGTGAGGCTGCCCTATGGGACGCCACCTGAATTAGGCATTTTGAGATACCTTCGCACCGTCAGCTCGCGTTGTGCTTGCATTTGAGTCGTTCGCGTTCCTGCTCCGGGTCCAGCTTCGCCCCGGAACGCACATCAGCATGCCGTAATCTCGATGAATTGGGTTTCGTAAGTGACTTTGATATCGTGCGCCCATAGGGCCAACTCTTCGTGTCCACGCCAGAGCCTTTCGGTGCCCAAGAAGCTGCGGAATACTGTCAACTCTGCGTATTTTGTCTTTCGGACTTTTTTCCGACTCTTCTCAACCATAACCTGCACAGAAGGGAAGGGAAGGGAAGGGATTTACCTGTGCGTACGCGTTCCGCATAGGAATGGCCGACACCGCAGCTTGTGACCACTGCGGAAGTGATGAAACAAGCATATTCTGTGCGACTGTCCACACTACTGTTCGCAGAGACAGTCGCTTTGCAACGCGCTTGACAAATTGGACGACCGAACTCTTTCGGAAGAAAGAATCCTGCGCCACCGACAGGACTTTACGTCTCAGAAGAAGGCTGTGCAGGCGCTAATGCGCTTTCTGCGTTCAACCGGGCTATCAGAACGGCTGTGATAGGACGTCCTGCATGTGTGTGCATGTGTGCATTTTTTGCTTTGTTTTTATTTTATCTCCCTCTCTCTCTGTCCTCTTTCCGACCCCTATATCCCCACCCCTGTGCAGGGTAGCAAACCAGTCGCTCGCACCAGGTTAACCTCCCTGCCTCTTCCTTTTCATCTATTTCTCTCTCTCTCTTTCCGACTCTTCTGTCGAAGATTATGTCGCAAATATGTGATAGTACATTAATTATACACATGTCAAAAAGATAACTTTAACTACAGACCACGGCCTGCCGTTCAAGTGTTTTAGTGGCGGGTCTTGCTGGTGTTGGTGGATCGGGGCGTCTGGCTTACCGTAACGACTGCCTGCGGCGCTCTGAAGATAACAGAATGAGCAACTATGAGCAGTGCAGGTGAGGTGTATAGGCAAAAATGCACTGTGGAAGCATGACCGAGTCTACGCTCCTAACCTGAGCTGCGCGTCGGTGACCAGCGCAGGTGTCACCACCGGCTTTCAGGTCGTGCGCCCCTTCGCGCGTCTAGGAAGTAGCCCTATGCGCGCATCGTAGAGCTACTTCATTCGCTGACGAACAGACCCCACAACTCGAGGGCACGTGCCCTTTGCACTGGCGAAGAATATGTCTCAGCGCAGACAGTGAAAATGGGTGAAAGAACCAAAAAAAGCTATTCGCTTTAAAGATTCAATTCTTTGAGGACTGCAGTTTTGTGATGATGATGATGACGTTGGTAGAAACAGTATAGCACGTATCTATATACGATCAAGAATAGCACGGGTGTTAGGAGTTTGTTCTTTTGTATTCTTGCTATTTTTCTTCCTGGTTACTGGACGTATAAAGTGTGCACTGAACTTGTATAAATACTTACGAAACTGCAAGAATGAATTTACAAGTTTAGGGGCAATAAGACTACCAACGTTGTGACCGCTGGAGAGGCCATTTCCACCACTTGGCTGCGCTCCGTTCACACACGAAGGCAACTCAGCACATGTGCATTGCAGATGTAGCATCACCATGCACACGCGAACAGCGAACCCCTCTCGTCGTACCAATGTGTTTGCGTCCGCAACGTCTAGACAACTCAGCACAAATCCGTATCATGACGCTGCAACTGGAGCGCCAGCATGATGAAAAGGCAGTATTCGACAAAGATACAACCTAATCCGTTGGTATTTATGGCCGCCATGGTGTTGCTCTTGGATGGCACGAAGGAGGCTCCAATCGATTTCCTCTGCTTCTCTTTATCGCCTTGGGGCAACATTTTGCAGGGCTCTCCGACCAGAAAGCAAACGTTTCTCCAGCGAAAGTACCAGACACCGAGAAGTCAAGTCCAGCTCCATTAGGTGGGCGTCGAACAGCAGTCATTCTTGGCCGGGTATGTCCGACTCATCCAGCTGAAACCGCGCCTATACAAACAAGTCGTCCGTAATCCGCGCATTTTGTAAGCGGGTGCACCGAGGAGCATTCCGCAACCTCTGTCTTGTGGTTCCTGCCGTGACGTCAGAGCAGCCGGGCCACCAGTGTCCGTGCGGCCGTATTTGGACAAAGCCGTCAAGATGGCACAATGCAGCGCCGCTTTCGGGGGGCGCGAGAAAAGAGCCAGGGCCTCCCTCTTCACACCTATTCACGTCCTTGGTCCGATTGAGTTGTTTAGGGCAGGGCAGCCTCCCGAAGGGGCCAGCAGTCGGGGACGCAAAGAAATGCCCCTGAATAGGGGCTGCCCGAACGTTTATCCTCCAAAAGCTCGTCTTGCCAACAGTTCTCCGGAGCACGGGTGCGCTGATCGAGTGCCGTGACAACAATGTCCCCGTGAACCGGGAGGGGTGACTTCCGAGGGAGGCTCGTTTTGCAGCTACACTGGCGTCGCCGCGTGAGGCCTCTAAACCGCCGCATATCGGCGCGGCCATCGCGGCCCGGGCCTCGCGGGGCGCCCGGGGCCCAACGCCGTTTCAGTCGGCGCCGATCATGACCTGCCGCACTGGAGTGGAAATGAAGAGTAAAAAGCTCAGCTCTTTCTCAGCCGTCATTCAGCCCCACAGGCGCCTGCGAGGTGATCCCGCTACTCAGGGACCGAATCGTGGTCGACGTCTTGACACGAGTGCCGGCGCAGGCACGGTTCCGTAACTGATTCCATATACGTTTTCTTCGAAGAGAAGCATGCCTTAAGTGTGTCAGTAATATTCATGGCAGCAAGCGCATCTGAACACCTGCACATTGATCTCATGGTTGACTCCCCTCGTGATATGTGTTTGGCCCTCCAACAGACAGACAAAACACTCGAAGACAAAGGATATTTCGGCAATGACCAGGGGCGGATACAGGATTTTCCCGAAGGGGAGTCAGCTTATGGGAAGTCTGCTACCTGAGCATGGGTTGTCAACACCCCAAAGAAATCGGCGCCCCAGCTCTCAGATGCGAGACGGTATACGCTATTAAAGGGTAACTTATAAGGATGTTAGGTCCTGATAGCTCCTCTTCCTCGGGGTATACATTAAAAAATTAACAGAGTGGGGAGTCAGAACAACCGGAATCCCCTCCCCCCTCTGGATCTGCACGTGGCAATGATTTCTAACGTCGGTCGCGGGGTCGAATCCCGGCCACGGCTGCCGCATTTCGATGGAGGCAGAATGCTAGAGGCCCGTGTGCTTACATTTAGGTGCACGTTGAAGACCCCCAGTTAGTCGGTAATTCCGGAGTCGTCCACTATGGCGTCTCTCATAATCATATCGTGGTTTTTGGACTTCAAACCCCAAAAATTATTATTAATGACTTCTAAAGTTGAAAGGTATTTTTCCTTAACGCCATTTCACTGCTTTGGTCAGTTTGTAGCTAACAAATTCGCCCCGATATGTGTCAAAAAGTGGTAGCAGGGATTGTGGAGTAATTGAATGACTATAATAATATGAACGAAGGGTTACGACTTCGCTATTTGGTATACAAAGCGAGTACAGATTTCGGCAAATGCACCTGCGCATAATCGCCGCCAGGTCACGATTGTTGATAGTACATCACCCTGTACATAATGAAATTACAGTGCTAACGGTGTTTTTCTGTGCAGCTTATACACACTCCCGCATAGCGTTTTGCTTGGAAGAACAGATTTACTTAAGGCGTAATTTCCAAATGACACAGTTATCAACACCGGCATCTCAACGTCGTTGTTACACATGTAGTTTTTTTTTTTTTTTCCTGACAGGAAGAAGATTCCTCCAGCTGCGCTAGATATTTGCGTCGATGCCACAATGCCACAAATTACATAAACGATTCGTTTGTATTAGCGGCGCAATTGTCAGCGTTACGTCAGTCACTGCGTCATGTTCATGGAAACGGGGTGTTACTTTGTTCGCCTCACAGAGCATAACAACCAGACACTGCGGCGTCTATAACTATGTGCAACACGCTCTCGTCTAAGCGCATTTGAAAAACTTATTGCTCACACATATGTGTGCTGGTATAAGCTGCGCACGTCCGTTCACCTGGAATTAATGATATTATAATTAAGCGTGTGAGGCAGCTGTAGAAGTATGATCACGGATGACCCTGTCACTAAACAGTTGTTGGAAAGAGAGAAAAAGGAATGTAATAAATTTACTCAAAACAGATGGAGGCAGCGTATATATGAAAAGGAAGGAAAGGCGATGATGTATGAAATAGCTGATGGGAAGGTCAAGAGATTCCCTAACCTGTTGTCTAAATTTTGGTCATCCCACGATTGTTCCATGAGCTTGTGATTGCGGTCATATGCCTACAAATCACGAAACAGTCTTCTTCCACTGGTTTTAGTTGGTTCACTTATTAATTATGACTGCAACATTGTAATCCACAAGAAAATTGAGGTTGCTATATTAAATGCTGCTCTATTTGAGCATCGTCATAAAACAACGCTACTTCGCACTTACGCCGACGTATACTTTGCGATGCAATGTGGGTAATCTTGTTTAAAAAAAAAGGCAGTAGGCGTGGTTATGGCAAAACCGCATAGTAAGGTATTCAAGTTGGTCTCGCGAATGCATGCGGCCTGATAGTTTGCGTTCGACATTATTCTGAGGGCAGCTTTAGGGTAGTTTAGAGCGCGTACATGTGTGTGTGTGAGAGAGAGAGAGAGCGCGTGCCTGTGCATGTATGCATATGTACGTGTATGCGCATGCCTCCGTGTGTCCGCGTATCCAAACATTTACTCAACGTCAATCCACAAACATCAACAAAGGTATGGTGCAGCGACAAACTTGTGCTTTCAGCTTTGAAATGTATGCGCCGTGCACGCCGACGCGCGGGGGAGTGCCTGCAGGTTCGCCTGACGGCAATCGGGGATCCCGGCTTACAGCATGTTAAGTCGGCGAGGACTGATCGCTATAGTTCGGACGTCCTTCTATATAGGCCCAAAGTCGGTGCGTATTGTGACGCCACGATGGCCTTTGCTCGCGCATACGAAGTGTTTTTGTCGCAGAAAATGCAGCTTAAAAGGCGTACGCGATGCATAAGGCATGGCGGTTGTTTACGCGATCCATCACGCACACGCCAACGCCTCGCTTGGTGAGCAGCCGCCGTTGTTGCTCGCGCACGAGGCGTGAGTCCAGCGGCGCGACCGCAGTCGCAGAGCTTGATGGATTGCGCGTCTTGTGTTTCTCGCTAAACTGACCATTTGGCTCGCAACGGCAGTTGTGAATGCCGGGTTATCATTGCTTCCCATGTCAGGCTGGCACTGAACGCTGTCAGCATCGGGCCAGCATGACCCGATGCCTGCGTATGTTTCTTAGTTTTTCTTTTTTTCCTTTTTAAGGAAAAATCGATCAAACTATTTTTTTTTCTACGACTTTCTTTGATACGTTCACAACTAGAATCCACAAGTATCTGCGCTGTTCGAGCATGCACCCCCTCCCATCTCTCCTTTCCTTCTGGTAAGACTTTTCAATTTCGGACCCGTCGGGGAAAGGCGACATTGGAGCGAGCACGTCAACTGCGCCGTTTATTAGTATAGGTGAAAACTAACCGGAAGAACTGTGCACATTTCTTCTATAAAATATATACCTGTATATATTGCGTTGTAGTAAAGTGCGACAACGCTTCACAGCATTATTTTTAACAGAATAAAATTTTTTTCACCTTTTATGACACTACTGTGATAAAAGATCTATCTATCTATCTATCTATCTATCTATCTATCTATCTATCTATCTATCTATCTATCTATCTATCTATCTATCTATCTATCTATCTATCTATCTGTCTGTCTGTCTGTCTGTCTGTCTGTCTGTCTGTCTGTCTATCTATCTATCTATCTATCTATCTATCTATCTATCTATCTATCTATCTATCTATCTATCTATCTATCTATCTATCTATCTATCTATCTATCTATCTATCTATCTATCTATCTATCTGTCTGTCTGTCTGTCTGTCTGTCTGTCTGTCTGTCTGTCTGTCTGTCTATCTGTCTATCTATCTATCTATCTATCTATCTATCTATCTATCTATCTATCTATCTATCTATCTATCTATCTATCTATCTATCCTATCTATCTATCTATCTATCTATCTTCTTTGGCTTACGAGCGCCGCCATTATTGGCTGTTCCGAGAACATGTTTTTAATTGCGTGCACATTGTCCACAAAACTCTCGTGAAACACCGTATTCCTCTGTACAGCCACTTATTTTCATGCTTACAAATCGACAGCACACAACGCACGCCGTTACACTCCTTCCGTCGTCCACGGCAGTTAAAAAGGAAAATCGAATGCATGCATATGCTCCGCTACATTCTGATGTGTGGAATGTATGGTGAGGTCACCGGAGTTTAGACTGAACTACAAGACCTCCCAGCTGGGTATACTTTCGTTTAGAGTGTGTGTAGCACCGTACATTGAATGAGCAAAAAGATAGAAAGAAAAAAAGAAATTCTTGGCGAAGAAATGTCTTGGTGAGGCGGGATTCGGACTCGCGCAGCCACGCACGATCCATCCGAAGGCGAGTGTCGTCCACTCGTCTATCCAGGCACGCTAGCAGAGAGTAGCTATAGCCTTGTACAGTATAGAATATCGAGGGGGTGGGAAAGGGAAGTGAGGGTGCGGAGGATAAAAAGGAGAAGGGGAGAGAGTAAAGCATAGCATAACACGAAAGAGAGAACTGAGAGACAGAAGGGAAGAAAGACAGAAAGAGAAAAAAAGGGAGAAAGGCAGAGAATCAAAGAAAGAAAGAGAAAGAAATAAAAAAGAGAGAGAGAGGAAGAGATAGAAAGAAAGCGGAAGCGAAGGAAGCGGAAGGGAAGGAAGAGAAAGTAAGATAGAATGAGCGAGGAAGAGAAAGAAATACATAGAGAAAAGAAAGAAACAGAAATGAACAGAGACAAAAAAAAATACATAGAGGGATGAGAGAAAAAAAACATGGTTGATCCCTCTGTCATAGGAATCGGTATAACACGAAAGTGAAACGTGTCTTCACAGACGTAGTTGAGCGTTTGTTGTACATTCTTTCGCCCCAAGCGCGAAGGAATGAATGCTACAACAACAAATTGTAATGCCACGCGAAGAACGACAAGCATCTCGAAACTTGCAAGGCGCTGCTCAAGCAGAAAGGGCGCACGGAACGAACATACAGGATGAGCGCGAACTGTCACAGTTGTAACTTATTTCTGTGTGACCAGCGCGCTCCTTTCGCAAAAGCGGCCGCTGCAGTGAGCGAAGTGACCTTCGTGCTCTCAACGCAAACTTGCAGAGAGAGCACAAGACGTACACACCACCGCCATCACGAGATAAGCCGCGCACGAGCGACCACGCCCTGTAGAGGCGCGCGCTCTTCGAGCCCTTCGCGAGCCCTTCGCGAGCCCTTCTGTAGTGATAACAAAAACACACTGATGTGCCATCGATCTCCGAGTACCGCCACCGGCAAATGATGTGTATAAATAGCTCGCCGTTAGCATGGCAGTGAACATGCCGTCTGTGGCCGAATCGTTTCGCGCCCCGCGCTGCGGAGCGAGGGGTCGTAAGTTCGACTCCCAGTGACAGAACTTTTTCTTCTGGTTTTTTTTTTCTTTGCCAACTGTTAGTCTTCGTATTTTGCAACGTCATATCCGTGACGGAAATACGACAGTGGAGCTGTGGTGGACCCCGGCATAAACCACTTTCGTGTTAAAAGAAAGAAGTCGAGGAAAAAAGAAAGAGAAAAATAAAGAGAAACAAAGAAGACCGCCCAGCTCCGCACTTCCTTCAGGCTTGGCACCACTAGTGCGAAGCTGCCGTAATTCTTTTAACGTTTTTTTAGAGAATACGGATTTTTTATAAATATCCTATAAGGCTCCTGTCGTTTTCGCACACGAACTCCACGTCGAGCGGAAATACGTTGCCGCTGTTAAGATGACACTGTTGCGACTATATAATTAACAAAAACACGTTACTTAAATTTTTAATTTTGACTTGAGTGCGAGTGTTTATATTACAATGTTTTAGTGCGTGCCAAATTATGGCATACCTATTTTTTTTAGAAATCACGAAAGTTGCGCGTACTTCGAGTTATTCGTCATCGAATTTCATGGGAGAAATCGAAACTGATCGCGCAAAGCGCGCAAGAAGCGAGATCGTTCGTCAGACCAGAACTACGCGTCACATGGGAGTGACGAAGTTTGAATGATGGCGCGCCGCGGCCGTATGTTTCCGTGAAAAGCTGCAAGTCATCTCACTTGTGCCCATGCATCGCTTTACTTTTGTGCGTAGTGTTTGGTGCTGATCCGGTACTTTGGAACTGTGCACAAGAAAACCGCAATATCAACCTTATCTCATCTGGGAAGCACAAAACACAGCGGCGGCCGCTTCGGCGCTTCTTGCAGACTGACAAAATAGTTTTTCGCACCTCTTTATAGTTTAAGAAAGAAACATATAGGCACCACTCATCGCACGCAAACATTAAGCTGTCTACTTGTGTATTTCAAAATGCTTGCCGATTTTTCTTACCATATTCTGCTTTGGCCCGCCTTCATTCAAATTTCGTCACTTCCCTATCACGTGTCTATGCGGTGTCGCGCCGCGCTTCGTGCGCGCCGGGCGTGATCAGCTTCGATTTTGCCCATGGAATTCGACTATGAATATCTCGACCCACGTACGACTTTTGTGATTTCGAAAAACTAGGTATGCCATAAATTGGTACGCACTACAAATTTGTACTATATATAAACACCTGCCCTCAAGTCAATAGTTAAAAAGTTAATTAACGAGTTTTTGTTAATTACTCGCGTCAACGTCATTTTAGGTGCGGGAAAGTATTTCCGCCTCGACATAGAGTTCATGTGCGAAAACGACAGGAGCCTGACTGTCAGAATATTTATTAAAAATCTGTATTGTCTAACAAAAAAAAAAAAAACTGTATTAATGAAACAACACGAGCGTTCTTGCATTTAAACCGCATCGAAATTCAGACGCCGTGGTCAGAATCAACCCCGCGAATTCGAGTTCATTAGAGCCAAACCATATCCACTGTGACACGCAGCAACGGCTTATCAAATAGATGGAGAGTGTGCGAAAAATTCCAGCAGATCCCGCGCATTGTGGGACTTGATGTCATGCGAAACAGTAACCGAGTAGCAGCCTATACCGCTTTTTATTTGCCTTGAGCCAAGCGTTGGGGGTATACATCGACGTCTTTGTGTACTTTGAGTAGTTGTGCGCGTGTCGTGGGTTACCAGGCACGTCGGCTACACTGGCGCCCAAAGGGTATACCTTATAAACGGTCCTGCATAACTTCGGCACTCATGCTACAGCACAGACGTAAGTTTTATCTAAACGAAGTGCACCCTACGGTGTTATGATGTGCGCATCATAAACAGCTGTCGTCAGCACATTTCTCCGGCGCCGACAAAACGATTGACTATAACTTGCTGAGTTATAGGAGTAAACATGTAATGTTTATAACATTGTTAACAAAGCGCATAGCCAAACTGCAATCGCTATTGACGTTGCCCCGGCATGACGCCTGTATATACAGTCTTTTCCCGAAGCAGTTTCAAGCACTGGCGTGGCTCCGTGGCAGAACACTCTACTGCCACGCAGAATGCCTGGGTTCGATTACGGCTGGAACCGTGATTTTTATTTCATGCGTCTATCGGGATCCTTAGCTCAACGAGATGGCCGCCTACGTCGGCACCGGATTTTGTGCGACACGGGCCCCTTAACGTTCCACTGGATCTACAGTCTGCTCTCGCCGTTCCTGAGTTGACACATAGACCGTGAATCAGGTGTGGCGCATACCCGCATTCTATAGGGGCCATAACGTGGGCTCCACGCTACACGACGCGGTCAGCTGGGATGAGCGACTGCGCGGTCCGGATCTCACGCGTCAACTCCAAGCCGTGCTCGTGTCGTCGCCGAGAGTCATCATCTCCCGGTGCCGACATGGGTGGAGCCACCGACTTGACTGGGGAGTCCTCTTGGCCTCTTGTAATCTGGTCCCTCAGGACTCCAATAAAGTTCTTTGTACGCATGTATGGTAAGCGTGTATGCGCCACAGGTGTCCGAGGAAAAGATTTCATGACGTACGCGGCAGCCATGTCATGTTATTAATGTGATGACCTGTTAATCGTTGTCGTCATACGCTAATATACCCTTCCATGCCAATTTTGGTGTGTGTCAAGTTAAGGAGACGACCAGGAGAGCGCTCCAGACGTAGGCGGCTAGATTTATAGAGAGACCGATAGAAATGGTCAAAGTGCCTTTGGTTGCCAGAGAAACGCTTCGCATTTAAATAATCGAGGTTTCATTTTCTAGTTTGTTTTCGCGTTTCCTCACATGACTTGGGATACCATCATCGTTCAGATCAGTCACTTGGCACGCGGCATCCGAGCCGCGTCGGAACCAATGAGTGTTCCTTTAAGTTTCTCGTAAGAAGAATATGGTCCTTACAAAATTTTTAGGGCCCATATGTTTCCGACTGCTCGTGGGTCGGCACACAAGTCCGTAATGAAGAAGGCATCAAGAGATAAAGTAAATGTGGAAGGTAACGCATGATTACCGTTCGGAGGACGTCGGAAAAAACGCCGGGCCTTGCGCCTGCTCTTGTAGCAAATCCGTTCCACTGGCACACCGCAGTAGCACGGGCCGCATAATAATTAATAATTGTTGGGGTTTTAACGTCCCAAAACCACGATATCATTATGAAGGATGCCGTAGTGGGGGGCTCCGGAAATTTCGACCACCTGGGGTTCTTTAACGTGCACTTAAATCAAAGCACACGGGCCTCAAGCATTTTCGCCACCATCGAAAACGCGGCCGCCGCGGCCGGGATATACGATCCCGTGACCTACAGGGCAGCAGTTGAGCACGATAACCACTAGACCACCGTGCACTAGACCGCCGTGGCGAGTCGCGGGCCGCGTGATACAATGTTAATATGTTTAGCGTAGGCGCTTTTCCCGACACTCTCAAATTCCGGCACAAATGAAGTTGCAGGAGCCGCCTCTGCTGTAGGATAAATACACATACGTGGTATGACTGCGCAACGTGAGGGTATATCACTTGTTTAGTTCTCCACCACTGACAACTATACGGCGATTCGTGTAGACAAATAACGGTTATTAGTGATAAAATTAGCGTTTTATGGCAAGTTCACCTGTGTATTGAGCCGTAGCATTTTATGACAGCTTACTCTTCAATTAATGCATCGCCGACGGTATTTACGCAATAATTGGGAAGTTTATGCCATGGGGGCAGTGGAGGCACACTTACGGGTACGCACAATGTACATCTCGTCTTTTGTTCTTCAATCGCTCTGCCGATGTGTTATTGTACGTTGCAGTTTTCAGATACCATAACACCTCACTGCATGAACGCTATGCAGGGTATATATTCCATCCATGAGGAAAGGCTCAAGGCTCTTGGTATGCATAATACATTTAATAAGCGCATCAGGCATAGAGTAGTGTTCTTTCACGTTTTTCTATTTTCCAGAAAATGTAAACACTCGATATGAACACTACCTGAAACACCTCATTTTAACGTGCTTTACGAATCTCTACGACTAAATAATTGTAATCTTAACAATTAGAGCAATACTTAAAAATCTGGATAATTACTTTTACTAAATTAATGATCGGATGTTAGGGATTAAAAAAATTGTGTCAGTAAGACTTAAAGAAAATACAGTTGCTATTGTTCAGGTGGAATGGTTACTTTTTATTCTTGTTTTTTAAACTCTGCGCGTGATAAATAGTTGGGTCACCTTCCTCAAGAGCGCACTTGTAATGACGTTTATTGAGTTTCTCATAAAACAACGCGTAACGAGATCGAAATTAATATGACTGGTCGGCCTCGTCGACGCTTTCGTCATGCTTTGAATGCGTAAGCGAACTAATCGCGATATCGATTTGCTGACGACATGATCCTTGCGTGCTTCCCGTACAATTTGTCCAGGGCTCGAACGCTTAATTCCGTGCTTGGGAGAAGGCCATCACTGTAAGTGTGTCACTTTGCTTCTCTCATCGGATGACGTGGACCTGCACAGATTTGGCTTCAGTACACGAGCATTTCGTCATTACTGCGCTAGCGAAAGGATTTTTTTTTTTCAAGCAAGACGTGAATCAGAGCCATTTGACAAAATAGAAAGGGCCGTATAAGGAAAGCGTGAAGAATGTTTTATATATGGCGACAGAAGCAACAAGAAATAACTTGCAAGAGATCTGCGCGCCAATCACTTCGTAGGAAGTGTGTCGATTTTTAGGCATACACAAGAATCCCTTGAAGTTTCCTATCGGCGTCGCAATGCGAGCTGAGTCATTTATCGATTTCGATATGTGTTAAGCGTCATAATTAAGTCAAAGCAGTTGACAGTATCTTGCGCACAGTGCTTGTAGAAGATTTGTATCCCGAATATTGTACAGTTGCGCTCAATATGACTTGCAGCGCGGTGATCGTGGTTAAAGGGGCCCCAAGTCATGCCCACTGACACCGGCGGACGTTAAATTGGTTAGTTTGGTTTAGAAAATACCAGTAATTTGAATAGTGTCTAATTAATTAATTTGCTTTACGTTGGCGCCGCCGTGAGGTGCCGACGCCAGTTTGACCACGGGCAACGTGTTGCAGCTTGTACATTTCGTGTACGTAAGCAAGTGCACATGCGCGCAGCGAAAACATTGTTTCGCTGTCGCCTCATCTATGTGAGATTGCACAAAAGAATAAAGTATTTCCATAATATACGACTCGTACAGTAGTCTGCCATGTCCGCTTGAAGTACAATACAATGATTCCATCATCGCGATCCATGCGTTATGACAGCATGTCCAAATAACCACGTAAAGCTAGAAACACAATACACCATTTGGTGGGTGTTCGAGAAAAATAGGATAAATAAAAACTTGAGTCCCGAAGCGTGATGTGTGGTACGCATATGCGCAAAGGCGTGGGGAAGACCTGAAAAGTACATATGTACTTACGCGTACTATTCTTGTTTGATCTAAAACTCGCGTATGTATAGTCAAACCCTGCCTCTATTTTTTTTCTCTCTCCCGCTTTGAATCGACGTGCGAGTAAGTACCGCTCTCGTTGCCACCAGAGCGCCGTTGAAAGCGCCGCACACATATGGGCTGGTGGACAAAAACTGCCGGCCAGCTCTGGCAATGCCCCTGGGCTGAATTGGAAAGAAATAAAGCGGGCGGGCGCGAATGCGTGCACGCATATCCAGTAGGTGCTGTGTGCCTTTGTGCGTGTGTGCGCGCGCGGCATTTCCATTCCGGCCGAGAACGGCGCGGCTCCCTGGAAGCGCGTGCGGCGCCCGGTGGGCCAACAATGGCTTCCGCGGCGAGGGCCCGCCGGAAATTTGGGCCCGCTGGGCTCCACAAAGGGTCTTGCGAGCGTCCGTTTTTAATATCCGATGGCGAGTCACTAGGCCCAATCCCATTCTAATTGGGCGCGCATGCCTCCGAGCGCCAAGGCGCGCGCGCCGATGATTAAAATGCGGCGCCACGTTCCACTGCGGGGCCATCGGACATCGGCAGCTTTCCTTAATTGCGCGCGCGTCCGTGCGCCGGAGCGACGAACGGGGCAAGGAGGCGCAACGGCGAAGCCTCCGCGATGCAAATTCGTCACGAACGCGACCCGGCGAACTGCGTTTGTTTGCTCGACCCGGGGGGTCTCTCGCGTCGGCCTTCTTTGTATTCTTTTCTGTATTCTTGTTTGGGACGGCCTTCCAGTCGGCACTGGGTGCAATGGGAATGGAATTAGCGCCTCATTTGAATGACTCCTGTCGGGCGATGATCTGCTGGGCAGCTGCGCGGCATTCAACCGACTGGCGGTGAGACTCGCGGCCGCTCGCGCGTTCGTTCAGCGCGGCTCGGCGGGGCACGGCCATTCAGACTTACGCTCGACGCGCGTGAAAAGTCGACGCTTACAACGTGTGGCATACTATATAAGCGCGTCGTGCGAGTTTATCCGATTTTTATCGACACTCTGAGCTTGGAGCTTCTGCTATAACGGACTGTGTAACTTAAGTACGGAGCATATTATTTCCCTATTCACACACACACACACACACACACACACACACACACACACACACACACACACACACACACACACACACACACACACACACACACACACACACACACACACACACACACACACACACACACACACACACACACACACACACACACACACACACACACACACACACACACACACACACACGCACGCACGCACGCACGCACAAAGTTGTGTCTTAAGGCCAGAGGGGATAATGCATCATTATCACGTTAACAATCAATTTCATGCTAACCTATAACCCAGATGCCATAGCACAAAACATTTAGTATGCCCGCCGGAGCTAACTTTAAGTTCTCCAGAGGCTTTTATTTGTTATTTTAATAGGCGCCTATAGCAAGTGCGCGGTGTTAGAACCGTGAGCAAGTGTATGGGTACTGATTACACGTCTAGATTGTTTATAGAAAATTTCTTTAGAGAGACTTTCGATAGACTGTCTACACTCCCATGTGACGTATAACGCCGCGTCACTTTCAGTCAATGCGCTGCAGTTATACATGCTTTCAACATTCATAACGAATTGATTATTTATATAGTTCATACTAAGTAACGCGGCACCCGTCTGCTGTCAAGTCGCCGCCTTCGCAATAGTACCCAGAGGTGTAGCCGCTGTCGCAACTCCATGTAACGAGGGTTGTTCCACTCACTGTTATTCGTGTACGGGTAACGTTTGCGTACACCCATAAGCTGGCTTCCGTGTCCCAAATGTACTATATATATACTATATATACGTTCGTCAAATCTTTCCGCGTTATGAACAGCCATCGAATCGAGATAGTGCCTCGGATTTGCCGCGCGCTTACCGCCTGTTAAAGCTGAGCAATTCGGGATTATCCTGTTATTTGCCCCACCGGCACGTGCACGCCGTGCTTTCCTGCTCTGCTCGGAGAACGGGGGAACCTGATGAGGACGTCATGGCGGCCTTTCAGCGGAGCCGCCTACCTTTCCGCGCCACTCTCGGGGCCCTGTTATTTGCTTTATTTTTATTTTGCTCTTCCTTTCCCTCCGCCAGCCTCCATCGTGGATCGTCGTTGGCGCACTGTCTGTCACCAGCGGGATTGAGCTAAGACCTTTTTAATTATGGGAACGCGACACGATTTTTCCATATGCAGGCCGACGTGCCCCGACGTTGGCGGAGGCCTGCCAGGTTGATAGTAATAACAATAACCTACCACGGGTCCCCGTCGTGAGGTTCGTTATGAAGCGCTCGCTCGGATTGTTTTGCCCGTCTCTTGAGAGCGTTGTTTGCAGCGCGCTGTTCCGAGTCGGCGAGTGGCGCGCGTGAGATCCCCTCTGCTGCTTTTTCTACCGCTGCGCATGGCGCGTGCCGTCATCCGGAGGTGGCCCTCCAATCGAGCGCGAGCTGCCCGTGAGACGGGATAACAAGCGACGAACGTGCCCTGGGCATTGCTTGCATGACGCTGTAGCCCCCGCCCCCCTTACTTTCTTTCTTTCTATGCTCTAGTCTCTTACACTACTCCAGTTCATAGTTCAGCTATACAGGAATCGTAGTGCCTTCTATAGAATTCGCTCGTTTACGCGCGGTGTTTACTGGAACGAAGAAAGTGAAAGAACTGAAGGCGGTTGATGAGGGGATTTTATAAACCTGGTGAAATGCAGGGTAATCCGCATGCATGCGTCGTAGACGTTTGCTGGGGCTGCTTTTTCTTTGTTTTATATTGTAAGAAGAATTACCTGTCTAATTAGGCGCACTAGGAATATCCTATGTTGTCGCTTGATTACGCTTAAAAGTTTGTACCATATCGTCTTTTTCGGTGCACTGGCAACTTGTGCTGCAACGCATATATTACCACACATATGTGCAAGCAATAGCGAAGTCAGCCGAATATACTTTGATTTGCTTCTGCGATCTCTCCACATCGAAACAACGGCAAATCTTCGAAGTGAGAGCTCCACTTTTATTGAGCAGAAATCGAACTTTCTTCCTTTTTTTCTTTTCTTCGTAATTGTAAAATCATGGTTACGCTAGCGCTCCCAAGTAGTAGACTAGACGCATTTCTATACGCACCGATCCATGATTACAATCGGTGTCTTGCCCATGTTTTCAAAAGTTCGTTGTTTTTCTTTTCCAGTGACACTTTCGAACAGTTGTATCAGATTGTTATCGTCTTCTATTCTTGACTGGACTTGTGGGGAATCCTTGAAAATTGTAAAAACGAAAGAGTAGACCTGCTCAGGGTTGACGGTCTGCGCATGGTACTTCCGCCGCAATGGCTGTCCCTCCATGCGTAGCACTACGGAATGTTTTTCTCGTGTATTGACGTAGCCTTGCATGCAGTTGAATTGCAGAAGGCGGACGCATTGGTAATAATCACTGAATGTAAGATTCAAACTTCATATGGTGCAATTATATATCGTGTTCTCCTGATTATGCGCAGAATATACGGCAAAGTTATGCTTGACACACGTCGTTTCATACATTTGTTACTGTTTTTTTCTTTCCGCCTTTATTTTTGTCTCTTTCGCATCGCTTAGTCGGGGGCGTAGGTTTTATGTGTGAGCGATAATCGGTTCATCAGTGGCCTGTTTTCCCAGATTAAATTATTTATTAATCAACGTTCGCCAAAGTTTGCTTCGCCAAAATGAAATTATTTGCGCAGAGAAGCCTGCTTTAAAAATTTTTAGGAGGGTGAGCATTGAAAGCTCTGGAATAACGAATCGAATATTGTTCTTTTTGATCCGAAGTCGAGTAGTCACTGTTTGTGAATTCGAATATTTTTTTCCAATGATTCAGATTACTAACTATAGGATAAATGCCATGTCGGCGGCAATTGTAGAAAATAAATCACGAGAAGTTGTGTAGTGCACCACGCTGTGCCTACGTCACTCAAGGAACCACAAGTCACCATCTAAACCATTACCATTGATACCCACCAATCAGTCCCGAGAATGAAAATAAGTTTCTTCTCTTGTCGTAATGCTTCATTTGAGCTTTTAATAAACAACGCTTTATAACGTACAGTCTCATGGCAGAAGATTGGTAGCGTTGTCGATAAACTAAAATGTGTATGTCGATCGCGAAAACAGAACTGTCTATTATTCAAAAACTATTCGAGAAGTATTAGATTTGCCATTCATTTCGGTTTTGGTCCTGACAATATCGATTTGTAATGGAGTCAGTCTCGAAAATTATTATTTGCACGCACCTATCTTCATGCAATTTTCTTCATGCTACAAACGATGCCATGTGAATCTTTTGACAGTTCTTGTGTGCACGTGTAACCAATACTGTTGCTAGGAAAAGCACGAGCACGATTGTAAATAATCAAATACTAAGCAAAGGCTTCCCTAGCAGTATCGAGCGTAGGTCCCCCTCCGCTCTGACGGTACCTTCCAGAGCATCGAGTTTATGTTTAACATAACTGACGCCGGTAGAAGTAACGTATGTTAACCTCTATGTAATTGCAGCACATCGATGAGTCGAGTCTCTCAGCTTAACTCCGGTTAACCTTTCCACATAACTTTTATTGATCTCTAACTCAGCTTCACTCTCACTCACTCAGACGACGTCAGGCTGAGGTCCACCCGTTGCGGACTTGCTGTCCCTCTCTGACATTCAATGTGAGCCTAAGAACCTGTAAGTTAAAGTCTGAAGTATAATAGGTCGAGGTGATTCCGAGCACACAGTTAAGTCTTAAATTTGTGTGAGACGACTAAAGTCGTAGTCTGTATATCTCTAAGGCAGAGTTTCAGAGAACAGGAGTTTCCTTAGTGAAGGTGAGAGTTATAATTACACGTTATTCTATCTAGTTTCTACCATTAATTTACGAGAATGCATGCACGAGTCGGTCGGCACGATGCTTGGTGTATCTACAAAAAGTTGCAGTTATTGAATCTTGCAAGCGTGAATAATGATATTTGAAAAAAGGACATGCGCACCAATGTACGCGAGTCCTGTATCAAATGCTCACTCAGCGCACTAAATGTCAATATAAGTTGCAATTTAGCCCCCACCTATACTTCGCAGCGAAACGGCGGAGCGGCCGCCTACTGCACATCGAAACTGAGAAAAAATAAAGAAAATGATTATTTAGACATTTTACAACAAAGTTACAGCAATGTGGGACATACACATGTCATGCGTTCTCTAGCGCAAGAAACGCTTATCGTGAATGCTGTAAAAAAAAACGCAAAAGTAGCATGACAACCTTACACCTAGGCTATAAATTATGAAGAATAATGTTTTAACTGTATGTTTGCTAGGCCACATATGTATACTAAGCATACCATACTTCACCAGTGTGAGACAAGACTCCGATATACCGAGATATCCCTGATTCTCGCAGCACTTAGTGCATTAATGCAGAATCTGACGTCAATGCGCGAGAAAAGCCGTTCACCCCGTCATTTAAGCACATATGGGTTTATTGCACTAATTAACAGCGTCTGACATCACCACGACTACCTACCAAAACATGCACTTAATTAGCCACTTTACTGCCCCTACAGCTAATCAATGCAGTTCACCGACTGCAGCGTCATTAAATATAGTTCTTACTCTGAATGGAGAAAATGCCTCACCGTGAACTGGTTATTCCGGCTCAGGTATTTGACCCTCGCATCACATTCAAATGAGACACAAATAGACGGGAAACACTTACTGTGAAGCCGCATGAAGATAGTGAATGAAGGAATGGAACGAGCAGTCTGTTAATGTCACATTATAAGCAACGTATTAACTTTGGAACTCGTTCATTAGAAAAATTTTCTCCACACCGAGGGACTTATGCCTCTGAACGCACAGGGTTGACGCTGTAGATTCAGCTACATTCCTACTATTAGTGCAGAATCTGATCTCATGGTACCTCCCTCGTCTTTGTGACGAACCAATAAAGGCGATCTTATAACTCATAAAATGACTGTAGAATACGCATTGTACACCAGTAATAACTGAGGAAAATGAGAAAGGGGGCACACTTCAAATTTCTGCGAAGCACTTAATTACTGGGTACACCGGACAACACATTTCGTTCCCCGGAATAAGATGCTGCAGCGGTTGAATTGTCAATGCAGCCTGTAAGGCAACCCATCCTGCATGAAGCAAAAAAAAAAAAAAAAGAGGTGTTGTTCATAGCCATTTCCAGATATTCTGGATGCGTGAAATGTGATTTTTCCTCAATGATGCAGCGTATACTCCAGCCTTCGTCATTAAGAGGGGCTCAGAAATTCGAAATTGTTACGATGGCGGAAGCGATAAGGCAGATTACTACGTCAATTTATTCGGCGGGTCTGCTGACCAGCACTTGCACGTCTGCGCGGGATTCGAACCAGCGATTTCACGTAAGTCTTTATTGCGTCTGGGCTCTGCTATCAAGCCCTACTGCGTGCTACAGCACTTGCAGATCTCATGCAATCACCTTTTGTTAAGTCGGCCCTTGCGGGAGTGCAGGATTTTGTCGAAGAACCAGAACTTTTTAATTAAGACGCGGTGGCGAAACCGACGAGTTCAATTTTTTTATATTACTTGAAGTCATAGGTCGGCAAACTCACTCATGAGTCGACTCACTTAGACTCACTCAGACTCAAATCGGGCCGCGAGTGTGAGTGAGTCCGATTGAGTAATATTTTGATGAGTTTGAGTCCGAGTGAGTCTGGCTGAAGGAAATTTTAGTGAGTCTGTGTCCGAGTGAGTCTAGTTGAGTAAAATATTGATGAGTCTGAGTCCGAGTGAGCCCGAAGTGCAAAATATATTTCTTCAGTGAGTCCGAGTGAGCTCCACCTTTTGTTGCCGACTTATGGTCCTATCTACTCATGTTCAGCCTTACTATCAGCCTTATATCGGCTTACGTTTATACTCAAGTCTATTCACACATATCTCAACACACTATAGCATACATGCGCCACCTCAATATCTCTTGATCAGAGGCGTGAGTTAGGGGAAGGGGTGCCATGACCTCCCCCCGCAAACTCTATTATGGGAAGTTCTTGCTAAAAATATCTCATCTGAGTCGCGCATTTCAAAAAAATGTCCTTAGGGGATCGATATACGATAATGATGATATATGATATATGATGATAACTTGTATTTGAAGGTACAAGATCAAAGGGCGTATCGTAGAGCACTGCTTATGTGAGATATTGCCATCAATTGAGGATTGACACCATGATCGAAAAAGCTAATTTTACGCCAACGGACTCATGAGTCGACTCACTCAGGCTCACTCAGACTCAGGTGAAGCCGTGAGTATGAGTCTGAGTGAGTCCGGCTGAGTCATATATTGGTGAGTTTGAGTGTGAGTGAGTCGGGCTGAGAAAAAGTTTAGAGATTCTGAGTCCGAGTGAGTCCGGCTGAGGTGAGCCCTCAGAGCAAATATATATTTCTTGAGTGAATCTGAGTGAGCTCCAATTTTTTTGCCGACCTATGCTTGAAGTAGCCTCTAATGCTTTTCTTGTTTCTTGACCTGGAAGCACGATTCAACGAGCAAGATACACGTAGCACGAAACAAGCGGGGACGGATGGTTACACAGGAGAAAGGGGTGTCGACCACTATATGACCAAACAAAAAATTATATAACAGAGCATCACGGCGGTAGCGTCGTCTGCTGAATTTCTTGCTTTCAAGCTGTCAGTAAATGCGCGATTGATGGGGTGCCGATAGGAGTCAAGGGGTCGAATCAACTTAAAGAAACACTAAAGAGAAACAATGAGTTGGTTTAGATTGATAAAGTGTGCTCGGAGAACTATTGTGTCGTTTATTTCACAACCATAGGTTTAGTATTAGAGGAGAAAACCAAGTTCAAAGTTTCATTTTTAAATTTCGCGCCGAACTTTATAATTCGTGACGTAAAAGATTTCAAAGAGCATTTAACGTATTTTGGCGCCACTGGCTCGACGAAATTTCCACAAACTCGTTATGTCAAGTCTCTGGCCCCCTCAGAGGACCATGTACTTTGATTTAACCGATTAGGAACTACGTAGGCCCAAGCAGGCACCGTCAAAAATATGTGACGTCACGGCAAATGGTGAGGGAATTCCAAGGTGGCGTCGCCACCTGTATTTTCTTTTTGCGCGTTTTCTCGCTTATTAAGCGTCTTCTCGCAGCAAGCGTGGTGTTTTTGGTATCGTGGAAGACTACTTTACTAATGCGAGAAAAATCGTTTTGCTCTTTAGTGTCCCTTTAAGGGGCATGCTTCGCAGTATTTCTTAGTAATATATAAGCTGATTTTTCGCAGGATCGACATTTTCAGTGTATTCGAATTAAGCGAAAAGTTGAATAAACGGCAGGCGACTGCAATAGCGTCTTATCACGTGGCAACTTGGACTTAGTATATTTCTTCTTGAAGTAGCGGGCCTGTCATATATAAAACGCGCTGCGACAGGACAGAGTGCCTATTTTCTGCAACGTATTCCTGCTCGCCTGCGCGGGCACTCATGGCACCGTTCACTTACAGCAGATCTGTCCGATTTATTTCTCCTAACGCGCTAAAAAAAAGAAAAAAAAAACTAGCGTGAAAGAAAAGAGAGAAATAAACCTGGTTGCAAATTCGTAAAGTGTACATGGTGCTCTCCAAAGAATGGAACAAAAAATAAAGAATAAAGAAACGTCATAGATTTAGCGCCACTACCGACGTCTCAAGCACCCCGCAACGCGTACGAGGCTCGAGCTACGGGCTCTTTGTCGCGCCGATGAATCCGTCAGCGCTGTGCTGTACAAAAGACGCGGGGAGCCATACGTGCCAGCGTGATTTAGTCGAGTGCCTGCGGACCCAAAATGGCACGGGGATGCGGCGGGATTACGCCTCGATTCGTCTCTCCAGCGCTGCCCTGCCGTCGAGGGTCCTCGGCTGCAGGATTGCGCCAGAATGGCCGCTGCGGGGCGGCGCTCGAGTGTGCGTCACCGGGCTCGCAGTCGCCGAGCTCGTGAGCGCCGGAGAGCAGCCGCCCGTCGCTCACCCACCTGCAGGCAGGGCTCGTCTGTCTGCGCCGCACGTGCGCCCATATCACGCATGGGCGCCAAACGAAACGCATACGCCTGCCCTCATGCACCACTTGCGAGGGCGAAGTCTTTCTTTTTAATCGACCGTGATCGCACCAATAACCACTCGCATCTCTCGGCGACATTCGCAGGAATTCCGCCCATATCGCTGCTATAGCGGTGTAAGAGGAAGAGAGGGCGACAAGTACAGAGAATAAAGTTGCGGCAAGGCTTTGGAGCGTTAGCACGTGAGCGTTCTATTCATTTTTTTTTTTCACAATACGATGAGCGTTCTTTGGAAACTTTACGTACCCACCGTATATTTGCATCTAAGTAAGCTCTTTCATGCCGACTTTTGCCGCTAGGTTTGTGTCACTGTATATTTGCCACTGGGCATGTGCAAAAATAGTCAACTTGTTCAACTGGATATGCGGAAATGGGCATGCGTATGTTCCCGAACGGACACCTTGGGATATCGGGCATCCACAACTATGAAAATGTGACACTGGGCATGTGACCATGCTTTAACAATTATCCAGATCGGGCATGAACCTCTAGGTATAGGCACCTGGATAGACTAGCAGAGCAAGAGGAAATAAATGAAGAAGTTTGCAGAAAGAAATGAGAAAAAAAGAATCAGCTACAGAAAAGTAAGAAGGTCGGAATAAAAAAAGCGCTCGAGCGCGGAGCAGAACATGCGTTCAGCAAGGAGCGTTCAGCTGCACAGAAGTGATGTCGGTAAATTGAACAAGTCAGCCGTACACAGAAGATAAGGATTCGGCATTGCATGCATCGCTACATTACGAATTGTTATATCGCATCGAAGTTGACATTCACCGTGAGATGGGTTCTACCGGAATGTTTTTTTTAGGAATGGTCTTTATTTGTTTTGATTCTTGAAACAACGTTGCAGAGCTTATTCGAAGGCATTTTGCCGGAGCTGCGAGACGTTGATATTTGGAACATGTGCGTATGACTGTTCTGCGTGCTTTAAAGGACCCCTCACCAGCCTCTGTAAATACAAAAAAAAAAACAAGTGCAATATTCTCTCCTGGCGTTTCTCGCCTTTCTGGCGCACTTCGTGACGCAGAACAGTGATTCCCGTGACGTCTACATAGTACATATACTCTCGATTGGTCCATATACGCGAAATATCAGATATGAATTGTCTCCTGCACTGCTTTGCCACGCAACCGCCCATCCGTTCTTCCTTGCCTCGCATGACTATCGTGCGCGATCAACTGATTTCACTTCATTTTCTGTGTTTACGACTGCGCAAACGGAGACAACAGCGTGTAGCCGCGGCAAGCGCGAAATCTTGATAGGGTCAACGCTTACTGCTGACATGGTACACGTGCTTTTAAGAAATAAGTGGCGAGGGGGAAATATGGCCTGTAGGAAGGGTAGCGAAGGCGAGGAGGAATCCACTCCCTCGTCTTTGAAGGCGGGGTGGTGAGGGGACCTTTAAGGCTTTGTGCGACAGCGGGACACATACGTTCCACTTTTCCGTTTGCAGAAAACTTTTTCTCTTACATCACCCGTTGCAATTAGCGCAACGCTAAGTCACTCAAATCTTACCCAAGTCTTCGTTATATTGAGGAAAATTCTTTTACCACGCTTTCGAAGGGCGGCAGGAGTGTTACAGTGGCGTTGAATTTGGCGTTACAGTGGCGTTGAAAATCAATATTTTATGATAGCTTCTGAATTTTCCTCTTCTTCAGATAGAAAGAACCTACCAATAAAAATGCCGGATAATTTCCTCTTTTTCTGGTTTTTCAGAGAGGCAATTTTAGCTTCCAGTGATCACGTGTTGCGCAATAACTTGACCGATGAATGCATCGAAACACAATCCCCTGCAATATTGCCATGCTCATCCTTCAGCGTAATTGCGGATATTGGCGTGAGGAAATATTTTTCTTGATATCATATACCTTCTGAAAAGTAGGCACACATTCAGGGACAACAGCCGTACTCTACAGTTTCGACAGCCAAAACAAGGACAGGCAAATGGACAAAAAAATGGTTTGTGCTTGCGGTGAAGTAAGCTTTACAGGAACAGACCACAGCGCTTGCACGTGCAGGTGGTGTTCCACTGTTGGAAATGAGGTCTGCACTACACAACTTTAGAACTGATATTCTGTGCCACTTGCTTCGGCCGTTTCATCGCAAATAGCCGTTGATGAAGTCGCGAGATGGTGCCTTCGTGAGTCAGTGGGACAATGTTTTCCCAATAAAAGCAGAGCGCAAAAAAGACGGCACACAAGAGACAAGAAGACGGGACGGGCGCTGCTGTGTCCCGTCTTTTTGCGCTATTTTTATTTTCAGACAATGCACCAACTCGCCCAGACGCATTCTATTAAGCTATGTTTTCCCACTTTGTGAAAGCAGTCTCATGAGTCAGTGGGATATATATGTTGCACTTTTTTTTTTCAGTAAACTACTGGCTTGATTTTGATGAAATTTGTTTTATACTATTTCTTTGTAGTTTATATCAATATACAACAGCCGGTTTTTATATACAGTAAAACATCGGTGATACGAATCTCAGGGGACCACCTAAAATATTCGTATCATCCGAAATTCGTATCACCAGAAAGCATGGAAAATTAGCATGCGACAAAAGAAAGCTGGCGTACATTTTCATTTATTGTTTTTCAGGGCCGCATCAACGTCAGGAAGAACCCTGAATGATTGTCAGTTAAGTTCTTAGATGTCGGCAATCATACCAGCACACGTAAATATACGAGTGCTGGTATGCTGGTATATATAATTTAATTAACGAACCAGGTGCGTTCTGACCCCTTCAGCAGTAGCCCCTTCCAAATTTTAGTATGCTTCCTTGCATCACAACAGAGTACTGCAGTGAAAGTAACAAAAGAAGCGCTTTGATGCGATGGATCAAGGCCACAAAATTACAGAACCATGGTCCTGTGTTATGTTTTTATTATCCCGGAGGTGTTGGGAATGTTTTTTGGGACGGCCGTGCCCGCACAAGTGCGACCTCAACGGTCGCGCATGTTCACGTTGTGAGGCCTGACTCCTTCGCCTTCGCAATCTAAACGCGAAGGCACACGGAGGCACATAAGAGCCTCAAAGATTCGCGCACACAATCTTGGAGGCCATGACGTGTCTCTGAAGATTCATTCTGACCGTAAGAAAACTGTTTTTCTTACACCGTGGTTTTGACAATTTGGCGGTGCGGCGCGCATGCCCACGCTTGCGTTCCCGCGCTCGCGCGAGCTTGGTGCGTCTTCCGAGAGTGCGCGGACAGCACCTCTTCGTATCTGTGCGGTAGCGTACGTTCGTATCAAACGTCGCTGGGTGAAAATCGGTTCGCAAGAACCGTACTCCATTACATTGCAGGCCAATGGGCCTTGGCCGGGACCAACGAAAAATTCGTATCACACCGAAATTCGTATGAGCTGTGGTCGTATCACGGAGGTTTCACTGTAATCATGTCAGAAATATAGGCAAACCTACAAAGGGTTCCAGAAAGTTCAGCTTTAGAGAAGGTGAGCTTCACAGAAGCAAAGGTTTCTTATATTCCACACACTCGCCCATATACACAATATACGTTGCAAGTTCCTAACACTGTTCATTATGGAAAGTGTTCAGCGCGCACGAGAAGACAAACAAGCACTGACCCGCGCAGCTCGAAACTGGGTTGTGGTACAGCGCTGGTCTGTTTTCCTCCCTTACGTCTTTGCTGTGTGCGCGCTGAAAACTTTCCATAATGAATTCCTGTCAACTCGCCCAGTTTTCTATACTTTTCCGGGTGATGTAGCCTGATTCTAGGGTGTTTGAAATATCTTAGTTATGCATTGCAGTACTATATAATACCTTTCTCGGGAACTATACCGTGCTTTATGTGACGTCTTGACCGCTCAAACGACATAGCCCTATAACCGCACGAAGTGGATTTTGAGCGTAAGCACGCATCCAATCGCCTGGCCCATACACTCAGCCATCTTGTGGCCTTTATAAAACGGCCATCATCAACAGCCGGATGAGAGGACCGTGCTTTCTTTGAAGCCACTAATGCACCTCGTATACGTAGAAATGTGTAAGAAAAAAAAAAGAAGGAATGCTCATTTTGAAACGTGCCATAAGCGAACGTAATATTGAACAAGCGGGAAACAGCGGGTAGGTTTCCGATTGTTTCCAATGTGTTTGCGACGCATATTTCCTCTTCGATAAGGCTTCAATTTGGCCTATATATCGGTAAGACGTCATTCGTTTAGTTGCACATCCATGGTTTTCGCACGAAGGGCGACAATAAGTATGTGGGCTTTTTTCAACTTCCCTTTCTTTTCATTGAAGTGAAAATAAAGTAAGTGGATTCAGTCACCTATACAGTAGCGACGACAGCTTCTTTTCATGCAGTATTAATGATATTAAGAAACTAATGTTAAAATAAGTGTCATCACACGCCCGCAATATTTAGAACGATATTTGCCAAAATACTCAATAATAATAATTGCTGGGATTTAACGTGCCAAAAGGATGATATGATTATGAGTCACGGGGCCGTGGACGACTCTTGAATAACTAGGGTCATCTGGGATCCTTTAACGTACGCCTAAATCTAAGTAGACGGGTGTTCATGCATGCATCTTGCATACATGCGAGATGCGTGAAAATTTAGACCGTCTCCTTTGAGCCGGTGTCGTCTAACCCGCGGATTCTGTGGTTCATTGTACACGGCTGTATGCAGTGTTAGTACGGAGTGTAATAAAATCTGGGCTCTATGTTTTATAGATTTTGTACCCAGACTAACGTACGCGCCAAAGACCAAGTCTGTGGTAGAGCCGTTCCGTTGTACTTCGACGAAATGCGTTCATATACACTCGCGCATAACATGACAAAACTGATCGTAAAATCTGCGTTCGCAAATGCTCCTGCAACCCTTGCGTGTTTTGAGTTCGTGTGCCGGAGACAGCAAGTCACCTATGAAACAGCGAATAACGTGGCCTATTTGATCTGGCGCTCACGCTGTGCGCGCGAAACAGACTCGTCATAGTCCATTGCACCTGTAGGATTTATGGCTCGCATTGTAGTGTTGCTCGGCTGAAAATATTCATTTTTGCTAAAGATCGTGGGAATGATTTCCAGGACACGCTTGTAACATAAACCGATCGATAAAAAAAGAAAAGAAAAAAAAAAAAAACAAGCTCTGCAACATTACCTTAACGCATTTCTCGAACCAATGCGACCTTTCTTATGAGCCTGGGCGTGAGCGTTCGATTATCGATGGATGCTGTATACATTTACTCTGGAAGAAGACGGGTCGGCCAGCAGCTCGACGACTTTCGGGATACCGGAGAGCCACGGTGCGAAGGAACGTCCTCGGGTGCACCGCCTAATGATTCCGCAAGGTGCGCGCTGAAACACGGGTGCAGCTGCAGGCGGAGTCGCGCGTCGAGCCCAGCATCGGTCATGCTCGCAGAGACGCATACGAACGCGCTGGGCGTCAATAAATCTGCAACATCCTCGGATGGGAAGGCCGTGGCAGCGCATATCGGCCCCCCTCAGCCGCCGACCGGTAGCCACCGCGGGAAGGCGGGGACGGACGGCTCGCGTCCTCCGCGCGTATGCATGCAGGCCCGCGAGTGCGGCTCCCGGTTGCGCATTCTCGCGGGCCCGTCTGACTCACGCTTGTCGACCCGCATCCCGCACTCGCTGGGCAACCAGATATTCTCATTAATCAGTTTGGAGATCGCAATTTGCGCGAAGCACCTGCGACGGGTCATTAGGAAGCTGCGTATAGGGCGCATCACCTGCTCTCCTTTGCCGCCTGCAGGATCCCGGTGAGCCGGACGGCCAATCGAATCTTCGCATGCCTCGCTCCTTGGCGGAAATTTATTTCCTTCGTGTTTATTTGCTCCCCGTCGACAGGCCTGCTTATACGTGTTTGCTTATACAGTCTAGCACCGGGCATCGGTATCCTACAATCAGCAGTAGCCCTTCCGCCACCGAGCAATCTGCGTCTGAGAGCACCGTATTCTTATTGCGTGTGCCGCACGGTCTTCGCACGCGCCCTTCACATTTTCTAATCTTTCTTTCTTTTTCTTCAGCGAATGCTACCAAGCAAGAAAAGGCGTACACGCGATGTGCAAATACTTTCTTCGGATTGCTCTTGAACGCGCATGTAATGTATTCTCGTGAGGCAGTTTGAACATTTGGCGCGCATTGTGTTGCGACTACGGCGCTGATGACAAAGCACGCACCAAATAGCATAACTGTAGTGATAAAACTGCACTAAATTTTGTGCCCGTAACTTGCGAAATGGGCGTTATCCAAATCAAGTCGAAATGCAGCCGCGGCGCCCGCACTTCGACTGGGGCGAAATGCAAGAACTCCCATGTTTATGTATAGTTCTAGCCACCCAAATTTAGGTGCACGTTAAGGAACTCCAGATGGTCAAAATTCACTCGGAGTATTCCACGACGACGTGCCTCATAATTATATCGCGGTTTCGCCTCGTAAAACCTAAGAAATTAATTCAATATTATTTTAAAAAATTAAGCCAAGCGCGTCGCATCAAACTGTAGTTTATGTAATATGACAGTTCCGGAGCGCCAACCAACGTGTGAAAGCGATATGTTATTTCAGTACGGCATGCAAGAGCGTCGTGCTAAACTGAGCGGGCAACGCTGCGGTGTCGTTTTATGCTTCACAGGTGCAGCGTTCGAGCGAGAGCAGTGACGACTTCAAAAGATGTGTGCCCATGCCTCCTCGTCAGCTCTTAAAGCCCGAGTTCAAAACTTTCGCATGGCTAACGATATGCGCTACAAAATAATAATAATAATTAATCGTTAATTTCACACTGTGGAGCTGATTGACCAGCGAAGCTGCTATGGTGGTTGGTAAAGCTTTCGACGTCTCCTTGCGGCATTCTCGGCTTCGCGACATGCGTCGTTGGCTCTTGCTCGTCGCTTATGTGCCACATCACCACCGGATTGGCAAGACGTCGACAGTCTCGCTCCCGCCGCTGCTCTGGCTGTCGCTCCTCGTAGATATGCTTTTTCTCTGCAGGCGTGCGGATCACGCGTGGCCTTCCCATAGCAGCGGAAGAGCGAAACGGTATCAAAACTTCCTTTTGGACGCCTTATCAGGCGCACACTACATCACGCACTATACGTAATACATTCACAGAGACGCATCGTTTTAGACACAGGTGGCCGTTAAACCGAGCTCCGACACCAGCGGCGATGTGCGTTTGCTTTTGCTGCTGAAAAAATCTTGAACACGGGGTGTCGCTGGCTCCAGCGACACCCCGTGTTCAAGAATTTTTCATCTCATGCATCATGGCTTCCGTCTTCTCCTGAACTTCTGCCTTTTTTGCTTTTGTTGTTGGCTCTTCGTTACAAGGCGTTTGTAAGGTGTCTTATGAATGTGTGATACGGAAGGTGGAATGTTAGGATGCCGAACAACTCTTGCGTACCAGGATTTTCTGAAGATCTGAACGGTAAAAAGTACAGGACCCCCAGAGAATAAACGGAACGCACGAGCGCTGGCCTATCTGCGTCTCCCGGCGCTATATCGGTATCATGAGCTACGTAGCATATGCGCAAAGAAAATCTAGGATGCCTTTCGATATGCGTTGACATCCTGACTGATTAACGGCTCACGCAAAGAAGCACTTGTTCCAGCAGGCGACGCTTTCAGTATCGTTGGTGGCCCACCGTATTGCCTGTGTCATGATGCGACGATAAGTTCTTCCGCACGAAGAAATAGAGATAAAAGGATAACAAGTGCGCAAATTGGTGGCCTTCGCTTTGAAATCGCCGAACCGCGGCCACCTTGGCAATCATCGCGTTCCCAATGAAAGAACAATCGGACACGAAAGGCGCCGCGCATGCGCGTGCATCAAGCAAACGCTCCTGGCAAAAGCTGCTCACCGCTGATAAATAGTTGTGGCAAGCTCATAGAGCTCCCCTAGCGTCACCCGTTGGAACGAGCGCTCCTTCGTCAGAGCCGCTGACAACGCAAGACAGTCGGCAACAGCATATCGCATGACCGCTGCAATTTCCGTTTGTGAATATCATGCATATTGTACACACTGCTGCCGCTAGTTCACGGCGACATGTTTGCCATTTACGAATGGTCAACTCATGTAAGGCTAGGTGACGTTATATGTATTACCATTAGTTTCATTTCTTCGTGCACTGCTGTACATGCGCGTCTATTGTTTGTATGTATGCGCGAAAAGATAAAAAAAAAAGGTCTCTGCATTTAAGTGGTCCTATAGACAAATGAATTCCTGTTGTCTGCTGTCTGCCCCGGCTCTGCCCTTCAAGCCCAATGAGGCTTTGGCAGGCCAATTTTTGTATCACATTGTTACTGTGCCAAATGTTAATAAAGTATTATTATTATTATTATTATTATTATTATTATTATTATTATTATTATTATTACACTGACGCCCAAAGGTTATCCATTGGTCCGACGTGACCTAGGTACTCACCCTAGAGCACAGATGTCAGTTTTATCGAAATGAATTGCACGCTACAGTTCGATGATGTGCGCATCATAACAAGAGGTGTTTGCCGTATTCCTTCGGGTTGAGCAATGATTGACCATAGATTGGCGAGTCATAGGAGTTAATATGTAATGTTTATTACATTGTTGTAAACGCCGATAGCGAACACTGCAACCACAGCTGACGTTGCCGCGATATGACGCCATTGTAGGTCTTTTTCGTAAGCAGTTTCAAGCACTGGCGTAGCTCTGTGAATGAAAAACTTGGACGACGCTTGAGCTTCGCCTTCAAGAGTAGAACGCAGTTAGCGCAATCGGGAACCGTGCGCGTCGCCTTCTCAATTGCTAGCCTAGCTTCAGTGGGTGCCTCAACCGTGCTGCAAGGAAACTAACGACTGTGCGCGTAGCATTGACCGTTTCAAACTATCCTATAATGCCTACTGCAAGTACAGTTGTGAAGGGCACACTGCACCATAATTCTTCCTTTTGCGAATCAGCGAAGGGCCCACCACGCGTCCGTAAGGCAACAGGCGAACCTACGCAGCTGCATGCTCACTTTGTTGATGCTTTGGCAGCTGATCGTGATTAAATATGTCTGAGCGCTTTGTAATGGGTGGGCCTTTAAAACACCCACTTGTTGCGCAATTCACATGTTTTGACGACTGGTGCGATTCTACTCTTCTGCCACGCAATATTACATGCGTTGAGAAGACTCCTCCCACGCTGTAAAAAATTTTATTGAAAAAAAAAACAAATTTTCTGGCAGCTGGCCTGCCAGAACATTTCTGTTATGTTATGTATTGTGTTTTTGCTTTTTCTGTCAATTCACGGGTTCTTTCTGTTTGCAATTAACATATATTTTTCAGAAATTGACAGAAGGTTTTTACGATATATTTTCTGTTTTCCCCGTTTTCTGTCATTTTACAGGTTTTTCTGTTTCCATCTAATAGAGAATACCTGTGCAGTTCAGTTTTCTGTCGACAACAAGCAGGAAAATTCTGTGAAGCTCCATTTTTCATCATTTCACACACCTTATTTTTTCTACACCATGATTTAATGACTGACACAAAGAGTATACAGAACACTGCAACTGCTGCCGCGTTTCAACACAGTGAGGTGTTGCACGCGACTAGAAATGACAAGTTAGTATTCAACCACACCGGTAAATGCATATGCAATATTAGACAATGTCATCCTGCCGAATATTTTACTCTAATGTCTTTCAGCAACATGTAACTAACGCAAATGTGAGACAGGTGAACAAAGAAAAATGTTATTACCCTCCGTGCACTGCCTATGTAGCACAGCACTAACTCAGGTGTAAAGAAAAAGCATGCAAAATATGCAGTAATGGGGACATATAACTCAATCTAAAATTGTAATATATTGCAATGAATGCAAGACAAAATAGTAATACCCGTACAATGAAGACAACCCCTCACTAACGAGGAATGGCAAACTTGGCATAAGGAGAGTGCCTTGGGCAAAGTGTGCCTTGCTCGACACAAAACGAAGCAGCTAGCGAGATGAGAGCAACGCATTTCACACCCATTTGTTACAGTGCACAACATGACATTCATATAGTGTTTTTTTTTTTTTTTCGAAGCAGTTTCAAGCAATGGCGTGGCTCTGTGGTAGAACGCCTGCTTGCCCGGCAGAAGGCCTGGGCTTGATTCCCACTCGAACCGAAGATAGTATTAAGAGCTGGCTCGCCAGGTTCTTAAGCTGGGGCAAAGTCCCGCGCCGTAAGCGTAACCTTAGTTCCAGAGGCGACTGCAGGCGTATAGCTCGCGCGAAAGAGAAGTCTTCTTCCTCTTGTTCTTCGAGCGCCTTGATGATGATATTAACGCAGGCAAAACCACATATAGCATAGCCAATTGTAGCATGCGCACGCTCGCGCGAAATAGAAGTCTTCTTCCTCTTGTTCTTCGAGCGCCTTGATGATAACATTAACACGTTCGGCCACAGCTGCAAGGTCTGCGACCGCTTGTGGCTCGACAACAACCTGACCACAATCGCTACTATAACGACGTGTGACGTCTTTATACGACAGTAGAGGAATTGTACGCAGCATTCACGGTTTACCCGATTATCTCCGAGCCAGCTCCTCAATCATCATTCACTTCGTGGATATGGCGTGATTTTTTTTTTTTGCATCTTTCTCGATTTTGCGGTATCGGACAACGCTTATTTTTCGCTTACAACCACCGACGCCGACACTGATGCCGATGCTAACACCCTAATTTCTGCGAAACGAGCTCTTTAACGCTCTTGCGTTAATGCTTGACTGCCACGCATAATGCCTGGGTTCGATTGTGGCTCTAACAGTGATCTTCAATATTTCTGTCCCTCTAATATCTCCCTCATCGATAGCGATGCCGACGCTTCCACGCATTTTCTGCGACACAAGCTCCATAGCGCGATCGCATAAAGAATTTTGAAAGTCTGTTATCGCCGTTCCTGGGTTGATAGAAACTGTGATTCACCTGTGGCTCATACCCGCATTCCATGGCCGTTGTATACGGATACGTCTATGCGCCGCACGAGGCTGAAAGGATGGGTTTTATGACGTACAGTCGCGCTCAATATAACTTGCAACACTGGAGCGTGTGGCCTCACGAGTTTAAAGATTTCGCATTCCTTCGACTAGCCCTTATTTCCACAACTAAACGCTGTTCTCTCACTGGGGGATGTTCCAAAATATGAAAATAATATTAAGTTACAGTAATGAAGCAAGTTGAAGGCGTGCGCAATCATTAAACTCGTGAGGCCACGCGCTCCCGTGTTGCAAGTCATATTGAGCGCGACTGTACGTGACAAGTATCTCACGCTATTCATGTAATGAACTGTTCATCGTGTTCGTCATACACTAATGCCCTCCCATGCAAATTTTGGTACGTGTCAAGTTAAGGAAACGACGAAGAGAGCGCCCAGACGTAGGCGACTAGATAGATAGATACGTAGATAGAAACCCTATTCCCAACCTTTCCCTTTCCACGTGGGAGGCCGCAAATAAAATGCCCCTTTAACTTTGCTACTTAGTTTTTATTAAATCATTTGCGTACCAAAGGCACATTGCCGTTTCTATCTACCTATCTTCATAATGACGACTAAAACTGCGCTAAAAACACAAAGACAAAGACGAAGAAAACAGGACTCGCGCAGACTCACAACTGAACGTTTAATGTTTGAAGGATGACATATATACACAGTTAACATTTGATGAAATAATATCATTGGACACAGATATGTCTACGTCACAAAGTGGAACCTAAATATTTCAGCTCACAATCAGCAAGATATACTGAAGGTTCACTTATACACCCCCGTGTATTGTTAATCTTGAAAGCCTCGAACAACTCGCGTGTACACCGGTCCTTGTGACGAAACAAAATCTTGGTTTTATTCACAAGCGATTGGCACAACTCGTTACTGCCTACTTTACACTCCCTACAGTGTTTAGACACGTGCGAGTAGCCATCTGTAGAACAATTCCTAAGATGCTCTTTCAGCCGAATATTTATACACCTCCCCGTTTGCCCCACGTACACCTGCCAACAAGAAAAAGGAAATTCATAAACTACTGCGCAGGCGCATGGGACAAACCTGGACCTATGTTCAATGCTGCAAACAAAGGGGCAGTAATTAGGTGTTTTGTCAATGACATTCATTACCCTGGCACACAATCGCGACATTTTCTGAGGCGCCGAAAACACAACATTCACAGGGAAGTCAACAGGAAAAGAAAGCAAGCCTGAGGGTGAGGAGGAAGGGAGAGAGTAAGGCATAGTAAGGCAATGGAGTGTCAAGGCAAGGAATGAGTGAGGCGAGGGGGAGGAGGAGGGAAGTCAACAGGAAAAGAAAGCAAGCCTGAGGGTGAGGGTGAGGAGGAAGGGAGAGAGTAAGGCATAGTAAGACAATGGAGTGTCAAGGCAAGGAATGAGTGAGGCGAGAGGGGGGAGGAGGGAAGTCAACAGGAAAAGGAAGCAAGCCTGAGGGTGAGGGTGAGGAGGAAGGGAGAGAGTAAGGCATAGTAAGACAATGGAGTGCCAATGCAAGGAATGAGTGAGGCGAGGGGGAGGGAGATGAACGGGAAAAGGAAGCGAGGGGGAAAGTGTGGAGGAAGGGAGAGAGTAAAGCATATTAAAGCGGCGTAGGACTTTTGTCGCTAAGGCTTTCCCTCAGCTCCGCTGTCGATTAGTGTTTGCGAGAGTAAAGCCACGCCCAGAATTTTTGCGTTCAGTCTTCGGTTACCGGCATACGGGACAGCTTATGGCTCTCCCATAGCAGAGTACATTGTACTCTAATTCGTCTCTGTTCTTTTTTTATTAGACACATGCCTTCTCGTAGGTAATCTGCCTAATACAGAAGTTTTGAACGTTTAATTATCTTAATCAAGCTGACCGTTCAGCCCATAAAGAAGACCACGACATATCGATACCTCCTTCTAGGACCGACGCTGCACAGAAGCTCCGCATGCTGGCTCGCCAATACACCACATCACACGCATGCACGATTACACTCCCTTGATTCAACCTTAGGCATTCGACTTCCATCAAGGCTCCGCCGAGGTGGCGCCACTGTTCTGTGTAGATTATGGATGAGCGTTGCACTTCCCAATGCACATGCGTTCCGCGTAGGGATGGCCGTCACCGCCGCCTGAGAACACTGTGGCGATGAAGAAACGATTTAACAAGTTCGGTGCGACTGCCCGTAGTACACTACACAAAGACATAATGCATGGCTGCGCTAAAAAACACACAAACTACACAAAGACAATCGCTTTGCAACGCTCTCAACAAGTTGGATGACCGACCTCTGTCGTGGAAAAGAATACCGAGCCACCGTCCAAACAAAACTTCACAGAAGAGCTATATACTTGGCTTCCGGCGATCTACTTACTGGCCTGTCTGAACGACTCTAATAGTAACACCCTCGTTTGTGCGTGTTATTGTGTTTTTCTTTTTATTTATTTTTATTTACTTATTTTTTTATTGCTCTCTGTTTTCTTTCCCACACCTATTTCCCCGCCCCAGTGCAGGGTAGCATACCGGTTACTAGCGCCTGGTTAACCTCCTGACCTGTCTCCTGTCGTTCTCTCTCTCTTGATTACAACCGAATAATTTAATTCAACCGAATAATTTAATTCATCGAAAAAAAGATGGCGCAGTTTGCACTAGTGGTGCAAGGCTCAAACCAACAGCGGAGCTAGTGTTCGGACTCCCGAGAAGGAAGCTGCCCTGCCCGGCTCGTGTCCTCGCCCCGCTTAAACGACATGGGTTTGGCGGGAACAAGTCACGGAACTTATGTTACGTGATTTCTTTGGCGGGAACATGTCACGTAAATAGTGCTACGTGATTTCGGCGGGAATAGGTCACGTGACTAGTGTTACGTGATTTTACGTCACGTTCCCCTCCTCCTCCTTTTTTCTTCTTTCTCTCTCTCTTTCTATTTCTCGCTTCCTCTTTCTTTCTATCTCTTTCTCTATCTCTCTATTTCTTTCTTCCTCTTTATTTGTTTCCCTCTTTTTCTCTCTTTCTCTTTCTGTCTTGATCCCTGTTCTTTTCTATACCTTTTTTTTTCGTGATCGCGCGCCGGGCGCACGTGTTCGGGGAGCGATCGCAGAAGATGAGGAAGAGGGCGAAGACAACGCGCGCCGGCATGATGATGACAGTTTTCGCGAACGCTATACGGGGGTAAGCCGAGCATAAACAGCACCTTAAGCAAGGATAACGATGATGATTGCTTGATACCTACCGGGATCTTGTTCCAGAACTCAATCGCTGCAAAGGCCTCTACATAATGTAAATAATAACAACAAACTAGAATTACGTTTCTGATGCTTCCTGGTCAGTGTTAAACCCTGGTTTGGAGACGAAAGGCTGGCCGAATATGATGAAGCGCTTTTTCTTTATATAGGTGAAGTCGATCGACCTATGTGGTGTGATGGTGCTGACGCAACCTCACGCGACGCGCAGATATGAAAAGCTACACGAGGTGTTGGCCTGGCACGTTGAGCACACAAGATATAGCGGCGGGCACCCTTCTCCGCATGTCGCAGCTGTGTGCCTCGCTTAAGTGCCCCATGGCCTCTTCGTGCGCCGGGCCCGGACCCTCCGATGAACCTGTTCGGAGAACCTGTGTGCCCTGCGTTCGAGTGGGCCTCCCTTTGTCGCACAAGAGCTCGTATTCCGCTCCATGTTATGATTGGTAATCCTTGCTTCTTTACGAGCGTGCTGAACAAGCGGTTTCGCAGTGTCTGACGACAAGAGTATACGTGGCACGTCGCGAACTGTTTTTACAGGCGTTTTCCATGGCGGGGTCAGCACGACAAGCCCGTAGATATTTATCGTAGGCTTATTTATTCGTTCAATATATTTTTTTTTATCGGCAAGCATTGTGCACACTTTTGCACACATTGCGGTTTGACGATAGTTACGGGAAGAAGTGGGACGTGCGATTACCATTATAGCGTATGAAGTTCCTTTCACTGAAGCGCGACTCTTCGTGTTCTCTTCTCTGCCTTAGGGTAGCTAACCGGACGCGCGTCTGGTAGACCTCCTTGCCTTTGCTTCTCTTCGTGTCTCTCTCTCTCTTTGAGCATCAGAGCGAATGACGGTGCTTTGACGATCAGAGAGCTTTAAAACATGCAGACCCGAACGGTGCGGGTTCGATCCCGGCCGCGATGGTCGCATTTCTGTGGTGGCGAAATTTTAGAGGCCCGTGTATTGTGCGATGTCAGTGCACGTAAAAGAACCCTAAGTGGTCGTAGTTATCCGCGCGAGCCCTCCACTACGCCGTGCCTCATAATCATATCGTGGTTTTGGCACGTAAAACCACAGAAGTTGCTGTTATTAAGGATTTAATTACTTGTTTTTCTCTTCGACATGCACAGAATGACACTGTCATAATGAAGTCATTGTGAGCGACATGTCAGTATTTTCACATAAAAAATTCGGCAGATCCCACGCCTCGTGAGAATCGGTTTCATGCGAAGCAGCGAGTAGTTCTATGCTGCATTTTTTGGCTTTGAGCCAAGCGTTACGTGGTGTATCGACGTGTTTTTGTGTGTGTAGTAGTTGTGTGCAGATTGTGGCCTTACCAGGCACGTCGACAACACTGACATTTAAAGGGTAACTTATGGTATGACGTAACGTCAGCGCTCACTTTAGAGCACATACGTCAGTATTATCGAAACGAAGTGCACTTTACGGTGAGATGATGTGAATATCATACGTAACTTTCGTTAGCGTATTCCCCCGGGGTCTAGCAACACTTGAATATAGCTTGCTGAATCATAGGAATACAAATGTAATGTTTATTAGACTGCTAAAAAGCGGAGCCAACACTGGAACCACATGACGCCTGTATCGTAGGAGTACATATGTAGTGTTTATTGCTTTGTTATAAAATTAGATAGCCAGCACCACAACCACAATTGACGTTGCACCGACATTGCGCCTGCATAAAGTTTTTTCCCAAGCAATTTCTCGACCTAGCGTGGCTCTGTGGTAGAATACCTGAGGCTGCCACTCAGAATGCTTGGGTTCGATTCCTGCTGGGGTCCTAATTTTTATTCTTTGCATTCGTCGGGTCAACGCTGTCGATGTCACTTTTTCTTAACGCTCTCGAATTTAAATTACGAATGTCTGGGTAGATACAAACTGTCAATCACCTGTGGCGCAATACCGTGGCCCGTGGTAAACCGCGGGTATGTGCCACACGTGTCTTGAGGAAAGGGTTTGACGACGTACGCAACAAGATTTCGCGTTATTCATGTCATGACCAGAGAGTCATATTCGTCAAATCCTCTTACCCTCCCATGCCAATTTTGGTATACACCAAGTTAATGAGGCGATCACGAGAGCAACCAGACGTTGGTAGCTAGATAGATACGTAGATAGCAACGCTAAAAGTGCCTAGGATTCGCTAAGAAATGCTTCGCATTTAATATTTACTTAGTGCATTCGTGATGGAATTCGGTCTAAACTCTTTAAGGTTTTAATCTTATGTTGGGCATCCACACCTGGTTGAAATTATAATAGTGTTATAAAGAATATGCACTGATGGAGTAATAATTGCTGTATTTTCCTGGCCTCCTTTAATCTTCTCTAACAACGTAAACAGTTCTTCATCCTGGCCAGTCATCTCATTCGGGCTTTCAATGCGGATATCCGCATACGAAAAAAAAATTAAACATGGTTGATTCCTCTGTCATAAGAATCAGTATGACACGAAAGTGAAACGTGTCTACACAGAAGTAGCTGACTGTTTATTGTCCATTGATATATGAGAGCTTGCACAATGACTATTGGTGTTTGGCAGCTACATCACCGTTTAACGTGGATGCACCGACGTTGACGCCTGGTGTCGCATTTCCATCCCGACGACTAACATCCATGATCATGATTAAACTTTTGTGGTAGTTGAAGTAGTCAACATACTCCTGGACACAGCATATGGTGAATCCTGCGCATATATGGCATCAACAAGCTCATAACAAACCCATGGCACTCGATATGCACTCCCAGTAATAGGGTAACCCGTGGGGTAACCTATGCCTCTGCCCGTGCATACACTACCACACAGGAAATCTTTATGTAGTACGTCTGGGCTGTGGTACCGTCCTTGACATATAGCGTGGGCGAACGCGGTTGTGCGTCACTTCTTGTTTTTTTTTTCAATCTCCAATTTTCATATCCCTTTTCCCTCTTCTTCACGTTTTCCCAGTGTTGGCATTCAAACCTGCTGCAAGCTCGGGTACGCTCCCTGTATTTAAAGATGTGCATACCATAGCGTTTTTTCAATGAATAGCTAGCAGCGTGTGCTCTGTACCACATCAGCAGATGGCATGCTGTGAGGGTTTGTAAGCGTTTCTTCTTTTTTTTCTTGCACTGTTACTTGATTTGTGTGCGCGCATCATTTGTTCTCCACTGCTTTCTTTTATTTGTTGTTCTCTTTTCGCTTCCTTCTCCCCTAGAGTAGGGTAGCAAACCGAGTACAACGGGCAAGGTTAACCTTCTTGCCTCTTTTTTTGCATTTTGTCTCTTTTTTCTTTTCTTCCTCATAATTTTTATCACTTTTCGCTATTTCCTCAATTTTAAGTGTGTGCGTGAATTTTAGAAATCCTGACAAAGAATACAATAGTTTTCGCTAGTTGGCTGATGCTCTATTGGAGAATTCACTGTTTAAAGGTTTCGAATGCTCATTTTAAGCATAAAGCGTGACAACATTTACTGAAGCCCCCAGCGAGAGGGGCCGTGCAAGTGAGGAACGTTGTCAACTATTCTACAACGGGTCAGCCTCGGTGGTAAAGTGGTTACGGTGCTAGGCTGCTGACCAGAAGGTCGAGGGTTCGATCCAGGCCGCGGCGGTCGCATTTCGATGGAGGTGAAATGTAAGAGGCCCGTGTACTGTTCGATTTAAGTGCACGTCAAAAAACACCAGATAATCAAAATTTCCGGAGCCCTCCACTACGTCGTCCCTCATAATCATATCGTGGTGTTGGGGCGTAAAACACCTGATATTGTTATTATTACTACTACTACTACTAATATTATTATTATTCTGCTACGAAGATGGTCACGGGTTTAGCGCAAAGACATCAATTCCCGAGAAACGCATGCAGGCTGATAACTTCTACAGCATCTTTACGAACTTGGCTCTCTGACTCGAAAGAAACATGATGGCGTAGACTTTTGAAGCGCACCATTAATCTATTGCCACGTTGTAGTGACGGTGAGCAAACAAACTGCCAAAACTGTTGCTTATGAGTTTAACGGGTAGACATAACAAGGCAGAGAGTGAGAGAATAACCGTTTATTGTAAGGAAGCGCACTGTGCGCCCAAGGTGGGTGGCTTCCTTATTCCAGGTAGCCGCGGGCATTCGACGTCTCTCGCGCCCGTTGAACCAGGCTGCGCTGATTCTTCAGGTCTGGGTCCGATAGCTTGGCCTCCCACTGCTCTTCGGTTAGTGTGGTGCTAGGGTTTTGTATGCATCCCCATACCATATGGCATATGTCGTATACCATATGGCATATGTTTTCTGCGATGTCCGGGACATCGCAGAAAAATAAAATTATTTACGCAAGCTGTGGTCCACCGACTTTTGCTCGCGGCAGTATACAACACATTCGCGTCGCGCGGGCAGTCTTATTATTAGACAAGTCTTTTGATAGAATTGCGACAACATTCGAGAAATTTCGAGTATACAGTTGGCGCGTCTTGCGTCGAAAGGTACCATGGGGACCGTTATAGATGAAGAACAATCACAGGTAAAAAAAAAAGAAAATGAAGGTTGGGCGAGCGAGAATAAAGCTGATGCTGAAAGAATTGCGGTTTTGCGCGCGCATGTATTTCATAGGCTCTCCTTTTCTTGGTGTGCCGACAAATGCCGCGTGACTATTTTTTTAGCATAATTCAGCACATTTCATGGAGTGTGTCCACGCCTTCGGCATTGTGCGTGTCTGTGTGCGAGGGAGAGAGAGAACGAGAGGGAGAGGACTGGCTGCTTGCTTTGCTATATGCTACACCGTGGCGAGATTTTAGAACTTTGATGCCGTTATCAAAGACAACAGTATAGTGCGCGACTGTCAGACACGTGTATGCGCGCGTCAACTGATTGACATTTTCTGCTTTCGTGAGTGAAGAACAATTCCGCGGTCAACCACCTTGCCTGTCCTCCTCTCCCCCTCTTTACACTCTGCTTATGTGCAACACAATGGGGCAGATTGGCAGATGAGGAGAACATTTTAGCATTTACGGAGTGGAGTTACACGTAAGTACATATACGGCTGTAGCGAACAAACTGTTATAACGAAAATGACTTCCGGTTTCGCCCTAATGAAGGTTTAATGCGCTTATTTTATCTTTGATGCTGGACGTTTACGATAAATTAATCTTTCTCTTCGTCGCCCCATTCGCAAGCGTTACTAAAAATGAAAAAAAAAAACAGCAGTTGGGGGAGACGGTTAGCGTCGGTGGGCGGGTGTCGACTGAGCGGCGTTTCATCAGGTGCAAAATTATCGGCGCATGACAGGCGCGTCCATTCTGCTCTGTAGGCACACCAGTTCCCACGCCGATGTCGCCGCGACTGGCGTAGTTGCTTTAATAAGTTGTTTTATCTCAGTTTGATCAAGTTGGGCCGTTCCACGCCGACGCCTTTGTGGAAGCCCGTCGGAGGGCACCGCGCTAACTCGCCCATCTGTCCATCAAATCTTTTTAACCGCGCACCGCGCGCTCAAAGGACGCGCCGAGTGCGTCCGCGCTGCTTTCGCGTCTCCACTTACACGGGGTCGATCCTCTTTTTTTCCACCCGTGTCGTGTTCACGTATTTTTGCGCATTCCCCGCCACTTTCGCTTTCCCGCTTCTTTGTGTTTGCCTGCCTTGCGTACAGCGTTTCGTCCCGGCCACGGTGCTGTGAAGAAACCGAAAATGACAGCGCTGACGGAGAGAATGAGAGATGTCTCTATATACTCTTGAGCGTCTATTTTACACCCCTGACCTCCCTTGCCTCGTCGCCTCTGCCGTCGGCGCGTTAAGTGCGATGCGCAAGGTCACGAAAGTAAAGTCGGCGAGTGCGCTCCGCTGTCGTATGGGGCGTCGTATGCCTGTCACCGCTAAGGAATCTTCGGTCATCCGTATGCGAGCATCTTAAGTGACCCCGCAGGAAACGTCTTGTTTCGCTCTTGCCGACCGATCACCTCGTTATTGTCGCCGGGCAAAGCGTCGGCGCCACCGGCAGCTTACTCGCCCATGTCGCGGTGTCCCGTATCGGCTCAGTCGACGCAGGTATACCACTAACATTTTCTGGAGCGGCACCGAAATCTCGTTACCCCGATCACAACGAGACGGCCGACGCCTTTCAGAACCATACGCTGCGGCCTTTTTACGACTGCGACGATGCCAGCCAGAGCGAAGTGAGGTAAATAAAAAAATTCACGAGCACTAAACGTTGACGCGCAGACACCTTACATGCAGTGCCGTCGTTTTCGAGGTCGGCCGGACACCGCCATAACCGAAGGCACTCATGCACGTGCGAAAGCGAAGTGGGAAGTGAAGGAAGCCCAGCCCTCAGTGTTTTGAACCGTGCATGCACACATAGTGGGAGAAAAAAGCCGCCGTCTTTTTTTGCCTTCGCAATGGACCATAAAGCGCCTCAGCTTTTTGACCAGAATAAAAGGACAAGTGGCTGAGATGAGAAAAGAGGGAGGATTCCATCAGGTGTTTCTCCGACCGAACAGTTTTGCGCTCTCTGTGTGAGTGTGTGCGGCCTCGCGTGTGAATTGGTCGCTCACTTGTGTGACCCGCTTTGCAGGCCGAGGTATATGACGAGTGACGCGACACCGACAAGTAGGAAAACTTCTCGGAGGGGCTGGTGGCGGGGAGCCCGGCCCTCGGGGTTGCCGCGCCGTCTCTGGCGTCCATGTTCGAGTGGCAGGCTCTGTTCCCGCATCACACAATGCGCGCGCGCAGACAGCGCGCGGAAGCGGGCAAAGAAGAGGTTGTGGAACGTGTCACTGAAGTGCACCCCCCTTCCCCATCTTCTGCTTGCTCCCTGGCATTCCCTTTTCTTTTACCTTTCTTTTCTTTCTATTGCGCGTCGAGGGTAAAAAAAAAACAACGATAATTTGTGAAAAGGGAATAACTGCAGAGGCGTTTATATCGCTGTTTAAAACGATGTACTCGTACGATGAGGGCATGCCTCTGAATTTCTTTGAAGTTGAGCGAGACAACTTTATTGAATATCCTGCGAACTGATGCATCTTACCGAGTTTTCTAACCTTAGCGACGAGCTGGAGCACGCTGGAGAACAAATTTGCTCGGTTTGAAAGTATTCGAGGAACGTTGCTCTGGATGAAGTGCTGTGTTCGTCTTTCTTTTTTAACAGCGTAGCTGTCTAAGCTCGCCGTTGGTCCGTGACGCGCGAACAGAAATGACCATCATCATGAACCGGCACGCGCTCTCTTCGTCCTCTTCTTCATCGTCGTCGTCTTCTTTATCTTCTGCTTTGCTCCCGTGCGCCGATTTCTCCGGCACAGGATGCAATAACTATGATGGGCAAGATGAGTACAGAGAGAGAGAGAAAGAAACCGAAATAAAGATAGAGAAGGAGAGAAATTCTTGGGGAAAATATTTCTTCGCGAGGTGAGATTCGAACCCGCGTTTCCGCAATCCTTAGGCGAGCATCTCACGTAACCACTCGGCTATCCAGGCACGCGTTAGTAGGGCATAGCATAGCGTTGTATAGTATAGTATAGCAAGAGGGAGGGAAGGGAAGTGAGGGTGAGGAGGAGGGAAAGGGGGAGCAGAAAGATTAAGGCATAGCATAGAAAGAATGAGAAAGAGATAAATAGAGACAAAGGAATGCAGAAAAAGAAAGGAAGAGAGAAACAGAAAGAATCAAAGAGAGAGAAAGAAAAGATAGAAAGAAAGAGGAACCAAGCGAGCAGTAGAAAGGGAGAGAGAGAAAGGGAAAAAATAGAAAGAAAGACCAAGAAAGAGAAAAAGAAATAGATGATAGAGAGAAATAAATAAATAGAAATAAACAGAGCAAAAGATACATAGAAAAACCAGAAGAGAGAAAAAGAAAGGAACACGAAGAAAGAAAGACAAACTAAAAAGAAACAAAGCAGGCCGCCCAGCTTCGCTCTTCCTTCAGGCTTGGCGCTACTAGTGTGAAGGTGCCTTAATCTTTTTAATGGGAAATAGAGATCCCGATGCTTGAGCGGGCGAATAATTACGAAGGATCTCTTCATAGCACCAACGTTAATGCGGAAATTGTCTCTGGATCTCTGATATCCGAAATAAACGCTTAGTTCGTGTCCACATTTTTTTTTTCTATATTTGTATGTGCGTTCTGTAAGTTTTCTGTTCATGTGGTACCACCAGACTTTATCACATAGCAGTTTTCAACTATGCTGCAGCACTACATTCGGTAGACATCCGGCGTACAATATGCCAGTCATATTTCGTACTTGCTTATGTGCCTAAGCCTAGAGAGAAAGAGAGAAATAGATGAAAAGGAAGAGGCAGGGAGGTTAACCTGGTAGTAATAACCGGTTTGCTACCCTGCACAGGGGGAGGGGGGATGGGGGTCGGAAAGAGGAGAGAGAGAGAGTGTGGGGGGGGGGTGAAATAAGGACGAAAAAAAATTGCACACATGCGCACACAAGCAGGCCGCCCGATCAGAACCGTTCTGATAGTCTATGTGACAGTAGTGACATATGGTTTAACGCATATCTGAATAAGGTTAATCTTTCTTCTGTTGCAACAGAATTTATTTGATCTGGCCTTTATGAAGTAAAACAAGCACAAATTTAGCCGCTATTGCTTGTCGCAAGTGCGTGTGTCGAACGTTCTGAACCACACGGCTGGTAATATTAGTCGTCGCCTAAACAGAGAGAGAGAGAGAGAGAGAGAGACAGAAAAAAAAAACGTAGTACCCACACGGGACCCGTGTATTTATAAAATATAGCTGTGCCTATTTTTGTTGTTCCTTCCTGAAAAGTGCTCACGCACGCTTTTCAGACTGCTGGCTCGTTGCCTTTTACGAACTACTGAACGGGAGTCGTTGTACACGCAAGATGTCTTAAACAGGGGCTATACCGACAGTAAAGTTGAACGATTTGAGCAGACGTGGTACTAACCATGAAAAGACGTGCTAACAGGCCGCGTACACAAAGCCGAGGAAGCCGTTAGCCGGCCGGGCATTGAGACAACTGGACGCCCGTGCTGAAACCGAGCGTTCGCCGCCCGCAGTGCTGAAGGCGTAAAAGGGGGCTCCCGTTCGCACGGGGCGACCGAGGCTCCGCCGGGGCGGCCCCCATTATGAGGCGGCAGGTAGAAGGAGGTGGCCGTTTACGATAGTCCCGTCGCGCAGCGCTTCACGCAACAGTCCATTCGCTAGGCAAACAGGGCCACAATGCCCATTACGACTTCCGGTCATGTGTGCGCCCCCCCCCCCCCCTTATCCCGAACCACGCTTGTCCCCGTGCTCGACGTAACTGGAACCTCGATTTGGGGTCGCGCAGAATGGCCAGTCTGACTCGAGTGATCGCGCGTTTCCGCTCTTCCCCCTCTTTCGTGCGCGCGTTTTTTCCACGGTGGCGTATAACTTTGGACACGGGCTTTCTTTGACGTGAATTGCTCGCCTCCGCTCGCTGTTGCCCGTGTGGGAATGTTGTTGGGCAGCGCTAGAAACCATTTGGACGTTTGTCAGGCCTGCTATAAAAGAGAAAAGAGGGGGGGGGGGGGGGCAGTTGTGATGAGGAAAATGGGGTGTCGTCTCGGGCGCCGTTGCATGTGTCCACTGTGGGCTTACGGGCGTCACGACATTCATGCTCGTATCCTGACGATTTTTCGACGAGCTGTATCGTGTCGCACGCCTAAGTGTCGTCTCGCGTCCATTCACCAGGAGCAGAACACGACGACGACTCGGAGGTGTTCTACCAAAATGCGTGCATTCGAGGGGGTCCACGACTCCGTTCTCGGATTGCGCGTGCATGCTTCGCTGCTCGCGGCAAACATCGGTAGATATGGCGTCCAGGCGTGCTCTGACGGCAGAATACTCACTAACAGGAAGCTTTATCGAGCTTTAAGTAGCCTTTGTTCATAATTTTCTCTGGCTTATTGTGCCAGCACTTCGTTTGGTTGGTTTTCCTATACTGGGAATTATAGTAGTTTTTTCTACCCGGAAAATTTCAGAGGGGACCTGCAGCACTCCGGTTATATCTACGTTCTTAATTCGCAACAATTTGGCACAGACAGGAAGACAAAAGTGTGAGTGACAGTTGAGTAACAGTACGAAGCTATGTACGACTAAACACGCACATTAATGAGCGTATACGAGTCGCTGATTCCATCCTGTAATTCGCATTACCGAACGTAGACACTCTCCTTAAAAAGCGTATATGTAAGCGCGACACGCGCCAAACACACTCTCATAAGCAACTGGCATTGACACGTACACACTACTCAGTGGAGAGTTATCAGCATTCGATCTCCCTTTCAATGATAGTGCATAATCTCAATCACGTTTTGCAGTGTGATGTGATAAGTACTGGCGAATGCGGCCTGCCGGCGCGTCCGCGTCACAATCGCTGCATACAGAGTAGGTAATGTTTCCTTTTTTTTTTTTACAGACCTTCCTCATTTCTGTCGCCAAACAATGCCTGCAACATTGATAGTGTGAATTCATTTTCAGATTGTTACGCGTGAATGACACCGTCAACACCAAAAACTATACGATGCGCATGCAAAATCACCTTGCAGGCTTGCACATAACGTTCTTCTGTACACGGTCACGTATATACTTCGCCATTCAAAGCCGTATAATAAATGACGGCTTCGTTCCAATTGTGCTGAACAATGAGGTGATATGCACTACGCTTTTACGTCTCTTTGCGAGGTGATTGTTTTTCGCCGCTTGGTCTCTGCTGCCGAAACGCATAAATCACGCTCGCTGCAACAAAATCACGTGGCGCGGATTCGACTCCGGCTTTCTTTGGGAAGGTGCCTTGGGCTTCGCTCCCGCCCGCGGCCGTCGTCCTCACCGGGGGCTCGTGGGCGGGGACGCACGCGCAGTCGGCAGCGACGAAAGATTCGGTTGGGCCAACCTTTGTCGGAGCTCGTCTGAGCGCACTAATTGACTCGGCTTGCGCGAACGCAGCTGCTTCGAGCGACTCTGCAGCCACGCGCTCGGTGTATGCGGCCGAGCCGCGAGCTGCGGATACAGAACGGGCTTCCAAGCACGCTCTGCTGGATAGGACTCTCGCGCCCTGTTTTCAATCTGTGGGCTGCGCTCCCGGAGGTCTTCTGTGGCCGTCACCTTCCCGCTATAGCGTCTGGTCATTGGTGTGAACCCAATTTGTACGCGAAATGGTTTTATATCCTGAACAAAATAAACGCATTACGGTACTCTTGCGCGACCGTCATTTAAATAATTAGAAACGTTCAGCGTACATGCCACTGCATTTTTTGGAACTGAGCTTATTCTTTCTCTTGCACTAAAATGTATTTGGACTATTATATGTGAGATCTTCGAGCATATATTTCTACGACCTCGTTAAACGTGCGTAGACTTTTAGGAAACTGCTCTCCCCTCACAGCTGATGCATTGGCAGTATTGTATCGAAATGCTCTGAAAGATGGAGCCACGTTTGAGCAACTGTGCTGGGACGAGAAATGGAGGATCTGATCTGTACAAGCTGCCACTTTTACATCCACTTAGATCACAAACGAACAAGCGCCGCCGACTTCATTGCGGAATTTCCTATGTGTGGGAAAGCTTCCTTGTCAGAGGGCAGAGCCAGCTCAGGCGTCAAGCAAGGACTCTTACCTTGCCTTTAATTGTGTCTTTACTCAGCTGAGTTGATTTTGTCTTTGTCTAACTGTCATGTTCGTGAGGAATTACGTCTGACACACCATACAAAGCCCTATGAATGCACGCGTGTTCTCAAGCACTTACCTTAAAGTACCTGGAAAGGAAAGATTCAGTGCTCGCAGGAGATTAAGAGAACACCAGTAACTTTATGTCTCATACGGTACAAACCAGTAAATAGCTTTCTTGCTGCGTCAGTTCTGTATAAGGGGACGGAACCCTTCGAGGCAGGCACGTAGCCAGAATTTTTTTTGGGGGGGGGCCCAAGGCCTAATTATTCGAAAGAAGGTCTTTTCATGGCAAAAAGAAAAAAAAAGGTTGCCCGGGAATATAAAAGGCTGGAGGAATTTCGGGGGGGGAAGCGCCCCCCCCCCCTGCCTACGTGCCTGCTTCGAGGGTAGATTGGACAGCCTGATCGTCGAAATCTGGCCAGTAAGGCCTGTGTGTCTTGGCAGGCACAGCAACACTTTAAAAGCTTGATCGTGTGCCTCTGTTGTCCCATTAAATATAAAGTGTTCATTAGCCGTGAGGTGTGAGCCAGAGTGCACGTCTTTAAGGGCTGCCTTAGTGTCTCAAAAGATGACGCATACGCGAGGTCGCTCAAACAGGCACCGGTCGCTAAGCCATTTGCAGTATTTTTGTACGCGCGTACGTGAATACATTTTCGCCTGCGCGGTAAATAATGGAGAAGCCACTCATTAGTTATCCCATAATTATTGCAGACAAGAACCAGAAACAACCACCGGTGGCCGCGCACCGGCCACGGCGGTCGGAATTAACCATCGCGGCCGGAGCGCAGATCGCAGGCAGGCGTTTTCTATACGCGCGCTCACATGCCTATTCCGGAGCGTTGTTGCACATATACATTTGGCGATTACAGCAGGTACACGGCCGTAATTGCACTGCAAATATAGCGCTGTATAAACTGCAGTATGAAGAATAATAAGCTTACATTACGCTGCCACATTCGTTGCCTTCAGCCACAGTAAGCTACAGCCATGGTATGTAATTGTAGACTGTACGGATAAAAGGAAATTATATTCACAAGGAACCTTTGCCTTTTGAACCAACATTTTGTGCCTTAATTATACACTATCACTGCTCGCCCTGGCGAGCGAAATAGTGGTTTTCTAAGTGGTGCACACGGACGCCATTCCCGAATCAGAGAGCTAACGTTGATTAAAAAGCACCAATGGCGGGCGCTGTCACGTGACCGAATATTGCGGCACCCGTGTGTATGTGGTGCTGTAAATAGTCTATAGGTCCGGGGTTAACATGTTGCCACAGCGCAAGCGTTTACAGATGCAATACGTACGCTTGTCTTGCGCACAGCATATACTTTTTGTGCCGCAGCATGCATCTTGTACTCGCAAATACTAACTACAGAGTTCATGCGGTCAAAAAGCATACATCCTTTTCTTGTTTTCTTTTCTGACGAAGAGATTGCTTATCTACACACATTGCTATTGCGAGCCTCTTCCGCCCTCCCCCCATTTTCCGAATACAAATGTTTGGACTGCATGCAGAACGACGTGGCATGTTCGGCACTGAATAGCAATTGCGCATCTTCGTACTGTGAATCGTGCGCCGTGAATGAACGGTCTCACTTACAGATCGAGTTGATAGGGGGAGATAAACCGCCCTCTCGGCCAGCGAGCACACAACACGCGCGCACGCATGGGCGCACTCGAACGCCGAGCTTTCTCTGGCACCGGATTAAAGGAAGAGGCGGGCTCCGGGGGACACTTTAGAAGAGACGCCAACAAACGCGGGACATCTGTCAGATTCCCAGCTCCGAATTTAGCGCCTGGAGCAGATACCAAGCCGCGATGAACAAGGGGGCAAACAAACACGAACGCCGATCGATGAGGAGGCACATATATGGAAGGGAGAAAAAAGAGGGGTGGATAAATGAAAGAAATCGGCGGAGAACTTCGCGGGAGTTATCGTTTCGCGTCATCGGCGCCCCCCCCCCCCTTTTTTAGCGCTGCTCGTTTCTTTCTCAGTAGGAAGCAGGAAGCACAATGAGCAACTGAACGGCTCTCTCTGAAGTGAGATAGGCTCGGATTACGGCCAAGAGCTTTTAAGGGGGGGGGGGACTCCACGAGAGGAAGGGCCGCCGAACGACCCACTGTACCCCGCCGCAGTCTCTCTTCCCCGCCGCACGCTCGACCCCCGGCCGTAGTAGAGCGCTCAGTCCCTGTGGGAAGCTGGTCGCCTGCGAATTAACGCCGTACAAAGAAGCGAGACAGCGGCGCTGTTCATTTCGTAATTCGATGTCGCGCGTCGCAACCCAGAGCTCAGTTTTCACTTTAGATCCGTGTGGGCGCCACGCTTCAGGCCGCCACGCCGCACTTTGCATCGACTGGGCGCAAAGGTCGCGTGAAGCTGTTAAGGGCCAGGGCATGTTGTCTCGAGATCCGATTAACGTTGACCCCGAGTGCTGCACCCAATGCTAAAAGGAAAAAAAAAAAGGCTACTGTGAGAGTATACATAGAAATCTGCAAGGTGCGAGAAGCATGCTACAGGAACAATTCGTGACAACGGCTGCAGGGCGCTGATGCATGCGCTTGCCAAGTTATGAACGCTTGTGCGCTGTCTGTTTTAGCGCTCTTCACTCGATGACATCTTCACTCGATCTGCATTCATGTGCATTACTATAGCCGGCGTCAGCTATGCTGAAATATGTTCATATGTGTTGGTATGGATATTATGTTTCACACTGAACAATAATAAAGGCGACGATTCTGCAGTCGTTTTGATTTCATCGTAACGCTAGTACATTCAGTTTAGGGCACGAGCTCTCCATGGCGATTTTGCATCTGAAAAAAAAAGATATATATATATATATATATATATATATATATATATATATATATATATATATATATATATATATGTCGCCCACGTATTTAGAATCAGTTATTTTCGAGATCGGCGCAGATTGCGCTGCAATTGTGATTGACCTATGAAAACAGCAAAGTTGTCGCCAGGTACTAGACGTAAACCGTGGGTCGAACTTTCCAAAAATGCTTGGAATTGAAAAAGAAGACGTCGAGCCATCTATGAAAACATTAACGCAAAATGAACGGCATTAATTGGACGAGTGAATAAGCGTAGTTGCTTTTCTTTATCTTTACAGTCCACTTGCAAGCCAGACTCTTCAGAGAAGGTCTCTGGTATACGCACGTTAACGCATTTTTTATTTCTGCGAACACTGACGCTACACGTAATTTGTAACCGCGCTTCTACGCATTGCCCGTCCAGCGACGACCTCATCTTTTAGTGCATTTCCTTAGTGTGAACCAAGTTTTACCCATCTATTCGAGCTTCGGTGAGCCATTGGTCAATTTGAAGCTAATCGGAGCATCCAGGAACATTTACCCAACACTGAAAATTCCAATCTGTGCAGTGCTCGACACATGTCATCCGTAAGGGCGTCAGCGTGTGTACGCCCGTGAAGTGAAACGCGCACCAGATTATTTTATTTGGCTGTCATTGTCGAAAATCGCGACATTTCTCTTCACTATCTTTGTCAAGAAACCGTGTTTATATAAGATCAGATATACCCTGACCATTGGTGGCTTATGTCGTGTGTACTCTCTGAGTGTGATTGCCGAAGAGGAGCCCGTAGGTCATTTTTTGCCCCCGGTTCGCCATTTCATTTCTACTCATTTCTTCTCACGTCTACTCAGACATGGGGCCGCATTTAAGAGTACTTTCATAATGTCCTTCAATAGCAGGCAAGTATATTAGGTTTTCTTTTTTTTTTTTTCCTCAGTAGCCTTTAAGCGACTCTTTGAGGGAGTTCTCGGGCGAACTGTTCGCCGGATTCCCTCCGGCTGCTGACAGGAAGGGATCGAGAGGAGATCAGGCGGGGACGTCGAAAGGGTCCGCGTTCTCTGGCAGCCAGGCCCAATCGGAATCTGAGCCCTGTTTCCCCTTCCGTGCCTGATTGAGCAGCGGCCGCACGCGGAAGCCGGACCAACGGCGGCCACCCGCTGCGCGAGCCACGGACGGCCGCGGGTGCCACCCGGAAGAAGCGTCAGCTGCCGCTTGGGTGCAGCGGCCCGAGCTGCGTTGCTCGGACCGCTGCCGCGGCATCGCCTTGAGCAGCGCTTGTGCGCGTACGGTATATTGTCGTGTTCGTCGTCGTCAAGGGAAGCCATTAATATTGCTACGTACCAGTGGCATCGGTGCCAGTGGAAACGTTAAAGGCCCGTCGCCATTACACGACGGGCTTTTAAGATTTTCAGCACCCTAGAACCATTAAGGAAAAAAGGGATGAAAATGCTAAATCCCGCCCAGAAATGGTGACTGACGTGTCATTTATGGGCGCGATATCGAATCATCTCGAATGCGTACCCTATAGGGTACATCATTTCATCAGGCAAACCAGTGGTAAGCGATCACGCGTCGACCTATACCTGAGATGTCATAATGAGAACTTCAACAAACTATAGTTTAATTATGCCGTTAGTCGTTACGTAAGACCATGTATCTTAATTATCCGAAGCCGAACACGACGCACTAGAACCATCCTGCAGGCCATCGACTACATTATAATTCTGCCCCTTTGGACTATGAAGCGGTTGAATATTATGCCCTTTGATGGTCCAAGGGGGAAGATACCGTTCCATAATTTTAGCACTATTGCCGTTTTTGACGTTGTTTAGACCATATTACTAAAATAAATGGCAAGCAGTTGTATGAATTGCATTATTCGCTGCGAAAAGGCCCCCACGGGAATCCTGCACTTACGTGCTATGCAGTGAAGGTGATGCAAAACCAAACTTCATACAACCTTGTGGTTGTTCAGTTGGAAATTTTTTTTCTCGCTTGAAACAAAAACTACTCTTCTCAAACTTTCTGTATGTCATACCAACAAAGCATACTACGCAACGACGTATAAGCCATATTTTTACTTGGACCGCTACATTGCGAAAATGAAGCCGCAATATGGATTAAAATGCTATTTATCTCAACTTTGTCACAATATTGTGGCAATGTTTCCGCTTCATTTGCTCCCGCAGTATTTTTATCATCTATTATAGGAACCTAAAAAGCCCACAATGTGAATATATTACTCACGAAAAAAATCTGTAATTTTTCTAAAAAACGCTAAACATAATGAAAATCAAAACAAAAATGTATAAACTATCGTAGCCATGAAAGATCAGCACCCTGATATTTAAGAAAAAAATTGTTTTGTTGTAATTGCTCAAACCAGTAATTTTATATAAATTATTTAACGCGACACAGTTTCACTTCCGTGCCCAAAGTTCGAAGCGCCCTCTAGGCAACACAATTTTTTTTTCTCGAAATATAACGCCTGAATAAATACTTCTCACATTCCCATATACTTGCACGATTTTTTTTTCAGCACGATCGGAGATGGTCGAAAATTTACCTGTTACACTTGACATGGAATGACCCATAATGAACTCGAATACGTTGCACCCTCGAGCATCATACCGAGATTGAAATCTTTCGCGAACCACGCTGGCCATTACGCTCACTCAATTCCGAATACGAGACAAGCACATGTGTACGGTATTCGAAATGTCGCAACGGTTCTGCCTCGGTTCTGCTTCGTGACTGCCTCATGCGCACGACGCCACCTCCTTTCCAGCCCCGGTTACCGATTCCTTGTACCGTTTCTTGAAATAAGCTAGCCTACATATAGCTGATACTTTCTGCAGAGGTAGCGTTCCCTGCAGGGACGGTCCGGTCCTTTCTTAGACTATACATAACTGGAAAGCTATTGCCATCTATTTCGTTTTTTCCTGGTTTCATCAGGCTTTATTCGTAATCTTGGCGCATAGGCGAAACGTCGCTCGAATTGCTCCACAATATTTGAATCTACGCGTACTAAATTTCCATAAAATGTAGCGTAGAGTTTCAGTTCTTTCAAGGACATGCGTTTTCTTTTTTTTTATTGGAGTAATAAAAGGTCTGCTGAAATATGTGAAACTATTGTTCTTCGTACCAAACAACGCAGGATTCATGGGAGGTCGATGTAGAGGAGGTCGTGCAGAAGAAAGCAAGGCGTGCATATACGCAGACGCCAGAGAAGAGAAAGTGACAACACAAACGCCGCCTCCCCTTGTCTGCTTGTTTGCACGCTTTACTTTCTTTTACGATGAATCCCTATCCAACTAGCTCGACTTTCTGCCGTTCTAGATGAGAATGAGATCGTTGCTCATTTTGAGTGTCGCCAGTACATTTGCACAGTAACCGAGCGAATAGAGCTTGGCATCATGAGCACAAAAAAGCATTTATGGAGGATCATATTGCTGTTTCGTTTTACGCGATATCACCTGCCACTTCGCAGCGACATCGCTCGTAATTTCTCTGCGTTTGCTTTTACATAGCCGTTTTCCTTAGTCACAGAAGTTTGTCGTGATCACTCATGCTCAGGGCGATGGAAGTGTGTCAGCGAGGCAGTCACCTCGTCGAATTCGCCTTTTTTTTTTTTTTTTGCGTGTATCGCAGAGCAGCGCGAACGGAACATGGTTGTGCCCGCGTTAAAGGAAACACTTCGACCTGCTCGATAAGAAGTGCAAGGCGAGGTTCGTTGTGCGAGCGTGAACCTCAGGGGCCAGCGAGCGAGTTGAGGTTGCGGCCGGACGCAGCATGAGAAGCTTGCTTTTTCTTCGCCGGGTACGCGAGAATGGTCGAGGGCTCGGCCCCGAGGAACAAAGTCTCGGCGGGGGTGGCCACAGCCGCTGGCCAGAGAGGATGGGGAGCACAGAAAAGGGGGCAGCCTCGGCTCGCGCGCATGTGTACGTTGGAAACCACTAAGTGTCCGCATACTGACGGGGTCCCCGCGCGCTCGCTTCCTCGTCCGCAGGAAAGCCATTGTGTCCAACTGTCAACACTCGAACGGCACCAACATTGCGGCAACACAGCGGGAAAAACTTCCCATACCTGAGGGGTTTCAGCCCGTTCGTGTATACACACACACACGGCTTACATTCACGGCGAATGTTGAAAGCCCCGAGCGAAGTCAGCTCGGCGCGCCGCGGGAATAAAAGGCGCGATGGAAAGGCCTCCGACTGCGACCGATGCGTGAACCGAGCGTGTTCTGGGGAAGTGACTTTCTGACGTTGGAATGGCAGCAGAATGGGCCGAATAATTCTGCCCATTCGCCTCGGTTTTTTCTTTCGTTTTTTTTTTCTTCGTGCAACCGATGTTTTGACAGCATTGCTTTTCGCTGCTCTTGCAATGAACAGTGAGAGACATCGTAGGCTAACACCTGTCCCACCCTTTCGCTCGCGAAATATGGCATTACCTCACAACAAAGGTGTTATGTGAATGTATTTGTTCGCAGGTAAACAAAAAATAATCTGGGCCTCCGCTTAGCGCCACAGCTAAGAATGTGATAGCATACTTAGATTGTGATAATCTTGACGTCTCGGCAGCTGCGCGCGCCTGCATCACATTCGGGCGACATCGCACAGTTTCATTCGCCAAAGCGATGTTTCTGTATTTCGTATCTTTGGGATTTTGTGCACACCGTGACGCGATCGCGTATGCTTATGCACCACACCTCGAGTACTAAGTTAAATTCTGGGTTCTCGCTGGTCAAAACCATGATATGATTATGAGGCACACCGTAGTGGGGTACTCCAGTTTACTTTCGACCACCTGGGGTTCTACAACGTGCGCCTATTCGCAAGTACACAGGCGTTTTTGCATTCCGCCTCCGTCGCAATGCGACTGCCGCTGCCCGGCAGCATACCCGCGACCTCGTGTATAGATACCCCCAAACTTGTGAAGTTGCTGAAGTCTGCCTCAAATGCGTGCTATAAGGAAAAAGTCACCGTTGGTGGAATCGAACTTCTGTTTTGATCCACAGAGCCCAATACTCCGGCCCCTAGATTTAAAACGTTTTGAGATGTTATGTCAAACTCTACTGCTTTCGAGAACGGCCCACAATTTTCGTCAGACAGATACCTACAAAGAGTCGAGATCCACCTCTAATGCTGTCGTTTTAAAATGGTAATTACATTTCGCCCAACTATAGGCGTCATTAGACTGATGTTACATTCTGTCTCTCTGCTCGAAGACACCTGCATGCAACTCGCGAACTTGATGATTCAGTTCTGCAACGTTGCTGAGGTGTGTGCCTGAGTATAAAACAGTCGAAAGTTATTTGTGATCATGCACAGAAATTTCAGATATTTTGTTGTGCTTGCCATCTCGGCCACGGCACGGTGCAGCGGAGGAATTCTACACTAGTAATCCAGAGAGCGAACCCATGGCACGTCAATCTTATTGGGGTGGTGCACTAGATAATGGTGCACGTGATAAAGCGCCGTTGTTAGTCCGGTCGTTGTTTGGGCCATAGTGATGCAGAACTATCGATGGTACTATCGATACTATCGATAGTTGAGTCACTATCGAACTATCGATGGTAACAAGAGCTATCGATAGCGCTATCAATAGTAAATTCGGCAGTACCATCCAAAGTATAAAAACAACCGCGTGAACTCATTGCGGCATAAACTTACTTCCTCGAGTGCATGGTATATAGTGGAGCAGGCTGAAGGGCAAGAAGGTTGATATACTTGTTTTCTTTCAACAGAATGCTTGCCTGACACTTGATAATTGAGGTAAGCTGACCAGCTGTAGCGTTACATGTGGAAGGAAGCCGTTACATGTGGCCGAACTGCGCTGCTTCAAATTTTATTGCAGTTTTTGATTTCAAAATAAGAATATCAAGAACTAAGTTTGTTAATTGCAAGGTGTAACTGGTTACATTTGAATATGAATTTATTGATGGATATATTGCGGCATTCTAACTTCAGAAATAATTTATTTATTTCACAAAAAATTGCTCACAAATTAAACAAACTGAGTATTGCTGATAGTATATGGTAAATGTTTGGCAATATCGAAGGCCAACAACAGCATAATTATTCACAGCACTGTCGATAGCATTATTAGTAGTAATACCACCGATGGTACTGTGAATTTCACTATCAGTAATACTATCGATAGTTTATCGATAGTAGTACTATTGATAGTTTCATTAGACTATTGACCGTTAAAAAAAAAAAAAAAACTATTGATGCTATCGATAGTCAACCTGCCGATAGTTCTGCATCACTAGTGTACCAATTCTCTCCTCTGTGTTTCGTCTTTTAACTGGTTCGAATGGACCTGATAATGGTTTAAGTCGGGGCCGAAACCGACTACCAATCGTTCGACCACAATATTTTTGAAGTGAGCCGGCTAATATCATCACTTCCACTACGTGATGTGATTATCGTGGGGGACATGAATTTTTAATAAATGTGACAATGTAATTGAGAGACACGCTGCTTGAAAGAAACAAAATATCGGACTCCAAGCTATGCGCGAATACACTGCAGTTTTGTACCGTGAAACACCGTCATCGCCAAATTTGCGGAAACCAAAACCTGAAAATGAGTACTGCAGCATTCGTTGTATATATGCGTATAATTCGTTCAGTCAAGTATATTTCACTGTGCCTCTTTCCAGCTCACAGCCGCGAAATGCATCGGTTGTTTGTGTCCAGAGTCATAAGCGTGCTCATGTTCCTGCATTAGGAGAGGGACACCTTCCCGCCGCCCATAGGCGTGCTTACGACAGGAACAGCCCCCCCCCCCCCCAATAATTTGAGGGTGCGCAAAATCTGTCTCCTATCTCTACTCAGTCAGGCCTGTTCTGTTATTGTTTAGAGCGGCCATGATACGGCCACCCAATTTGCGGTTTTAAGCGAAAAATGGAAGTAGAGGGTGAAATGAGCCTGTACATATGTGACAACGGCGGCCGAGGACCACTCTTGTACTTGCATTCCAAAAGCTGTTTACATCACATTTTTACCCCCCCCCCCCCCCCCCCCCCCGAAAGCCGAGGACCAAAGGCAGGTCGTTGCGGGAAGCACGCGATTGCTTCACTTCCATTTTTGCATCCACTGCGGAGCTTGTTTGCTTTCGAACTCGACCACCAGGGGGGGGGGGGCGCTGCGGTAAGACGTCGCCCCCCCCCCCCCCAAATGGGGAACCCTGCTCACGCCTATGCCGTGCCATTAAAAAAAAAAAATAGGGGAGGGGGGAAGGACCTCTCTCACAAACTGCATGATTTATTACCAATGAGGGAAATGAATTTCAACTTACATTATTTTATTGTAGTTGTGGCTCTATACGATGTAGTACCTATACAGCCAAGCTTTTTTCTAATCTAATATAGATAAGGCAGTCGTACAGATGGTCAACGTTTTCAGAGCTCTTCGCCGTCATTTAACAAATAACTGTGCTACCATGTGCCGCTTGCAAAATAAATGTTTCGAGCTCCTCTCTCCCCCCCCCCCCTCCCTCTTTCCCTCCTTGGCTATGTCTAGAGTGCCTTTCCAGAAACATCCGATTCTGGTACAGTATGTCAGTAAGCTGCCCAGCTGAACCCCCGTGAAACTCCAGTTACAGAAAGGACTTGCGCAATTGCTAAAAGAAAACCTCGGCAGTTAATATTTCATTTCATTTCATTTATTCCTACCCCCAAGAACTGAGGGCATTGCGGAGGGGAGTGGTTACATGGAAGAATAAAAAAAATAGAAATACGAATTCGTAAAGAAATGGAAAAATACAGATCAGGTCCTGTTTACACAGTGTTAGCTGTTATACAATAACTGACATTTTGCATGAAATTCTACGTGAAGCTTCCTTGTTATACCGGTTATACGGTGTTAGCTAATGCTTCGCGGAAACGAAGGATGTCTTGAATAGATGCAATTCACACACGAAGTTGATTCCAGTCCTTCACGGTCCGAGGGATGAATGAACAGGAGAAGCGTTCGGTGCGGCATGTGTCCATGCCGACTTTATTGTTGTCGTCGTGTGCAGTACGCAGTGCAATGTAACGAAACTGACGTAAGAGAGGCAACTCAGAGAACTGCTTTTGTAGCAACCACATCAAATTGAAGAAGGGTTGAAAGGCGGGCTAGTTGGCATATGTTCATACTGGAATATTGGCAGCGCAAACTAGCGAGAACCTAACTAACTAACAAACCCGCGCTTGCTTGTGCTCTCCTTCTGTGTCTCGTTAGTTTGCGCTGCCAATATCATAGGCGGAGAGTACGGGGGGGCTGGGGGGCTTGGGGGGGGGCTCTGGGGGGTGGGGCTCTGCCCCCCCGGACTGCCTCATGGGGGGGCAGAGCCCCCCCCCCCCCCTGGCGCTGGCCCAGGGTATTTTTTAAGAGCTTGGCTTAGTCCCCGGGTCGTCCTGTCTGGCAGCTATTTCACAGGAGGCTGTTTATGCCCGCTTCTTTTTCATTTCAGCCATTTAAAGTTCGGCACATGGGCCAGTGACAAGTCAAACTTTCAATGGAAAAATGCCCCTCAAACGGATTTTTACGTGCAGAATATGTTGTGCTGATGAACAAATGAAGCAACAACTTAAGTTATGACAAATTAAAAAATTCACCGGCGATTACGATACTGCCTAATTCGCTGAGCGCAGCCTCGTGTTTGGGCAACGCCAGCTGTGTTTGAAGTTTTGACTATCCGCAGTTGTAGCAATGTAACATTCATTACATATTGCCACAGAAACTGCCAGCGCTCAAGTGCTACGCACACTATATACTCTGTGCATTGCAGCTGTCGCGAACCAAGTGAAACGCCCACAGCCCCGTTACGACAAGCGAAGCCAGCCGCTGTGCACCTGCCAGCCCTGCATGCGCACGAGCGACAGAGGAAGAAAGTGCGGTTAGAGGCCAGTATCTCGTGATATCGACAGACTCCGCGTTCGCTCTCTTTCGTCCTCGTTCGCGCTATCGGTTACGCCGCCGACGCCAACGGCGATGCCGCTCAACGCAGGAACGGACGCCTAAGAGCTGCGCTCTAATTGTCTTGAACCCCGTAGTGAATGGTTTTGAGAACACAAAAATGATACTGAGAATACAAAGCAATCCCGACACAGTCAGTCAGTGAACGATAAAAGTGCCGAGAAAAGATTGTACGCAGTTTTGATTTATCAGTAAAGGGTTTTACTAAATGTTCGGCCACCAATAAGCAACTCCATTACTCGTCCAGATTCATAACCGCAGCTTCGCACAAGGTGTAGTGGTAGCAAATGGTATTTGCTACCATCTCAGAATTACTTTCGGCCATTTTGAATTGAACTCACTGGCATATAATTAAAGCTTCCCGTGATAGCGTTAGCCTACTCTCTCCTGTGTGGCGCATGTTTTAACTAAGTAAAACCTAACCCCACGCATTGCGTGAATCATTTTACGCGACGCAGTCAACGAGTCAACGAAAAAGGTCGCCTACGCGACCTTTTTCGCTTCGAGCCAAGAGTTACGATGTGGATCGATGTCTTTGTGTAAACTGAAAAATAAATCTAGGGCCGGCCACTTATATATCTTCATTATTATATCTCGGGCACATAAGAGACTAAAGTTACATTAAATTCTTTAATTTGGAAGTTGGACTCCTCTCTCACTCTCTCTGTCTCTCTCTCTCTCTCTCTCTCTCTCTCTCTCTCTCTATATATATATATATATATATATATATATATATATATATATATATATATATATATATATATATATATATATATATATATATATATATATATATATATATATATTATATATATAGGGAGAGTGAGAGAGAAATGTGGAAGAGCAAGTCGGGCCCTCGCCCCCTCCTGTAAAATGAAAACTCCCCGCCCATGGCCAATATTCCAGTATGAACCAGATCAAAATCACGCGTCCTCAACATGCCATATACACTAAGTTTCGGATTACGCATATAAACGTGCAACCGTGTGCTACATTGTCGGTCACACACGCATTAAGTGAGTGAAACCAGAACTGAGCTTGAGGCAAAACTAGACGAAATTCTTACAAGCACGCTCTTGAATGTTAGGTGTTCCTCTTGGGAGAAAGGCGCGTCGTGGACGATCCCTCACCGCTCTGGACGAGCTTTATCGACCGGTACGACCCGACGCGGTTGGTATCGCGGGCTGTGAGCCTCGGACGCTGGGAACAAGACAAAGGAGGGAGGGGTGCGTGCCGAGAGTTCGTTCACTTGCGTGCGCTGGGCCAGGGCTGCCCCTCGCGGGCCGCCAGGAATGTGGCCCCTCTCGCGCAAAGGCAGCGCTACAGCCGAGCGCGCGAGAAGCAGCCACGCTCCGATCGCGCGCGTGGAACGCGCCCTCCGTCCGACTGGGCGCGTGTCGTCGTGCTGCCTATAGCAGCGGGCCTTGTAATTAGGGAGTCCGGTGAGCGGCAGACGGCGGTAGGCCTCTCGGCACGGCACGTCATTGTTAGTCCCACTGTGTGCTCTATGCCATCTTCAGGAAGTGTCGCTGTAATTTTGGCCCTGTGTTGCCGCGCCCGTGCCCCTACAGGCCTCACCTTCTGCGCGTGGCCACGCTCATGGGCCAAAGTTGAGGGCTACTGCCGGCGTAGTGAACCGGGCGTCTTCCGTACTCCACGACGTTCAGGTGCCCTCTGGAACAGGAAGTGCGCGCTTGCACTCTTTAGTTGTGTGACGGAAAAGTATAGCGCTATATTTGGGATTGGCTATGCCGTACAACACATATACTGTAATTACTTCCTTGCCTCTAAGGAAGAAAAAGAAAGAAAAATAATTCAGCTGATTGCAATTTGATGAAGCTATGCGAGTGAATATTCAGTTCTTCCTTATCGTAAGCTATGGCAACTAAGATCTGTGATCCTCCGCAGCGCTACTGTTTGTACTCTCCTCTCGCTCTTGCATTGTTGTGTCCATTTACATAAACTGTGAACAGTTAAAGTCCGTGTCCCAACGCGTACTGCGCAGTGCTTGAGGAGGGACCTAAGCGATAGTCATTTCACAGCGCAATGTTGAAAAGAAATTCTTATGGTATACACGTTGTTACCATCTAAGATGACGAGCACAAGTCGTGGTTATCGCGTTGGAACTAGGGGGAGGGGTGTGTCACGCAGGGGCGTAGCCAGAAATTTTTTTCGGGGGAGTTCAACCATACTTTATGCATGTTCTGCGTGCGTGTGTATGTGTGCGTGTATATAAACGCAAGCAAAATTGTACTTTTTTTTTTTTGGGGGGGGGGGTGCCACCACCGTCGCGCTTGCCACAACCGTATTCTCCAACTCCTTTGCCACCCCAACCGAGACGGCTCCATATATGAGACAGAGAAGGCAGGGGGAAGGAGGCTGTGGAGAGAGTGACTTCTGATACTGTAAATGTAGTCTCAGGCTGTCATTCAGTGTCTGACTCTCAAGGAACAGCAGCGTTGAACCCAGTGATTGCACATCAATCGCCAGGGAAGATAAGGAGGTCGCCGCCTTCAGTCAGATGCGTTTTACTCGTTTTTCAGTACGATGACGACAGCACCTGCTTGACTTGTGTTGCAGATACTGGAAGTCCTTCGTCCAGCGCTTGGTAATCGATATTGATACGAAGTGATGATACGAAGTGTCACTGCCAGTGAAAAACAAGGGAAGCGCGAGAAGAGAAAGAGGACGACGACGTAGCTCCTACGATTACCGCGGTCCTTTTGCCTCAGTGCCTAAAAACCCCCTTAAGCTACTCAGGAGTACGTAACAATATTGCCACGCCCGCTTCTTCTTTTATTTTGATGTATTCGGGTTTGACCAGCAAGGGCGGTTATCAACGCTCGACGCTGACCGCGCCGCAGTGTTCGAGAAGCTTCGTGAGTGTAGTAGATCGTTTTGTTAAGATTGCACGCAGTAAGCGAATAGTCTAGATTATTCCAGTGCTTGCGCGACAACCAGTGATAAGACTGGAAAGTTCGATGCGTGATGTATAAAAGACGGCGCATCCCAGCCATGAGCAGTTGATCGACGGACGACGCTCTGTTCGCCGCTATATCAGTGCATACCGTGAATTGCTGTGAATTAACTTTCCCTTTCTCGGCCACAAGTTCGGCCAAATAAGGAGTTTCATCTTGGACACGTCGCCTGCGGTCTTCGTCGACGTCACGACCACGTGACAATATCATTGTCAACAGCAGCATATAGGTGCACCGGAGAAATGCCAAAGGTCACCATGTCTCGTATTCCATCCAAACACCGGATCGTTTTCGCAAAGCGGCTGCCATCCTTGACTCGACTATATTACCCACGAATGCCATCAAGAAATGGTCCACTACTTGACGAACTCTTCGACGTGCGTCGTCCACCCCAACATGCTCACAACTGTGTCTTCGTAGGCCTCGCATGTTTTCTCCACGCGATGCCCAGAACCATGCCAAGCATACAGACCTAGCTCAATAATTTACTTCTACAGGCCCCAGTGACCAACTGATGGTGTCGATATGCATTCTCGCATGAAGCTCCACGATTCGTTCTCTCTTTTCCATCTTTTTATCCCCAATTTCCTTTTCCCCAGTCTAGGGAAGACAAGATACCCTCCCTGTGCTTCTCTTATCCACAGTGGTAGTCAGAAATAATATGCATAATGTGGAGTTTTTTTTTTTTTTTTGCACTTGTTTATGTCGCCACGGTACTTCGCTGCTGCAACGTCGCCGCCTATAGAGAATGGACTGAGTTAAAGTAGGTATCATTTCTTTTCTACTTGATCTGGTCTTAGTAAAACGTTCAGTCATAAAGTGCTTTGATTGTATGCAGCGCCCTACCATACGCACTCCAAGAGTCGATGCCAATTGGTCAATAGTTAGGGCTGCCGAACCCTAAAAGTCAGAATTATAATCCGAAAGGTACGAGCAGTCCTTCTTCACCTTCCTACGTGTATTTTGTTTCCAGCATTTTATGAACAAAGTCGTGCGCGTAAAAGATCATCATTGTCTCATGGGTTCCAGAGTAATAAAATGGGTTGTTCCTGTTTCTTACGTGTGAATCAATAAAGAGAATCATTCTGCGCTGTTCAAGTTTTATGCTAGCAATGCACAGAAACGAGCAAAGTCTTATGCTTTCGGGCCCTAAAGGCGAATATGCCTATTCGTTTTTGCAGTCGTGCATGCGTACCGCCGATAAGCCACCTATCTCTATTCAAGAAACGCTGCTGTATTTTAAATCAAATCATTCCACATAAGAAGAAGGAGTGGTTACGTGGAATGGTTTGATTTAGCTCGACGTTTCAAGCACCCCCAGAGCTACTGTGCTTCGAGGCTCACTTAACTGGGTCCACCACTTCAATCTTGGCCCATAAACTTGCCAAGGGCCATGAACTCCGGAAGAGGCCCTCGTGTTACAGGCCGGCGGCCCTGGCACACAGCTTTCGTGGCTTCGGCCTTCCTGTGCGCCACTAGAACGTGCACGGCGGGGGTCGGTTATTTTAGTCAACACACAAGCCACTGCCCGGACGCTCACGCAAGAGCTAATCTTCCGCGCCGATGAGCAGTGATTTCATTAGCCACAATTAGCGCCTCGGCCGCACGCATGCACGTGCGCGCGGTGGAGGCGCGGAAAGCGCGCTCGAGCGGAAGCCGACCCCGGAGCCGAGCTCGGGCGCGGAGCTATCGCTGACTGTGACTGCCTCCCCCACTCCTTCGGCCGGGCTCACGAGATTGGAGCCATTACGGCTGCCGAGATCGTGGCGGGGTGAGGGGAAGAATGTTCGCCTCCGGGTGCAAAAGTTGGCCAGCCAGTTTCAAAAGGTAAAAGAAAAAAAATTGGAGGGAGGGAAAGAAAGGAAAGCGGGACGAAAGAGCCGTGATTTTTCATTTGGAGCCGCGCGGGAGGGCTGCGTCGAAAGGGGCACTGAGCCGTGAGCCATATGGAGACGCCTGCTCGCGCTTGCGTCATTTCATTACTGTCGTCACGGGACTTTCGCCGTGTTTGTTTGGCCTTTGTGTGCGTCGATGCGCTCGGAGCTCCCTTTCGGAGAGGGAACCCCGCGGATACTTTTTATTGGTCTTTTCTCGCTGGTAATATCTGGCGCTTGGCACGACTCCCTTTAAAGCGTTTCTGGTTGCATTGGGCCGTAATTGAGTTTGTACCAACAAAGGGCACAGGTGAATCTCTTGACTTTGCTCGCGCGCCGCGTCCATTTGCTGGCTAATGGAGCGTCCGCTATGCGGGCCACTCAGGCTCCGGCTCGCAGTCGGACGTCCAGCGGAGAGCCCACGGATGCGATTTAACGCGACGACGCCCCCTTTCTGCCGCCAGGCGAGCGTGACACGTCCGACAGCACGCCCGCCCGTCTCGCCTGTTGGCGGCCCACCTGCCACCGATGGGCGCCCCGTTGCGCCGATGGTCCTCCCGTCGCTTCTTGTTTCGGGAGCGCCATCACCTTCACTGTATGTTCTTCAACTGAACAAGCCGCACAACTACTGTGCCCTGAGGGGCTCACTGTGCGAACCACTACTACAGCCAGGGCGAATGTTCTCACAAAAGCTTTGGCAGCGTCGATAACGCCCTCAGTGTTTTCTACCCTTTCTTTCTTTTCATGCCGTTACCCTCTCTAAGCCGCTGCCTAGGTTTACATACTGGGCGTGCCTCTGGTTGACTTTCCTGCCTTCCATTCACTTCTCTCTCTCTCTCTTTCCCTGTTACCTAGAATAAAGCAAATTCAGACAGGTTTCAATGCTCCGATGACTTTCTTTAAAGACGAAGGTCTCACGTTCAGTTGATCAACTCATGGGTCGTTGTCTTCGTCTCCTCTTTTCAAGGTATCCGAACACTTATTTGTAAAGAAGTGTTTGGCTAGCTTTAACATATTAGCTCTATAGAGTTGAGGTGTTAGGTGTGCTGGCTGCTTGCCTATGCTGCCGAGTCGTACAGCCTTGTTTCACACAGCAAGCGCTAATTTGGAAAATTAACGAGAACGATGTGTGAACCCGCTACACACCACACTGAGGCTCTGAGGAACTCATCAGCACAAAGCCGACTGTTTTCCAGCTCAGCTTGCTTAACGTGATCGACTTTTTTGCAGTTAATGAAACGCGTGGCGTGGGTACGATTCCACCTGTACCCCGTACCCTGTAAGTACACTGTATACAACTAATCACGCAAACGCTCATCCGCCGCCGGGAAAGGTTACCGCTCAACAGAGATCTGCCATCAATTTAGTGGAGGCTATCCAGATGAGAACCTATACCGCTGTGTCGTAATAATAACGCGGTTCCAGTGTCTCAGATCATCTGATTGTCAACATACACCTGCAGACATCTTGCACTGCGTTTTTTCAAGAGATTTTCTCGTAAGACTGCGTCGGTGTTTAAGAGCAGGGCTGGACAGATAGAAAATATACTGTAGCTGATATATTGTATCCGATACGATGCATGTCATTTCTTTATTAGGATGCTTTAATACATTACATATTTCGTTACAAAGATCCAGTGCAGGAGCTGCTGCAAGTTTCAATAGTTCACTAGCAAACTTATCAGCTTCTGCCAACAGGCTTTGTTACTATTTTTCTTCTATGAAGACGGGTCGTTGCATTCGTGTGCGTTCCACTGGCTTTTTTCTTAGTTACTTTTTCACTAAGGTTTAAAAAAAACACACAGGCACACACATTGATGGACGGCTTGAAGGCACATTCGAAAGTTTATAAATGTCGGCTAAAAGCTGTCAAGTATAGCTGTAACGCAGTCATGATGGCGTGGTTTATTAGGGTTATTGTCATTAGTCGAACCCTGGTTCGAAAAATATCTTGATCATTTCACTCCAGATGACAATATTAGAATAGTAATGCACATCTCACATTTGTATGATACACGTGTAGCCACACGTCTCATAATTAGGGCATATTAGCTAATGCTAGAATGGAAGAGTGAGGTGACGGAAGCGTCAACTAGGCCACCATGGCCCGTTGAGCGAGTCAGACGTCATTGCCAAAAAAAAAATAAGGCATATAACGAAAGTTCGCTGGGTAGCTGTAAAATGACGTGAATTACGGGTGGTAGTATATACCTTCAGACGCAGAGAAAAATGAGCAGGCAGCGCCTCGAAGCTTTCGAAAAAGCTGTATCACACACAGCGGACCAAGTGACAGCTTCGGAGCCCCCGGCCACAGGCACGGACCGTCTCTCTGTGGTTCTGATAGCTGAAAGGCGTGCGTTCCTTTTGTGGGGCGTACTGCGCGTGCGCCACAACCGCGGCCTGGACCCCCAAAGGGGCGCGATAATGTTCGGCGCGGACTTCATCTGTTTGCCGCCGAAAAGAAGCCACGTCGGGGCGCATTGGCCCTCCATATTTCAAGTCGGCTTAGGGTGCTGAGCGATCATGATCTGCCAAGTGGGACGGTCGGACAGTGGCGTACAAAGGCGTGCGGGGCGGGATGCGCCCACGGGGCCGTTAATTCGGAGCGTCTTGCATGGATGGCGCGCAGCTGTGAAAGCGCCGCGGGAGGCCGCTCGGACGGCAGCGGATGCACAATGCCGCACCAAGGAGGATGCCGGAGACGGCGAGATTAATGACGTCATTGAATACACCTCCCCCTCCCTCCCCCCTATCCTTTCCCCTGTGCCGATTTCCCAGCCTGCCGTTGCGGGATCGGTGGAGCACCCAGCTAACCGTCAGTAAACAGTCACGTCGTGGCTTCGTCGCCGCATCTGTATCCATTGTACGGGCCAGTGTGCTGCCACGTCGCCTTCGATTAGGTAGACCAGAACGTGAGAGAATTTGCCTGATTCATCATCAAACGCTAGAATGGACCGAACCATGGTTCCTACACCGTGGCCCGAACGAAAGGTAGAAATATACGCTCTTTATGAACGCTTTAACACAGCGTGAGTTTCAATTAACCGTCATCGTCATTACCCTATATTTAGTCCACTGCAGTACAAAAGTCTCTAGCAGTGATCTATTTACAGCACTGTTGTTCGGCTGCATTTCGCTCTATACACATACACATACTTCTGCTCACGAAAGTGCTCAAGTCTGTCAAGATTAAGAGTTAAATATATTGAACTCTTAATCTTGACAGACTTGAGCACTTTCGTGGGCGGAAGTATGTGTATGTGTATATGTATTACTTGCCGTTTTTACTTTCGAATGCATTTCGAAAATAAGGCGCTATTTGAAGGGGGAAAAAAAACTTAACGCTAATATAAGTAAGAGCTTGGCTAGGTAAAGTTTAATCTTGATCGATTTTATTTCTTTCTGGTCATCCATGGTTCATGACCGTTTGCCGCTAGCGATAGCGTAGCCTCTTCAACCAATGGCGAAGTGCGAAGAGCAATATAACTGAAATATAATCGTTACATTGTTCTAATTCCAAAAGCATCCATATCTAGCATGTATTTATTGAATTTTTACATTCTACTCGATAACGACGGAAAACACTTATCCTCTATAAGTCGGTTGCAATGCGAGGATATGTCCTGAATTTTTTTTTTTTTGTTGCTTTGGTTCTACAGTTGAATCCGACTATATAGAACTCGGGTAAATCGAATTATCTTTTGTATCGAACTATTTTCGAACACGACAATGCTTTAACGTCAATTCATAGGAAAATTCACGGCTACATCGAACAAAAATAGCCGGAACACATGATATATCGAACATCAGGCAACGCGAAACGCCCCAAGAAGTTGACTTTTCCTTACAATTTTTTGGCTTTTCCTCAGGGAAGTGGAGTTTTCCACGTGCATTTTGGAGAGCGAGCGGTGGAATTAGGAGGGCACCGCCGCGGAGCGAGTAGAAACCACCGCTTGCCATCACGTGCGTTCTCCCATGATTCCTCGTCGTTGCGACGCCGGTCCGTCGTGCGAGGGCGCCGTTCGCTTCTGCGCTCGTTTTCTTTAACGCGACGGATGCCGTAAACCTGAAGGCATGGGTCGGCAAACTCACTCATGAGTCCTCTTACTCAGACTCACTCAGACTCATATCGAGACGTGAGTCTGAGTCTGACGGAGTCCGGGTGAGTAAAGGTTTTGTGAGTCTGAGTCCGAGTGAGTCCGGTTGAGAAAAATTGTGGTGAGTCTGGGTCTGAGTGAGTCCGGTTGAGGAAAATTTTGGTGAGTCTGAGTCCGAGTGAGCCCTTAGGGCAAATTATATTCCATGAGTGCGTCTGAGTGAGCTACACATTTTTTGCCGACCTATGGTCCCATATACTCAACTTCTCAATCACTATCGCTCACGTTTATACTCATGTATACTCCAACGCACTTCAACGCGCTACCTTTCATATGTCTGCTCTATATTTATTGATCAGAGGCGTGAACTGCTGAGGGAAAGAGGGAGGAAGTGCCTTGACCCCCCCCCCCCCACCCGCAAACTTTTTCACGGGAAGTTATTGATAAAAATATCTCGTGTGGGTTATCTCTTTCAATAAAAAGGTCTTTATTGAATTGCCAACTCTGATAACTCGTGTTTGAAGGTACGAGATCAAAACGTGCTAAGCAGAGCACCGATTATGAGAGATATTGGTGTTAAAGAGCATTGACACAATGGTAAAAAAAGCTATTTATAGGCTAATGGACTCATGAGTCGACTCACTCAGACTCAGATTGAGCCGTGAGTCTGAGTCGGAGTGAGTGCGAGTGAATTATATTTTGGTGAGTCTGAGTCCGAGTGAGTCTGGTTGAGAAAAATTATAGTGAGTCTGAGTCCGAGTGAGTCCGGATGAGGAAAAATTTGTTGAGTCTGAGTCCGAGTGAGCCCTAAGGGCAAGATATGTTTGGTGAGTGAGTCTGAGTGTGCGCCTCATTTTTTGCCGACCTATGCTTGAAGGATCTGCTGTTCTCCACTGACCTGGCGATAATCAGTACAGTCGAATGTAGAGAACAAAAGTCTGACGTCGCCGCTGCGTACAGCATTCTAAGAAGCACACTGAGTACAATATTATAAGGCCGACATTAGAGCGACGGCAGAGTGCACGCTTGCGGTGCCCGACGAGTACGCATAGGCGCGTATGAAGATTTTGAGGCGTTATTTGCATCTGTACCATATTTTCTCGCTTATAAGCCGCCCATGCCTATCACCCAGCGTCCTTAACTAAAAACCGCGGAAAAATACAAAATTTTAAAAAATCCCGCGTTTGCGTGTTTCTTACAGTATCGTGCGGAAGTACCGTGAAGCCAACTTGCGCACCGAAATTCGCCCGAGAATGCTGTAATCTTCTTAAAAGTTGTGTATCGAATTATCCGATATATCGAACTAATCCCCGTTTTTTTTCTTTGTTTTTGTGAGTTCAATATATGAGGGTCCGACTGTAGTTTCTGTATACTTATACTTATACAAGCGTCACTGTAGTGTTGCTTTTCTTTTCTCCAATGCCGTTGTGTAAGGAATGTAAATTGTGGTGTTAGAGGCCTAGTCAGGTGACTTTTAAAGGGACCGACAACCAATTTTTATAGTACAGGTTTGCTTTAGTGCAACGAAAAGCTTACTTTTCTAATTACGAAATGGTAACGCGGAAAACGCCGTGGAGCATTTATAATCAGAATTTTTCGATCTTCAGCGACTGTGAAGTCGTACACACAACACATGCTGCAAACACTGGGGGGTGAGCGCGACGGTGGTTCGTGCACTGCGCTTTGCTGCGCATGCGTGTACTCCGCGCGCATGCGCCGCGGCTCGACATGTTCCACTAGTTGCCGCGAAGGCAGCGCCGCTTCTCAGCGTCAGCTCCTTGTACCTCGTAAGCAGCACAGAATAGAGGGTGGATGGTTAATAAAATACATGCTCTAATTTTGAGCACTAGTTATGGTGCGCATAAAAGCGTCAGACTACGTACAGCAAATGGAACGACTCCACACTGCAGCATCAATGCTCTTCCGATAGGCTGCGCGACATACCTGGTTTTTTCTGACTTTTAAGCGCAATTTCAGTGTACAAATCTTACTCAAATCGCGAAAAGGATGTTTGAATCTGTCGCTATAATTCACGGTCTTTTCATTTCCACCAGGATCTAATCGCACGTTCTGGCCAGTTGTCGGTCCCTTTAACGTCGCCTTTCGTCTCCTGCATCACGACAATTACGTATTGTCAAATAAATAAATAAATAAATAAATAAATAAATAAATAAATAAATAAATAAATAAATAAATAAAATTCCTTGCGATGTCACGAGAGAACAGGGCCTGTATTCACGAAAAAGTTATTTCGCTATAGTTGTTGGCAAGCGTATACATCGTCGCCACGCGCTTAATATTAGCAAAGTCGACCAGCCAAACCTTATACAAGCGAAAACTTTTGTGGGTTCGGTCCCTCAAGGCTGTCTGACTTGCAGAGGATTCATCGTCGAACTTTTTCTGCGTCTTTCGCGCGCACTGCAGTTCCACACTGAAGGCGCGATGTTCTGATTGTGCCGAGCCGATGCCCCATTCAAGCGCTGAGCACTGCAACTACTACAAAAGGCAGAGCGATCCGCCAAGCCGACCCGAGTGTCAGCGTATTCAGGTATAGCGCCCGATTGAGATGTTCGTGGCCGATAAAAGGCACCCATGCATCAAAGCCCACTTGGCGCTGCTTTGGGCGGGGCACAATCGAGTCACTGCTCGGCGCGGGCTGCGTGCGTGAGCTTCGGTTGCCACCGAACCCGGCTCTGCGAAGCTGGCCAGGCCCACGCCGCGGATCCCGCACTGGGGCATCGCGCGCCGCCAAAGCGTGCCCCTCCGGAAACCTGGGAGTGTCCCGACCAAGGTGAGACTAAAATGCGCTAATAGCAGGCGCCCGAGGCTTGTGCTTACGCGCCAGCAGCAGACGTATGCCAGTCACATACATGCGGGCTGCGGTGCGCGGCCCTTCACCTGGCTGCTGTCATGCATGTCTGGCTGCTCAGCCATATGGTTGCCGGATTGCTCGCCACTTTTCTGGGCACTTGCTATGAGCTGCAAGCGAACGCAAAACGCCCACTTAATGCGTCTTCGCTTTCGTCAGTGCTGGTGCTGTCTGGTCCGGCGGATGGGGAATATTCGAAGGTTGGGGTGACTGCTGACGCGCAATCTGTAATGTGACGAGCGTTGCGCGTTTTCTTTCTTTCTGTTTCGTTTTTGAAACAAAACAGGTTTGTTTAATGTGCGTACATTTATTGGGTGATCACTCTCGTATTCTTGGTATCGAAATCAATGCTAGTGACACGGTGACACCTAAATCCTTCGAACTGAGGGACATTCCTTGGATAGACTTTCACACGTCTTGAAACAAGACAAAGAAGTATCTCCTTTCTGGTGAGGGTCTCTTGCATGCGGAAAGTGAGATACTCGAACAAACGTAGCCTTGTGCTGAGCCTGTGAGCAGCAAAAAAAAAAAAAAAAAAACCATGTAAAATTGGTCTTCATAGTCGCGATGATAATTTTATTGCTTCGAAAAAAAAAACATGTTAAGTGCATTTAGTCAAACCCAATTAGTTTCGCGTAAATCTTTATTACAGCCATGCTTTGACACTCACGTAACTGGCCCTGTCACAGGCATTGTTACTATCGCGTCGTCCTCATCGCCGCTGTCGTCTCACGCAGCTACGTCCACGATGGATTCGTCCGCGTGTTTTTCCGCCCATCCACTTAAATGGACACCACCCGCAATAAACGACACGCCGCCCATTGTAGTTGAATGAAACTTCAATATCATTGCCTTCAAGAAAATCACAATGGTAATAATCAATATGATAATTATAATGCTGGCACATGTCTCCCATGCTTCACCCTTTGTTCATTTTTGTGTTTCATTGCCCAGACGAGCATTTGCAATTTTTTTTTCGTTTTGTTAGCTTTATTTAAATGAGCAGCGCCCATTCTATCACTGTTGCGCTTACAGAAAACATATAAATAATTATAATATTTTCTGGGGTACGTGCCAAAACCACAATATGATTATGAGGGGCGCTTAGTGGAGGGCTCCGTAAATTTCGACCACATGGGGATTTTAACGTGCACGAACCTCTAGCGCTTGGCCTCCATAGAAATGCGACCGACGCGGCCGGGATCGAACCTGGGACTTTCGGGAGACCGCGCTGTACCGTGTGTTACCGGTGGACTCCTATTCGGAAAGCGTCCTTCAGCACTATGTAAATGGTGTTTACTTGGATGTTCGTTAGTCCGCCCATGTGTCAGGGGTGAAAGATAATGTGCTTCACTACCTGTGATAAGGTTGCGAGGATGGCGCGTGTGTCATGAGAACGAAAAAAAGATATTTTTTTTTTCTTTTTTCAGTGGAGCTCTTAAGCTTTTCGTTATTCCGTGTGGCGTGACCTGAAAGCTATCATCATCATGAACCGGCACGCGCTCTCTTCGTCCTCTTCTTCATCTTCTACTTCGCTCCCAGAACAGGTGCGACGATTTGTCCGGCGTGGGATGCAATAACTCGAATGGGCGAGAGAACGAGTACAGAGAGAGAGAGAGAGAAAGAGATACAAAGAAATAGAAAGAGAGAAAGCAAGGGAAGAAAGAGTGAAAGATAGAAAGACAGAGAAATAAGTAGACAGAGAGAGAAAGAGGTAGAAAGAGACAGACACAAAAATGACAAAAAAGAGAGAGAGCAAGCATAGCCATGTATAGTATAGCAAGGGGTGGGAAAGGGAAGTGAGGATGAGGACGAGGGGAATGATGAGCACAAGACCACCAGCTCCGCTGCTTCCTCAGTCTTCGCACCACTAGTGCGTAGCTGCCCAGATTTTCTTGCTCGGCGTTGAGGCCATGTGCAAACTCGAGAAAAGTGACTCCTAGGTTTTTGAAGATAACGTGTTGCCTGAGGTTTTGAAAGTATTGGTGACGCACAGCCACTGTAAGCACAGTAATTGTGCATTCGTAAAGTTGCACTATCTGTCAGTTCGTCAATGTATACTACAGTTACCTACGCCATGCATGCATAAAGACGCCACAGTCATCGTAAATACTATGAACTGTACACTGCTGTGCGAAGAAATGTCTGAAAAGAAAGGCCTCTACAGGACCGACCATGGCGCGGTCGATGCTGTGCAGCGATTTGTCACGCTGTCTCGCCAGTCAGTCAAACGGCTTCATTGCTATCACATTTCTTTGATAGCGAAAAAAACTTCTTCCACATTTCTTTCCAAATTTAATGAAGCTTCGCTATCTGCATCTTCAACACTTAGCGTTCCTCCAATACAGCACATTTCTCAAAGTGATGCTGGTACTTGCAAGAAAATGGCGTCAGAGCGAGTTTATTGTCTTCTAATCACGCGTCGACGCCTTTTCGCAAGTGAGAAATCATACTTTTAATTAGGGTTAAGGATGGTATATTGCACAGAAGTAATTCCGTCCGAATTGGTTTCTCGAACCTTATGTCTGTGTAGGCGGGGTGCATTATTCCTTGTTACCCAGAATTATATGCACTAGAAGTGACGTAACTTCAAAACGAATGATCAAGGGCAGAAAAAAAAGTGGAGGAACAAGGCGTTGACTCTCATAACGCGAGTTATTCTCGTAGCCGCCCCGAAATGTAGTTCTTTGTTGATGTCGTCCTAGTACATTCCAACGTATTTTCTTTTTTCCGCGTATTCATTATTTATGGACCATTCGCAGCACATAGCTGTCATGTTATGCTTATGAAGCGATCCTCATACGCATAGGTCGCAAACTCTCTCGTGAGTCGACTCACCCAGACTCACTTAGACTCAGATCGGCCCGTGAGTCGGAGTGAGTCCGGGTGAGTAAAATTTCAGTGAGTTAGAGTCCGAGTGAGTCTGGTTGAAGAAATTTTTAGCGAATCTGAGTCCGAGTGAGTCCGGTTGAGGAAAACATTGATGAGTCTGAGTCCGAGTGAGCCCTAAGCACAAAATATATTTCTTGAGTGAGTTAGAGTGAGCTCCACCTTTTATTGCCGACCTATGGTCCTATCTACTCATCTTCAGCATTACTATCAGCCTTATATCGGCTTACGTTTATACTCAAGTCTATTCAGACATATCTCAACGCACTCAAGTTCATGCGCCACCTCAATATTTATTGGTCAGAGACGTGAATTGGGAGGGGTGTCATGACCTCCCCACGCAAATCTCTTTCACGGGAAATTCTTGATAAAAATATCTCGTGTGAGTCGGGTATTTCATAAAGAATGTCCTTACTGCATTACTGATTACTTGTATTTGAAGGTATTAGATCAAAAGGCGTATCGTATAGCACCGATTATGTGAGATATTGGAATTAAAGAGCGTTGACACCAAGATCGAAAAAAGCTATAATTTTACGCTCACGGACTCATGAATCGACTCCCTCAGGCTCACTTAGACTGAAGTCAAGCCGCAAGTCTGGGTCTGAGCGAGTCCGGCCGAGTAATATGTTGGTGAGTTTAAGTCCGGGTTAGTCCGGTTGAGAAAAAGTTTAGTGAGTCTGAGTCCGAGTGAGCCAGTTGTGGAAAATTTTTGTGCGTCTAAGTCCAAGTGAGCCCTCAGAGCAGAATATATCTGTGGAGTGTGTCTGAGTGAGCTCCAACTTTTTTTGCCGACCTATGCTCATACGCTTTGCACGGTTGAAGGAAATTGAACGAAGGCCTGTGTTTAGACGTATGCAGAGTGCTTTGTGGAGGACATTTACGCCAATCTGTAAGGATGACAAATTGTATAATTCGTGTAGCTAACAGGACATAACGGCAGTGCATTATATTTTTGCGACGTTGTTGTATTTACTGGTTTACAGAAAGCGCACTTGTGGCCTTTAAAACACTCGCAGAAAATAAAAAAATATACTAGACACATACTAAAACCTCGCGGTTGAGGCCACTATTACATTTCCGAATGTCATATGCAGTGGGATCTCGTTGATACGATCTTTAAGGGGAACCAGAAAATGATACGTATTGTCCGAAATTCGTATTATCTAATGTAAGCCCCGAAAAGCGTGAAAAAAAGGCAAACTCGGTGAAAGAAACCAATAGAAAAGGTTCGTGTGGCGGCGAGTGATGCTGCACCGCATCACCGACCATGCGGAGCAGCATCACTCCACGTTACACAAACCGCAGCCAAAGCACTTTATTCAGCTACGTTGAATTAGCTGGTCAGTTTGAAGTGAACTTCGTCATTTTCAACATGCGTAAAAAGGTTCTGAAAATTAAAGAAACTGCCGTGCCATCGCTCAACCACGCAATGCCACGAAGCCCCAACCACTTCAGCAGTCGAATTTTTCAGGTGAGAACGCGATCGCATCAACCGTATGAACATACATTGCTTTAATAAGACCTTCGCCGGGAAAATGAACAAAAGCGCTCGTATTATTCCGAACAAACGTACAATGCAGAATCATTTCAACGATAATTTATAGTAGTTTGTATACGTAAATCTTTCTTGTGCTGAAAACATGTGCGTGCTTTCATACCTTTTTTTTTTTGCGCATTTACACTTCTTTAGATAACTCTATGAATTCCTTAGTGTCTTTAGTGTCCTGTATCTTCAGCTTCCCTGTCTTTCCTTTGGCTTCCTCTTCTCCTTTCATCAGTGGCCTTCTTCACTCGCGTGCAGAAGTGAGCGAATGTTCGTGCATATTTTGCTGTTTGCTGCGATTTCCAATCTTTTAAATATTTATTGTGATTTCGTTTCCCTTGTTATGCGAAGGTGACTATAGCTGCCGCGAGCGAAGACACCGGAATCTATAAAACGCATTAACAAAATGTTCCATAATTCATCTTATTTATTTATTTATTTATTTATTTATTTATTTATTTATTTACTCATTTATTTATTTATTGTCACTGAGTACATAACTTAATTCTGGACAACAAAGAGAAATGGAGCAGCGAAGCCAGGGTACTGTTCACCTCAATATATCCGCAGCAACTCTTGTATAAAAGAGTAGCGCAGATTATCGGCGATTATCGCACTTACTGAAGGCAGCCTTCCTTGGCCGCGTACACCTACACTCTCTAACATGGTAGGGTCATTTCTTTATGAGGAGTGGTCCCGAAGGCAGTGCTGTTTAATAGCCTCACTCGCTAAGTCACGTGATTCAGACTACAGTATTTACTCGCTTACACCCAGCATTTCTTAGCGTTGGCCAGTGCTTGCTGGTTTTGACTAAACATGGCTAAATTATTGGTAACGTCGGTTAATATTGAACCATTCAACTGCCTTCCTTCCTTTTTTTTTTTGAAAGATAAAGGATTTGAATTTGAATGGTGGCTGTTCGCTGTTATAACACGAACATTCAATCTCATTCTAGTGATTGCGTTGTCTACCAATTTCGGATATCCTCCACTGATGGAATATTTAGTAACAAACATTCTGGTCTGGTATCGTCCCATGCGTTTTAATGACTGGTGACAGTCGTCGCCAATCGCCTTGCACATGCAGCACGATACCAGCAGGCGCGGCGGTCTCTCCCGTCTCTCCTAAGCTTCGAGAGATGGCGCTGCTTATTCACGCTGTTTGAAGGGGAGGTCCGTTTAACGCGCTGGATGGAAAACGAAGGCTCCTCCAAGAGGTGAGTGAGATTAGGGGCTGTTTGGTCAGTCGGTACGTATGGCAGTATGCGGCGTACCCACGATGACGGCCAGAGGATGACAGGTGGAAAGGGTAGTAGAATCTGCCGAGAGAGATATTTCGGAGCTGACAAGTGAGATGCAGTTTGATGCGGTTGACATCAGTAGCAGGGGCGTAGGCAGAAATTTTTTTCGGGGGGTGGGTTCAACCATACTTTATGTATGTTCGTGCGTGCGTTTGTATGTGTGCGTGCCTATATACGCAAGCAAAATTGAAAATTTTCGGGGAGGGTTTGAACCCCCCCCCCCCCAACCCCCCCTTGGCTACGCCCCTGATCAGTAGGAAGGAATATTCGGCTCGTATGGTATGGCATCCACGTTAGCTATGCGTTTTGATAATCAATTAGTTAGCGACAGTGAAGCCAATTTGTAGCATAAACAAAAAAAAAAACGACCACGGCCAATGAGAAAAGTTCAGCAAACAAGAGCACTCCAGATATCAGGAGCAAGGAAACCCTTTTCTGGGAAAAGGAAAGGAACATGAGTGCATTGTCAATCTGCGAACTAAATACGCAGTGATGCGGTAAAGTGGGGGTTACAGTTCGGTGAAGAACTAAGTAAAGAGGAGCTAAGCGTTTGCGCTGTTGAAGAAACTTCCCGCTAATGCTCGTCTATTGGCCGCTAGTGTTTTTTTTTTTTTTTTCCCGCGATTTGGGGTGAAAATCACCGGTGTGGCCCTTACACGGAGAAAAACGCACATTTTTCTTTCTTAAAAATTTTTGGCTGTACTTGCCCTTAATAATTGAACAGTAGTACTAACTTTTATTGAAAGAATGTTAAAAAAGAGAGAGAGAGAGAGATACCTTTTTTTCCCCTTTTTCGTTTGAAGGCAGACGTTGGCATATCGCTGTGCGACGGCTGAGAGACATTCTTTCACTTCATGAAGCGCCGTGTCCGTCCAGTTCTGGATGAAAACGCTTTAATCAGAAGACCTTTGTCTCGTGCGATGCCGAGCGCTTGCACGCGCATCATCTCTGTCGAAATTGCGCAGCCATCCGCATCTCTGTTACTTACTGCCGAAGTTATCCTTCTATTTCCGGAACATATTGTGCTCCTTCGGAAAGCGCGCCTCTGCGCACTTGTTTTCCTGAGTGGACCTTCTTGTGAACACCATCGTCGCGCACATTTTTCATCGACCTCACACTTCTCACCGGTCGGAAGTTTCGGAAAGAAACTCTTTGAAATTCTAGCAACTCACAACGGATAATAGCGCTAGCCTTCTCAAAAATCGAGGGTGCGGCTAATACACGGGTAATTTTAAAATACATTTTTTTTTTATTTTTTAAACAATGTCCTGGGTGCGTCTTTTACATGGGTGCGGCCATTGCACGAGTGTATACGTTATCTTAAAAATAAAGTTCACAAGGATGGCAGTATGGGGAAGATCGTAATCAGTGACGTTTATAGGATTCCTTCACTCATTCGGAGTTGCACTGTTCAAGAAACCATCCTGGAAATTGGGAAAAGCCACCACTAGTCAAAGGCCACCGCTACAGTCTCCCATTGCGAAATGAGCGGCCGCCGCGGATCTATACAGGCATCGGCTTCATAGCGCTTCAGCATTTTTGACGGCGGCACACGGCGAGGAAGCGGCAGCGTCCTTGATAAGCGATAGATAGGTTGACGGTCCACGCGCACACTGGTTTCGCTCGAAGCATGTTTGTGAGCGCTGCAGCAAGGTAGTGCATGAGCGCCGTCATGTTGCTTTATTTCATATTTCGCGGGCTTTCTTGACGCGCCGGAAAAAATCACCGTGCAGCATGTACGCTGCCACAAAAAAAAAAAAAAAAAGAGTAGGTCGCTTTGGAATGTCTTCTACAACGTAACGAAACGCACTAGTCATGAAAATGAAATTCAACGAAGATTAAGGATCGGCTTGTGTGCATATGATGGACATTGCCAACTCTTGACAGGCGCTTTACTGCCGACCTTAAAGGAGTACTGCCACAAATATTAAAAACTTTCGGATTGTTGCTCTAAATAAAAATACTGGTGTCGAGAAACCTAAAACGAGTATTGTGGTGCTTGGGAATGCATCGAATATATTTTAATTACCGCTACCTTAAAAGGGCACTTTCGGTTTCGATATCGAGGGGGTGGCTTCTCAGTGACGTTTCATAGCAGTGTGATGTCACGGGGACACAGAAACTCGCGACTAGGGTGGCTACCCTACTCGCGACATACTAGCGGCAAATCCGTCATCTGCTCATGGTGCACATAAACAACGATGAGTGAATTGTTGTCCAGTGGCCCTGGCAGTGATTTCTGCGATTTAGGCTGCATGCAGGACGCAGAGCTCGCAAACTATAGAACTCTGTTGACTCGTCGGGATAATGTCCATTGCAGTGGGGCTGGCTTGCAGATGTTCAGCGAAGAAAACTTCAAAGTCAAATTAAAATATTTTATACATGCTCTCCGACTACGGTGTGTAGCGAGCGTTGACACTGCATACCAAGGAAATGAAAAATGTCCCTTTTGCGATGTCTAAAAACCGTGTCACTACTTCTTTAAAGAGAAAAGTATAGACTCATTGCGTTCTGCCAGTTCTAACAAATGGGGCTGAAACTTGGAGGATAACCAAGAAATTCGAAGAAAAGTTTACCGACCACGCAGCTTGAGATGGAATGGAAAGTGATGGACGTAACAAAGGAGAAATCAGAAGACACCAGACGGGTCCCAAAGCAAATAACCGACACTCTATAGTTGGAATTAGGTGAAAGAAATGTAATTGGCCTGGCCACGTAAAGCGTAGGACAGACAACCGGTGGTCAGTTAGAGCAATGGAATGGATATCATGGGAAACGCAGGGGAGCATGGCAGCGAGTTAGATGGTTAAATAGAATCAGCTCACACAAGATAAGGTAAACTGAAGATTAGTAGTAGATAAGGTAATCTGTATATATATATATATATATATATATATATATATATATATATATATATATATATATATATATATATATATATATATATATATATATATATATATATATATATATATATATATACAGATTACGGGAAATATGTATAAAACATGCAGCTCACGCAAAGTGCTAAGGACTGACAAGGCAGTAGATAACCACCAATGTCTACGCTAATTTAGCCCGCTATTATGGCTTCATTTCATTTCATATATTAAGATCATGTAAGAAGGGTAGGGGTAGCCGTGGTATTACTATACCAGGCAGACAGCCTACGAAGCATGTTTGGAACAAAAGGAGAACGATATTAGACGGCTATATGCATTCTGCTATTGGTGAGCTGAATGCAGCTGTCCCTATTGATGCGAAATGATGGAGCTCATCAAGCAGGAAGATATACTTAGAACTATACCTGCCTGCTTCATGAGCTGTCCGCCTCTGCGGACAGCTTTAATATTTGAGCATTTACTCACGCTAATGTTTCGATGATGTGCAGGTCGTTCTGCCCCGGCGGCTAACTTTGGAGCGGTGGTCGCATTACGTGCCGGCACGTGCCCTTGCTGGCGTTTAACTGAAAGCGACTCGCACGCCATCGGAGCTTGAAAGAGCAAATGCTTGGGCATGATGGTAATTCATGCTTACTTATAGTGCACAAAAAGAATACTGAAAGAAACGTTTCTTTCAGTCATTGTTCTTTCTGTGTGCTATAATAAACATCAGGGCTGTTGCAGGAGCGCAGCCAGGATTTAAGGCGAAAGCCTTAGATGCCTAATGAAAACACAGAACATGACCGTCGGCGTCAACACGAGTAATGCAAAAAAATCATGTAATGACGTCACCCTATGACGTCACAGATCGTCAAAATTTGTGACGTCACTTGGTGACGTCATTATATGAGATCGTCGCTTGGTCATCTATAGACGGGCCAATCCCGGAGGCAGGTGAGGTGCAGGAAGCTTAGAATGCTTCCGATCGATCCCGGAGGCTGTGCAAAACCACGCTAGGTGCAGAAAGCTTTCGGGGGCGGGGGGATCAATGCAATCGAACGAGAAGGTGAAGAAAAAGACGATGGCTTTCGCCCTCGAGTCATCTTAAGCGAATGCATAAGGGACGCTGAGTTTTGAGTTTTTTTCGGGCGGCTGGGGGCGGGGGGGGGGGGCTCCTATTTTTTATATGCACAGGAGTGGTCAAAGGTTCCCAGGCCACTATCACATGTATTCCTATAGCGGCGTGTCTTGGGAACTTTCGACAACCCCTGTACGTCAGCGTGTGTGTTTTTAGTGTTTGTATATGCAGGTGCATATATACACATATATCCTGAAAATTTTGGGCGGAGGAGGTTGTGACGACACCCCCCCCCCCTCCCCCCGCCTGACTCTCACTCTGGCTGCGCCTATGGGCTGTTGATATGGAAAAACCTCAGTCGGAAGCGCGCGTTTTATTGCGTGTAAGTATCAGCGCTAAAATGCGCAAACTGAAGGAAGACATAAAACAGGGTGTATTCTTTTATGATGCGAAACATTCACGCAGCCCACTGAATATATTGCACATCAGTTAAGGAAAAAATTCCGGCTAGCTCCCACGTGGTATACGTCTATAGTATTACCACTGTCCTGGCGTCAGTTACAGCTGGATGCTTTTACGATACGTTCCGTTGATTGTGTCTGTGATGACAATAAGTCATGCAATATAAAAAAGCAATGCGGGACAGAATTTAGGCGAAGCCCTAATATTATGCTTGGTAGTTGTTTGTTTATTCGAGCTTTCACATAAACATGCTGCGAGTCTTGTGATGCGCTTTCAAGAACGCCTCAACTTTAAATACTTAGCCCTCTCTCTCTTCTGTAAGATCTCCGAGGTGACTCATTTCACATAGAAGTCAATTCGTACAACAACATAAAACCGTATGATGTCCCTTGTCAATGCGTTGGAGCGTGGCGCGCAACCAACTTCACGATGGAGGCTTAATTGCTCTTACCATGCACTTCAAGCATTTTGTGGGCACTGTCAGCAGAGAGCTTGCTGCAATTGACTGACGCATTTTGTAAATAGGTGCTCAAAGGTTCTCATGAAGATATAAAGACTCTGCAGAGGAGTGCAGTAGCCCTCTGCAGTCGCAGAACCTCGTATAACGGGCAAGCTGAGTTTTCAGGCTTTTGCATTGTAAGGAGGTCAAAGCAGTCCTGGCAACTCGATCGCTTTCAAGACACGCTTCCGTATACAGCATATCCAGCAATACGAAAAATTAGGCGACCTCGAGCTTAGCACGTCGCGGTGCCAAGTTCGAGGTTGCGGGTTCGATTACCGGCCATTTGCCGCCGCATTTCGTTCGTGGTGAAATGCAAAGAAGACCGTGCGCTTCGACATAGGTGCACGTTAAAGAGCCCCAGGGGGTCGAAATTAATCCGGAGTCCCCCGCTACGGCCGTATGTCATAATCATATAGTACATGGTTTTGCCACACAAAACACCAGCAATTATTTTATATTATAAAAATTAGGTGAGAATCGCTTTTTTTATATATGCACTGGTTATGGCCAGCAAGCGTCGCGCTCTGCTAGACTTGTGCTGTTTTAATTGGCTCTGAGAAGGTGGCGTCCCACCTTCATCTGTAATATCTGTTGATCAGGAGAATCTGTTTTCCCGGCAGTTGCCTTCAGAAACCCATTTCACAAGTCCATGGAATGAAAGGCAGTCAACTATTATTAAAATCTGAGTCGGGGTTGAATGCTCGTTGCCGCCAGACGATTGCCTAATTATTCCAAATAAACTTTCTATAGGGTCCTGGCTGTAACCCTGCATCCTGGCTATAATGCTGCCCCGCCACGGTGGTCTAGTGGTTATGGCGCTCGACTGCTGACCCGAAGGTCGCGGAATCGAATCCCGGCCGCGGCGGCTGCATTTTCGATGGAGGCGAAAATGTTTGAGACCCGTGTACTTAGATTTAGGTACACGTTAAAGAACCCCAGGTGGTCGAAATTTCCGGAGCCCTCCACTACGGCGTCTCTCATAATCATATCGTGGTTTTGGGACGTTAAACCCCAGATATTATAATTATATTGGCTATAATGGTGGCTAAATCCCTCTATGTGATGCGCGAAATGCGGCTCAAAGTATAGCTCGCATGCAGCACTGGCGTCATCAAAACGTCCAATCGTCGAAGGTTTCGTTCCTCTTCTTTTGTTTGGATCCTTCGGCACGTTGAACAGCACAATCTTCGTAGCATCTTGAACACGTAGCCAGTCTTGAAGCCCGGCGCGTAGCAAGGATTTTGACGTCGTCCAGGTATTCTTAAGAACCACCAATCTGACTCGAAAATCGTGCAGGCTGTAGAATATACCACGCCAGTTGAGAGAGGTAATGAATATATTTACATCAAAGCAGACTATAGCACTGACTATAGTGTACTAGAACAATTTCTAGCACTGGCATATTGTTCATGGCGAACGCTGCCGCTGATCCGCATATTGCTGCATATTCAAAGAAGGGATGGCACGAGATAGATAGATAGATAGATAGATAGATAGATAGATAGATAGATAGATAGATAGATAGATAGATAGATAGATAGATAGATAGATAGATAGATAGATAGATAGATAGATAGATAGATAGATAGATAGATAGATAGATAGATAGATAGATAGATAGATAGATAGATAGATAGATAGATAGATAGATAGATAGATAGATAGATAGATAGATAGATAGATAGATAGATAGATAGATAGATAGATAATTTATGTGACGCTCCCTTGCGAACGGACCTTAAAACGCTGCAAGCGATAGAGTGAGCAATAGCGGATGAAAGAGGGACTCAATCGATAGACGCTGCAGTTCTTGCGCACGGCCCCACTGCCCTCAAGCGCGCTGTGAACGTGGAAACTACGTTCGCTCTGTGTTTCCCGGTGGCCCCAATAATGCGACAAAGCATCGATTACTATACTGGCGGCCGTGCAATTTTCCTCACCCACTGGCGATGCGTGGCGTCGCAAGTTGAAACAGCGAGGCGCTCTACATCTGTTTCGCGATGTCGATAAGTGGCTTATGCATGAGAGCGGCACGGTGCAGCACTGACGCTCTACGCCGGTAATTGTCGCGGCTCGTGTCTCTTCGATAAATACGCCGGACCATGCAGGAAAGAAAAACCGGATTCCTTCATTCTCGGGCGTTTCAGGGCATAAATCGGCCACCCCAGTGCAATTCTAGGTTTTCTTCGCTTTCATTTCTGCGCCGCAAGAGTTGCAGGGCTGTACTACTTAATTTGATGACTTAATGAGGCGACGCCTTAAAACGGTGTCCTGTAGAGTCAACTGATGTTGAAATCGAATAACAAGTCACATTATTAGTTCCAGAAATACTAGTGATTATCTAGACTGCAAAAAATATCCTAAATATACCCAATCTTCCCGCGAACAATGCATCAGTCTTATCCACGAATAGATAATGCCCTAATTATTTCAAATGCGAGGAATTCTTTAGCGAACGAAAGGAACTTTGACCGTGTCTATCTATCTATCTATCTATCTATCTATCTATCTATCTATCTATCTATCTATCTATCTATCTATCTATCTATCTATCTATCTATCTATCTATCTATCTATCTTGGCATAAACCAAAATTGGCATAGTTGGACATGGGTGTATGACTAACATGATTCGCAGGTCATGACACGAATAACATGACTTCCCTGTCGCATACGTCATGAGACTCTTTCCACCAGTGACATGAGGCACATACCAGCATATTGCTGCCAGCGGTATGCGGGTATGCGATACAGGTGGTTCACAGGCTATATCAACCCACACTCGGAGAATCTTAACGCGATAGCGCAAAGGAGGCTCGTGTCGCTGAAAATGCGGTGCCGGCTTCGGCGGCGTTGTCGATGGGTGAAAAATCCCGATGGAAGCAAAGGACAAAAATCACGCCTCAAGCCGGAATCGAACTCGGACATTCTGCATGGCAGTCGAGTATTCTACCACAGATCCACGCCAGTGCTTCAAACTGCTCCGGAAAAAAGACACTATATACACGCGTCATGTCGTGACAATTCCAGTTGTAGTTGTAGGGTGGGTATCCGTTTGTATAACAATCTAATGAACATTACATATGTACACCTATGACACGTATAGCCAAATGTTGCTCGAATACACCGACGACCGCTACTTGTGATATGCACATCATCACGCCGTTGCTTGCAGTTCGTTCCTCAATTTGAACAAAAAATTGGGGGACGCTTAAGCTTCGCCTTTAAGAGTTGAACGCGATAGCGATATCCGGCCCCATCCTCATCGTGCTCTGTTTCTCTTGGCATTATGTTCAGTCGCCCAGTCTCACACACATGCACACAGACACACACACACTCGACATACCTATAGTAAAGGTTTCCGCCCTCTTCAACATCACTTTTATGACAACAGTGTGCCCACTACGTGTGTGTAAGAGAATTCACGCACTAATGTGTATGCCCTTTGTAATGAATGGCATGCTTTAAACCAGCAGCAATTACGCGCGGGAGACGCGTATGTTTGTGAAGTATTAAAGTTAATTTCAGTGCAGTTCGAAACAGTGGAATGGCTCTGTGGTAGAACACCTGCTTGCCACGCAGACGGCCTAGGGTCGAATCTCACTCGAACTTAAGATTTTGTTATTATTTATTTTATACAAGATGATGATTTTTCGCTCAAAGCCAACGACACCGACACCGACACCGGAACGAGCTCTAGCTATCGCGTTAATATGTCGACCCACCTCGTAACGCTTATCTCAAAGCGAAAAATCCGGCACAGGCTGCTACTCGGTGATTGCTTCGCATTATATTGATTCCCGCGATGCGTGGGATCTGCCGAATTTTGCGGTAATGTAGTCTAAAATTGCTACTATACGTCTGGCAGGAGGAGTGGTAATTGATCAATCGCAACCCAACGCGAGCTTCCAGGTCATGTTTTTCTCAGTCAACATCCGTGATGGTGTGCGAGTCATTTTCAGCAAACCGAAAGCAAGGTCACGTGCAGGCGCGTGACGGGGACACGGCTTCATCGTTAGCAGCCATGCCAGAGCGATCTGCACACCATCAAAAGTTTTGCCTGAGGAAATCCTCAAGAGATGAGAGCCAGCCATTCGTATACGGGTCACACATACGTATAGTGTTTTCCCGCGCTTTCTTTCTTTCTTTGTCTATGTACAAGTTGCGTGTACAATAAAACATCCCGCATTGACTTATCAATCCTAAACGTACGAGATAAGATTATTTTATTGCGGTAGCAATTATATGGGCACTCTCGGCGGATTTTTGCCCTATATATATATATATATATATATATATATATATATATATATATATATATATATATATATATATATATATATATATATAAGGCACAAACAAAAATAAAGCAGAAGAAAGAAATTCCGAAGTACCCGACCGGGGATTCGAACTATAGCAACCCCTCGCTCCCCAGCGCGCTGCGTTAGAAAACTTAACCACACGCCATGCATGCGCCGGTGAAGTAACGGCGGGCTATTTATGCTCACCATCTACCACTGATGGTACGCAGATCTCGGAGGAGCTTGAGCGTGTTTTCTATCACACAACGCTCCTACACCTTCTTTCAATTTGAAAACTGTCCTTGAGACGCGCACGACAATGTGGCGCCACTCGTGATGTGAAAAGAAAAAAAAAAAGAGCACCGGGCACACCTAGAGTTACTGTATATGCTACCTTTAGGTAGCATATACAAGCATATATACAAAGGTAGCATAGACAGTAACTCTAGACACAGACGCCCCCGTCAGACGCCCCCGTGTGCCAGGAGACACAGAGGGTTCACTCCACGCGCCACAGTTAAAAAAAAAAAATCACAGCATATCCACGGAGTGAATGATGATGAGTGGGCGAAGCTGCGGAGGTTCATCGGTAAACCGTGAATCTTCCGTGAATTCTGCCCAGTACATCATCACCGACGTGAGATCGGGCGCGTTTATACTAAAGGTTCGATGAGTTATGACGACTTGCAGCTCACTTTAATTTTACATGTACGCTGTGAATTTTCATTGTTTAGAAAACCATTGCTTTAGAAAACACCTTGCGTCTTTCGTTAAGCAGCTGGCGTCTTTTTCGTTTTGCTTTAGAAACATCTGGCGTTCTTTCGTTTTGTTTTTACAAAACATCTGGCGTCTTTCGTTGGTTTATTTCATCAATCAACGGCGTTTTGAACAAAATTTTTATTGTTTAATCACGCACAGGAGAAATCTCACCAGGCACTACCTTGGAGGTAAACAATGGCTGCTAATGGGAATGAGAGACAGAAGAAGTCGGCTTTTAGCTAACACTTACACTTCTACAGAGACAGAAGAATTCGGCTTTTAGTTAACGCGCACGCTGCGAATTTTTTATTGTTCAACAACGCACAGGAGAAATCTCCCACCGGCACCACCTTGGAGGTCAAAGGGTAAGACTTGTTACTCACTACTACGAGCACGACGAGGGACGAACGGGTGCCGCCTTAAGGAGCTTCGCCCCTAAAAGAAATATCCAAGAGCGTCTGATTCTCCATTATCGACACGCAGCCTTGGCCAATCCCCCTGAGTGGGTATGTGCCATAATTTTGAGGAAACAAACAAACAAACAAACATTGTCGACACTTGCAGCGCGTTGCTCAAGCACAAAGACTTAACAACTGTGTCAGTTGTTAGTTCACGCTTCTCCTGGGTATACAGTGCGTTCATATCGGGCGTCCTTCTTTGTGCTTCAGCGACGCGCTGCCAGTATATCAAGCTGCTTGTCGTTCTTCGTGTGACATTCCAATTTCTTGCTGTCGTATTCATTGCTTCGCCCTTGCTGCGAAACTGTGACATTTTTAAGTGCGAAGAATGCGAAGTATTTCTTAGCGAACCAAAGGCACTTTGACCGTTTCTATCTATCTAGCCGTATACGTCTGAGTGCTCTCGTGGTCACCCTAACTTGGTGTAGTAAAAGCTCGTTAATTCGGATTTCACATGACCGGAAAAAGTGTCCGAAAAAACCGAATGCAGAATTATCGAAAGTGTAAAAAAAAAACAATAAACAAGTGTCTTAAATGAATGCATTTTCATTTTAATAATAATAATATCTGGGGTTTAACGTCCAAAAACCAAGATATGATTATGAGAGACGCCGTAGTGGAGGGCTCCGGAAATTTCGACCACCTGGGGATCTTTAACGTGCACCTAAATCTAAGTACAAGGGCCTCAAACATTTTCGCCTCCATCTAAAATGCAGCCGCCGCGGCCGGGATTCGATCCCGGGACCTGCGGGTCAGCAGTCGAGCGCCATAACCACTAGACCACCGTGGCGGCGTTGCATTTCCATTTTCTTGATGAGCAAGTTAATTCAGTCCTTATTTTGCTTTGGAACATCGTAAAAGCCGCAATTTTCGTCATTCGTTACTTCGTTCGAAATGACAACGCAGCTAAGACCCCCATGTCTTAAGCCCAAACGTGCTCTGAACCCATCCGTTATTACGTACCGCCACCATCAACACCTCCACGCGCACGTGACGATAACTTTTTCGCCGGAAAAATGGTCGGGAACTGATCGTTCGTCCACCACAATGTAACAAGCAAGTTGTATGCCAGCATGCGGACCGTGGCTGAAGCTCTTCACCTTCAACAGCTTCCACCATGTGTGAGTTCTGTAACATTACGCGCGCGTTGCCCGAAGCGAAAAAGAACCTTCTCAGTGGCGCATCCGCTGGGGACGAAACCGTAGTCGACAAAGACACGAGTCCACGCAGTTCTGGAGGCACGCGCGCGTCCTACGCCCGGAGTCGAAACGAAACTGCTGAGCGCCGCATCTATCGCTGAATAAACTTGGCTTGCTAATGCCTAATTATGGATGGCGACCACGCTAGCGCGCGGCCGTTTCGACTGTTCGCGAACGCCGCCTTCGCTCCTTTGCGTCGCACATTGGCGGGGCTTCGTGCTTGGCGCGCTCTGAGGATCGTAAGAATTACCCGGGTTGCGGCCAATTATGATCGAATTAACGAGAATTTGGTGCCACTGAGCAATACATATGTATGCCGGGATCCGAAAACGCGTCCGTATTATCCGCTTTTCCAAATTAATGGGGGTCGAATTAACGAGCTTTTACTTTATATACTAAAATCGACATGGGAGAGCATGGGTTTATTACGAACATGACTGACAGGTCATGGTATGAATAATGTTGGAAGCATGTCGCGTACGTCATGAAACCCTTTCATCAAAACAAGTGTGGAAAATAGCCGCATACAATGGGCCGTGGTATGCGTCAGAGGCGATTCGCAGTCTATATCCAGCCTTAAATGACGAGAACACGCATTGGAAATTTTAAAGCGAGAGCGTTAAGTAGCCCGTGTCGCAGCAAATCCGCCGGTGGCGTTGTCGGTTACTGAAAAATACCGGAGAATGCAACTAATAATAATCAGGATCAGAGCCGGAATCGAACCCAGGCATTCTGCGTGGCCGTCAAGTTTTCTACCACAGAGCCACACCAGGTCTTAAAACTGCTTTGAAAAAGGACATGCGTGTTTGCATATCCAATTAAGCCGTTGAGGTATTCCTTGTTTACATGCTTGTATGAGAGAATTTAGCATACTCTAAAGAACGGAAGAAACCTCAAAGCTATGAAGACAAAACTGTGCATAGGAGAAAATCAGATGTACGCATTCAGGGACAAGGAGAGAGATAAGATTCTTTAATGAAATGCCCGGAGAGGTTAACCTGGTTTGTCGCCTGAAGGCAAGGTCACAACCAATAGGGATAGAATAGTTGAGGTAGCGGAAGAGTTCTACAGAGATCTGTACAGCGGCCGAGACAGTCAGGATGATAACGTAAGAAGCAGTAATAGCCCAGAGGAATCTGACATCCCACCAGTATTGACAGGAGAAGTAAAGAAAGCCCTAAAGGGAATGCAAAGAGGCAAAGCCGCTGGTGAGGATCAGGTAACATCAGACCTGTTCAAAGACGGTGGAGAGATTATGTTAGAAAAACTGGCCACCCTGTATACGAAGTATCTCTCGACGGGGAGGATACCAGGATCTTGGAAGAATGCCAACATCATCTTGATCCATAAGAAAAGGGACGTCAAGGACCTGAAAAATTACAGGCCTATCAGCTTACTGTGCGTTGTCTACAAACTATTTACAAAAGTAATTGCTAACAGAATTAATAAGACATTAGAGTTCAATCAACCAAAGGTCTTCGTACAGGCTTCTCAACAATAGACCATATTCATACCATCAATCAGGTGATAGAGAAATGCGCGGAATACAACCAACCCCTATACATAGCCTTCATAGATTACGAGAAGGCATTTGATTCGGTGGAGACATCAGCAGTCATGCAGGCACTGCGGAATCATGGCATCGACGAAGCCTATACAAACATAACAGAAAAAATCTACAGCGGATCCACAGCCGCTATAGTCCTCCATAAAGAAAGCGACAAAATCCCAATAAAGAAGGGCGTACGGCAGGGAGACACGATCTCTCCAATGCTATTCAACGCATGTTTACAGGAGGTTTTAAGGGCCCTAGATTGGGAAGAATTAGGGATAAGAGTTAATGTAGAGTATCTCAGTAACCTGCGATTCGCTGATGACATTGCATTGATGAGTAACGCGGGAGATGAATTACAGCTCATGATTACTGACCTGGATACAGAAAGTAGAAGAGTAGGCCTGAAAATTACTATGCATAAAACTAAAGTAATGTGGAACAACCTTGCCAGAGAACAGCGTTTTGCGATAGGGGGCGAGACACTGGAAGTTGTAAAGGAGTACGTCTACTTAGGACAGGTGGTAACCGCGGAGCCGAACCATGAGAGTGAAATAACTAGAAGAATAAGGATGGGGTGGGGCTCATTCGGCAAACATTATCAAATCATGAATGGTAGTCTACCACTATCCCTCAAGAGGAAGGTATATAACAGCTGCATCTTACCGGTACTTACCTACGGAGCAGAAACCTGGAGACTTACAAAGAGGGTTCAACTTAAATTGAGGACGACGCAGCGAGCGATGGAAAGGAAAATGATAGGTGTAACCTTAAGAGACAGGAAGAGAGCAGAGTGGGTCAGGGAACAAACGGGGGTTAAGGATATCATAGTTGAAATCAATAAGAAGAAATGGATATGGGCCGGGCACGTAGCACATCGGCAGGATAACCGGTGGTCATTAAGAGTAACTGACTGGATTCCAAGAGATGGCAAACGCATGAGGGGGAGACAGAAAATTAGGTGGTTGGATGAGCGTAAGAAGTTTGTAGGCATAACGTGGCAGCAGAAAGCACAGGACCGGGTTGATTGGCGGAATGTGGGAGAGGCCTTTGCCCTGCAGTGGGCGTAGACAGGCTGGTGATGATGATGATGATGAGTATAGCCAACTAAAGTGCGTGACAGGGATGTGCATAGTGTCATATGGTGCAAAATAAACTGCAGAAATCGGCATCGTGTTTCCATATTTATTCCTTATGATTATGAATAAATAAAAAAGCGCTTACGGCTGGAGGCATCAGACTTGTGACTTGCTATGTTGTCGCCCCTGTTCAGCGCGGGCAGCCATCAAAAATTGTATCTGAAAAGCAGAACGTCATATTATGATGAGAAAACGGAATTGCATTAAGAGTCTGCAAAACCTACACAATAAGTGATTTACACAGACATAATGAAGGCTCAAAACAACAAATGCGAACAGGCATGGTAAGGAACCAAGTTTTTTGCCGTTATCGTGTAAAACACAACTTGCAAATAGTACCTTTTGTAGCACGTCACTTGACGACAAACTTGCAGCCCAAAATGACGTAAGCCTCTTTTAAACAACAAACTAAATTGGTTTAGGATCCTTTGCGTGGGTGCTACTCACCCCTTTTCCTACGTCATGTTGTCCAACCAAAGGAAATGTAGGACCAACTGCGTCATTGGCAGGGCGAACGCCGCTGTTGATATGCGTATCACGAGTGGTGAGTCGCCAGACCATAGCGACACCTTCCTTTCCCCGAGTGTGGCTGTCAAGTGAAAAGGCGGGAGAAGCGATCCGAGATTCTGGGAATAACCAACACACACACACACACACACACACACACACACACACACACACACACACACACACACACACACACACACACACACACACACACACACACACACACACACACACACACCACACACACACACACACACACCACACACACACACACACCACACACACACACACACACACACACACACACACACACACACACACACACACACTGATTATTTGTATTCAAAACCACCCTTTGTTCAACACACCGTTACTATACACACATCTGACACGTGTGTTTCGTTTTAAATAATTTCGCAACGAAAACAATTTTTCGCGTAAAAGAAGGCGGCAACTTGTTTCACAATAGGCACTGGTTAGGGACGAATGAAAGCACTTCCTTTCTGAGAAATCGCTTCAAAATTTGCTTTCAGACTAAGCCCGGCTTTGCGCCGGCATATTTCAGACATGTCATATGCGAGATCAGACATGTCATATGCTGGAATTACCGTACATAGCTCCCATGGGAGCTATGTGCGGTAATGTGAGTGAGTGTACGTGACTGTGCACAGTCACGTACACTCACTCGATTCTGTGATAGCGTCAAATGTCATCGCAGGTGTAGGCAAACCACGAAAACCGCAAACAGAAACGAGGGAAAAGAGTGCACGGCGGCGGCCGCAACAACGCGCGCCGTCGAAAGTCTCGAGCTTTTCACCTTAACGGCGAGGCTTATCCAACTTAAGTGACTACGCGTACGCACTGAAAACATCGTTCTATATCTGCATCTTAAACTTCCGTCTTTAAGCCAACAAAAACCATTATATATAGCGCGTCTAAGTGTTCTGTACACAGACTTTTTTTTAGGGGCGAAGCTCCTCTTAGTCTAACCTTGTCACGTCTCCGTTGTCCGGCGTAACCACCTTTCCAAACTGCCCACTACTTCGTCTTTGCAAACATCTCACTACGACCCATCACCGATCCTTTGCAAACTGCCCACTACTTCGTCTTTACAAACATCCCACTACGATCCATCACCGATCCATTACTTCACTGACCATAAAGCCGTTATAATGAAGGGGGAACGGAAGCCACCTTAGCAAACTGCCCACTACTTCGTTTTTGCAAACATCCCACTACGACCCATCACCGATCCATCATTTCACCGACCATAAAGCCGTTATAATGAAGGGGGAACGGAAGCCACGTCTAGCTACCACTTACGATTAAAAAAATATTCTTGTATAAATATATACAGTGTTTTTCACGTCTTCGATGATGTACTGGGCTATCGCTTTGATTACTGCTGAGCGAAACCACTGAATATTTCACGGTGTAACCATGATTGCTTCAGGAGCTTCGCCCAAGCTCTTCATCATTCACCCGTGGATATGCTGTGAATTTTTGTTTTGTCACATTCCCACGCGCGGAAACATGCTGCACGCTCAATGTCGATGGAAATGTCATCATGAAGTAGACTAAAGCGCATCTCAAAACGACATCTTGCACCTTCAGCAGTGCAGACACAATGTGCGATCAGCAAACAATGACCCTTGATAATTGTTTGCATCGTTCATTTTATGGCAGCTTGTACAACAACGCGCACAACGTTGTCAACTCGTTAAGTGACAGTTTTAGTCGGGCATCCGCAACAGCCCCACGGACGCAGGCTACTGTTGGAAATGGCTGGCAGCCTACTTCCGCAGCGCTGCTGCAGACGCCCAGCTAAAGTTGTATAATCAGTATCTACGGAAGCAGTTTTTGTCCGTGTCCGCAGCTGCATGTATATTTCGCGCTGCAAGCGTCACTTCGAGCACGGAGCCTGGCGTCACCGCCATCGAAGATGCGCATGTTCGCTCGAACACAAAACTACACGACAGGCAACTGATGCGACCCGCGCAACCAACGCAACGCAATCCAAATGACTGAGAGAGGCACCGCGCCAGCCCGGCTCCATCGGCGAGCCATGGCGCCACGACGGCGCCGAACAGCAAACGCGCCATATGTACGGCGTATACGGTGGAGCTTCATCACGGAAGCCAACCGAAACGCGCCTCACGAGAGTCTCGTGACTCCTGCAGAAGTGCTAACACTCTTTTTCTGCTTCTATACCTTCCAAAAAGGGTCAAATAGATACCAGAAGAGGGTCACGGTGCCGCGACCCTCTTTTGACTCCTTTGTTCCTTAGAGTGTAGCGATGACGTGATACATGACGTTTCTGCTCAGCAGGCGGCGACCAAAAGTTCGGATCTTTAGCTCTTTAGGATATGGAAACTCTTCTCTAACATAACCTGTCGGACATGGTACAGTTGCTTGTTTCGGCGGCGGCAGTGTCTTGTTTTCTGTTACCACCAACGCTATATATAGGATACTTGTTGCAATAAATGTAACGTTCGTCTTTTGTGGGACTTCTGTTGGCTTTGTTGCCACCTCCTTGTCAGTTCGGTATTGAAAAATCTCCAGTTTGTGCGATACACAGCCCTAGAATAGTGGAGTTAAGCGTTAAATTATTACCCAAGTACGAAACTCTCTTCTTTCATATCATTAAGCAATCAACGTTACGGTGCATGTATCGAAGCTCTTCCGACGTCAGAGTGGCGCAAGGCAGGGTTAAATGGTATTGCTTTCCTTGGTTAAAACATCAATCGAATAATGGTCTCCTGCTTCAATCCATGCTTTGCATCAACCATAGGATACAATACTCCACCTCCAATACTCCAATACACTGTGCCATTAAAAAAAAATTTAACTCGTAACGGGAGGACCGAAGTGTGACAAGGCAGATATAGCACGCGTTCTTCCTGGCCTTCTGTCTATGTCTCGGTATTTTTTCCTGTTTCTCCTGAGCGTTTGAAATGAGTCATACTTCAGCATCCCAACTAGCCCAGCTAACCGCTTCAAGTGTATAGTACGTACCAGCTTCGAAGTATCTAGAATATGAACCATACAATGTTTCGCCTTCTGAAAGAATACATTCCGTTTTGTTTAATTTATTTCTGCGTTTTTACAACAAAAGGTGAATGATTTCGGGTATCACACTACAACAGGAGAGCTATATGCAACTGCCCCAGTGGCACGCGATATAGGGTACTGCGTATCTAACTAGGGCAAAGCAGTAAGCTGTTCCACACGTGCTTTTCAAGAGAAGCTTGTATTGACCGACCCGTGAAGCTGGTGCTAATGGTGTCCCAAGAAATTGGCTGCGGCTTAGCTCGGCTAGGCCCGGTTATGCAAGCGAGAGCTTGTTACACTTGGTTGTGCTTGTTTACCCTCGTAGCTGAAGCACAGTTTGCCAACCGAACGATATGGCTAGTCGAACGTGCCGTACCGCGAGTACTCAGTACCGTCGTTTCGTTAATTTCCGAAGCCGTCGCCGAAGTCGAACGCGAGGCGTTCATTGCAGCCCCTAAAGCTCGTCGTTGTCGTCTTTTTGCATTCTTCTCCCGACGTTTAGCTTGCCGAAGTTCCCGTTAATCACTCGTTTCAGCCTGCCACTTTGCGTGCTGGTACTCATATTTCCGCTTTAACTAATTTGCAAGCCGAGCGACATGCGCTGGATTGTCTGACGCAGCTTGCCGCTTTCGCCGCTGAGACCGCGCAGACAATTTTGGTACAGATGGACCTTGCTCTCTCCTTCCATCGCGCGACCATGGTACAGCGGCTGAACTGAAGCACTCGCCCGCTGACCCAACGTGACAGAGAGAGCGGCGAGTCACATGGTTAATCACGTGGCCACGGCTGGCGAGGCACCGTTTGTCATCACAGCGGCTGCGGCGGCGGAGGCGGCTAGTCACGCTGTATGCGTTGTTCGCTTCAAGGTCAAGCGGAGATACATGGCGAAACTCGCCCGACTAGCCCAGTAAAGCTTTCGCTTTAAACATTTAGCGTAGCTTGCAGTGGAGGCGCAATGCTAAAGAGACAGCGGAGCTCATGGGCACCTAGGCAGTCCTGGCTGTCGCTGTCTTGCTAAGTTCTGCCAATTTCCTCTTTGTTTCTTCCTCTATTTCTTTCTTTTTCTCTCTTCTTTCTTTTTTTTATGAATGTCTTTTTTGTCTCTGTCTACTTCCATTTCTTTCTTTCTCTCTCGCTCTCTATTTCTTTCTTTTTCTTGGTCTGAAGTGATGTGACAGAAGTACATGACAGGACGGGCGCTGTTCTGTCATGTACTTCTCTGTCTTGTCCTCGTCAAATCTAGTGCTACAATATTTTAAGCAAGAATGTATCACCAACTAGCCCAGCAACGTGTTTTGTTATGTGAACTTTCTGCCTTCTTTCCCTTTCTTCCCTTTCCTTCTCTCTCTCTCTCTGTATTTCGCGCTTCCTCTTTCTTTCGATCTCTTTCTCTCGCTCTCTAATTCTTTCTCTCTCTTTTTTATTCCCTTTCTCTCCTTCTTTCTATTTCTGTCTTTCCTTCGCTCTATTTCTCTTTCTATGATCTGCTTTACTTTCTCTCCTCCTCCTTTCCCTCATTCTCGCCCTCACATCTATCATCCTCACTTTCCTTTCCCACCCCCTTGCTATACTATGCTATAGACCTTTTCACGGACGGCTCCCTCGGCGCCGCCATAACCCTCTCTGGACTGCGCTAAATAGGCGTGACGCTCCAAAAATGCATTGCCGAGGCTGTGACGTCAGATTTTTTACTCCCGCGCGCAGCCCAGCATGGCGGCGTTTTTTCTCTCCTGTGAAAAAGTCTATACAAGGCTATGCTATGCTCTGCTAGCGTGCCTGGATAGCCTAGTAGTTAAGACGCTCGCCTTCGGACCCTGAGTAGGCGGGTTCGAATCTCGCCTAGCGAAGAAAATTTTCCCCCTGGAAATCCTCTCTCTTTTTCTCTGTACTCGTTTTGTCGCCCATCAGGGTTATTGCATCTCGCGCCGAAGAAATCGACGCACGTGTTTTGGGAGCGAAGCAGATGAAAACGACGACGATGTAGACAAGGACGAAGAGAGCGCGTGCCTGTTCGGCGGCGGCGCGTGACGTCACACCAGCTGCGCCCGTGCGCACGTTCTCTGGTAGTGACGTCATCGCTCGGCGAGGTTTTTCTATTCTACAGATCACACCTTACGTCCGGTTTAAACGGCTCCGCTGTTAAAAACCCACCGCCGAGCAAAAAACACGTGGCGCGCTCACCCAAACGCCCTCCCCAGCCATGCTGGCGCGCACCAAAGAAATAACAATCAAACTAAGTAAACTTTCTTTCCGGGGCTGGGGCTTGAACCCGGGTCGCGCCGGCCCGAAAGCGAGTGCATTCACCACTAGGTCACGCACCCATGCTTACCCAATGGGAACTGAAGCATATATACGAATGCGTTCCGATGGAAACCACAACTAAGAAGGAGTACATTTGCTATGGGAGTTTCATTGAAATATTTCGTGTTGGCGGACTAACAACGATCTGCTGGCCGCGTAAGGTCGATATCAGTAATTTTACGTTTCAGGGACATTCAGACTTCGAGAAAATTGAATCATAACCCGCTTTTCCGTGATCGCGTGATGGTCCTTTCGGCGGGCCGTTCTAGAGAAATTGAAAGACGCCATGCCGATTCAGCCCGAAAACAGCGTTCCGCGGACGGACGCTACCCATGGGCGTCGGCAGGGTGGTGCAAAAAAAAAAAAGACTCTTGACCCTCCCCCCGCCCCCTTCACCCAAGCCAGACTAGCTCTCCCCCCTCCCCCACCGCGATGCAACACTGGTTTGCACTCGCAATGACAAAATCCTGCCGATACCCATGCCGCTACCTATGATAAAACTGAACGCTTACGTTATGAGGGAGCATTGCGCAATGCGAAAGAAAGAAAGAAAGAAAGAAGAAAGTTTTTTTTTTTTTGCTCATTCGGTAATGTACTCTACAATTGCAATAGTTGCTATATGTCTGGCAGGAGGAGTGGTAATGAATCAATCGCAAACGAATGCGAGCTTCTAGGTCATGTTTTTCTCAGTCAACATCCCCGATGGTGTCTCGGTCGTTTCCAGCGAACCGCCAGCAAGGTCACGTGCGGGCGCGTGACGGGGACACGGCTCACGTTAGCAGCCGTGCCATAGCGAGCTGCACACCATCGAAACTCTCGCTTGATGAACTCCTCAATGATGAGTGCCAGCCATGCGTATACGAATCACATATACATATACACGGGGTTTCGAGAAATGTGGCCAAAATTTTTAAAAATTAGGAAAATGCGACATTTGCTCGCTGCCTTCACAGTTGCTTTTTCTGCAGCAGCGGGCATCTTAAGATGGTTAAATTAAGGGAGTACTGACAAGATTTTGAGCCTGCAGAAATTTGAACGTAATACCGACGATACCGCGTGAGGTGGATCTTTTTAGATTGTTTATAATGGAGCTTACACCAGAAGAGTCGAGTAAAATGTGTTCCATTGGAAGGTAGCTAGGTGCAGTGAATTGTGGACAGATGCCAGACTGAGTGAAGCAAAATGAACAGGAAAAAACGATGTTAAGTACAGAAGCACAATGGCTGCTTTGGATTGTCTCACCTGATTCATCAGTAATAATTATAGTTTGATTATCGCGGGTTTTCACAACGTTCCAAAAGCGTTTTGGATTGGCTTTGAGTAGTGATGGAAGTGTGTTATAGAAACTAAACTTAGTTTCCCTCAAAGCACTGGAGTATGATTTTGGTGTGGCGGCGTAAGCGGACCACTTATCAGCAGATGCCGATTTCCTTGCGGCCCGAAAGAGCCTACCTTTTTTTGTTAGATAGCCGATTAAGGTATCTTGTGTACCACGGCGCGTTGGATGACTGATACACCTTCCTTACAGGGATATGTTTTTTTGTTAGATGCAATGCTTTTTTTTTTTAAACACGCCCACAATTCTTCAACTGAAGCATCAGTGAACAAAGGACAAAAGCTGTCGATGAAGGAAGAAAGCTCAGTGTTGATAGCATCAAAATTTCGTGGAATTTTCAAAAGCGAACATTGAAAACATTAATTCACGGCAATGAGGACACCACCACCCGTTCTCTCAGAGCGATCATAACGATGTATGGTGAATGTTTTCTGCCACTGAAAAAGCTCACGCGATGCAATTTTGTCGGATAGCAAGGTTTCAGACAAGAGAAAATACGCATCCGTGTCATTAATTAAGGCACTTAGGCTATCTCTTTTCGAAATAAGGCTGCGAGTATTTGCATAAAGTATTGAAAGCGCTGATGGTGATGTTGAGCCACCACCCCTCGCTCTATCCTAGCTAGTGGCAGAATAAAGACGGCCTCGGGGTAGCGGCAATGGCGACTGGTGGTGAAGGTGCCTCACAAACGGAATTGGCATGAGCATCAAACGCGTAGCACTTTTTGTTTGCATATAGCCTTTTGTATCGCAGATTGAAAGGTACTTTTAAACCGATGGCGAACTCTGTCAGCTTCAAGTTTACGGGCGTGGCGAGTTGATGCAGAGAAGTCTTCTGAAATGCCAGTGCCACTACCCCGCAAGGTAGATTTCTTAGACGGTAGGAGCATTTTTTACTTGGAACTGCAAAATTTAGCAATGAGTGGTCTATTTTTGCCTGCCACGTATCTGCCTATTCGGTGTGCCCGTGCTATGTCTCCGGATGATAAGTCAAAAGCCAGTTTGTCACGGGCCGCCGCGATAATCTTTTCTTCAGTTTGGTAGGCGTTTTCATCTGAAACGTCTGGTAAGCCGTAAAATAGCACGTTATCCCGCCGATACCTGTCCTCAGCCTCATCAAGCCGGGCTCGTAGCTCACTCGCCTCTTGTTCCACGCTAATTAACGACTGGCGTGGGATAGATAGTTCTTTTTGTACATTTTGAAGATCGTTAACTATTTTTTTCTACTGTTTGTAGCCGCACGGTAATGTCGGCCACAGCAGTATCAGTCGCGTGTGAAACCTTAAGATGCCATTGCCCGCGACATACTGTATTGGTTAGTCTCAATTCTGATACAACGCTCATTAGTCTCTCTAACCATCTGAATCAGTTCCGTAATGGCGCCTTGTCCGGCCCTGGATTTTCTTCAATGCCGCCATAAAGTAAAATCTTCCAAGGTAAGGAACCAGCGATATATATATATATAATATATATATATATATATATATATATATATATATATATTATATATATATATATATATATATATATATATATATATATATATATATATATATATATATATATATATATATATATATATATTGTGGAATCACCAGCCACGCCCTGTCGTGCAAAGGGTGAGCTACAACGTGTAACGTGAGCCCTCAAAGCAGAGGCATAAGTTTTACCGCCACGAAGTGCACGCTTCGGTGGGATAATGTGCATATCATAAGTAGCTGATGTAGGCGTATTCGTATTCGCGCAACACTTGACTATAGTTAGCGGAGTCATAGGTGTACATACGTAATGTTTACTACATTGATATAAATGCGGATAGCCAGCACTGAAGCCACAATGGCCGTTGTCCGGACATGACGCTTGTACAGGGTATTTTTCTGAAGCGGTTTGAAGCACTGGCTCTCGCGCTAAGATTTCCAAACCCTGGGTTTACATATACTGTGAATCACCTGTGGCGCATACCCGCATAGCACGGGCCGCGGTATGCGGGTATGCGTCACGCTGGACCTGCTGTCCCCGCGTGGGAGTTGCCGAGTGGCGCGGCAAAACCCGCGTCGGTAACGGTGCCACAGTAAAGTTGTTCTCTCTCTCTCTCACACACGCACAAGTGACTCGTGGAAAGGAATTCATGACGTGCGCGACACGGAAGCCACTTTATTCATGTTGTGACCTGCGAATCGTGTTCGTCATACACTCACGCTCTCCTATGCCAATTTATGTATGCGACAAATTAAGGAGACGACCACGAGAGCGCCAAAATACAGTCACCTTCGGAGCGTAGAGGCCTGAGTTCACATACGACGACCGCTAAGGAAATTTATTTTGTTTTATACGTTTATTTCTTTTTAGCAACGATTGCCCTACGTGACAGAGGGAAAGACGGATGGAGGGGCAGTTTTCTTGATGAGTCCGCGTATAAATGCTTGCGCATTTAAAGTAAACTGCTTTTAAATTCCTGGGTTTCTTCATGCAATCGGCTTCGCATTCGTGTGTATCTATGTTCAAAACGCGATACGTGTGTTCTGAAAAAATTTATGCGCTGCTTTCACTGACTTAACTTGGTAAAGGCCAATGTACAGCGGAGCTAAGTGGAAGCCTCAGCAATGAAATGCAAAGTGATGCAAAACCAGGCGAAGATGGGCGTGCTTGACCGCCTACATGTCTTCAACGTCCAACTCGCCTCCCTCATCCACTCGCCTCGGCTATACTGTCCCTCAGGCCCGTAGCCAGGAATTTTTTTTCGGCAGGGCCCACTTACTGGAGGCATTGACTATTTGAGAAAAACGCCTATTTTCATTATTACAGCTAAAGCTGATATGAGGTCACAGCAAGGGCCGTTTTTGGCGCTGTAGTTGTCTGCCGCCGCCGCCGCCGCCGGTGTCCGTAACCAAACAAGAAAAGAAACGAAGTAAGAAAAGATATGCAGGATGGAACGGGGTTCGAACCTGGGCCCTCTGAGTGGGAGCTCAGTATTCTACCTCAGTGCCATGCCGGTGCTTAAATCTGCTTTGCAAAAAGACCCCATACAGGCTTCATTTCATGTCGGGAAGAAACCACGTCAACATATCTAATGGAGTGTGGTAAAGTAAAAATAACAACCAGGCGTCACACAATGCGAATTGCGCAACGAATGGATAGTTGAATGCTTCCAACCCATTACAAAGGACTCTGCCATAATTTTTCATCGTCATCAGTCACAGCATCAACAAAGTGAACATAATGCCTTACAGGTGTTTAGCGGGTACCATGGTTCTCCGCGGAATGACGAAAAATGGCATAGTGGCTGCTTCCCTACTTCACAAAAATTATGTTGATTTATAGCGTAATGGGTTCCTCGCAAGCGCATTGGTTGCAAAGGAAGCCCATGAGGCCCCATGATCCATTTCCTCATGGTCTCAATAAAGTTCTTTCCCTCTCTCTCTCTTTCTCACGTTAACGTATGTTATGTAGCGTGGCGGGGGAGTGAAATAACGACCGGGCGTCGCACAATGCGAATTACATAACTTGTGGGTCGTCTAAAGCTTCCAACCCATTACAAAGGGCTCAGCCATAATTATTAATCGCCATCAGCCGTCGCATCAACAAAGGGCACATAATGCCTTACAGATGATGGATGCCTCGCTTCTCCGCAGAATGACGAATAATGGCGTAGTGGGTGCTTCCCCACTTCACAGAAAGTATGATTTGTGGCGTAGTGGGTACGTTGCTAGTATACTTGTATTAGTAGCCCCAGGAGAGTTTATAACGGGCTCTAGAAACGCCGCTCTTCCAGCTTTCGCTGGGACTGTGCTGCGCTTTCCGCGCATGCCTGGCTTTTTTTTTATTTTCGCTAAAACACCCCCTCCATCAAAATTTCCATACATTCCCTAGGGCGCCCGGGCCCCTAGGGAATGTATCTAGAAAAAGTCAATAGGGGAAGTTTTATTGTACACGTAACATGTACATAAAGCAACAAAGAAAGAAACACATGAAAACATGACATATATATGTATACGTGTGATTCGAATGCGTGTGGCTGGCACTCATCTTCGAGGATTTCTTCAAGCAGAAGTTACGATGGTGTGCAGGTCGCTCTGGCATGGCCACTAACGTTGGAGTCGTGTCCCCGTCACGCGCCGGCACGTGACCTTGCTGGCGGTTCGCAGAAAACGACTCGCACACCATCAGGGATGTTGACTGAGCAAAACATGACTTGGAAGCTCGCATTGGCTTGCGACTGATTAATTACCACTCCTCCTGCCAGACTTACAGCAACTATTGCAAATGTAGAGTACATTACCAAATAATTAAAAAGCACTTCCATGAGTATGAAGTTGAGACCTTTCTGGAGGAGGAACATAAAGACTGTTCCTTAAAATGAAGGTAAACATAATCAGTCAAAGGATGCAGCACCGTTAGGCATTCAAATAATGGCTTTGAGTACTTTGAACATGCTTCAACATACGCGTTAGATCTGCATATCTTTTTATATATCTTTAATGCCCTTTGGAAGGTTCAGCGCGTCGCCTGCGCTCAAACGAATTCTATATGCTTCGTAAAGCGAACTATGTATAGAGCGGCTGCCTACAGGCATGTGAATGAAGATAGGCCGATTCTTGTCGCATTTTAGTCTGTCTTGCTTTTTCGCGTGGCCTACTCACGATGCCACGCACCCTCGGCGAGCTGCAGCTATATGGTCTTGGTATGGCAAGGCAGCCATGCATGGATTAGCAGTATAGTTTTAGAAGTGTCAGATGCGTGCCTTGCGAGGTAGCGACAGCCAGACGCGCTCCGTAATTGCTGTGAATGCTTCGTAATTGCTGCAGCCGACTCGGACTTATGGCACGTTCAGCTCCACTCACGTCGATACGCTGTCTTGGGTCTGCAGTAGCTATGTTCCTTTGAGGTACCCACATGAAGACGCCAGCAGAGCCAACCAGAGCGTTTCTGGTATGCGGCGCCGTTTTCAATTAAGGGCTATTTTCGTTTGCACACTAGCGATTGTTTTATGCAGCACACTGCAGGCTGTGTTCGACCATCGTGTTGGTCCTTCTAATTTTACATTATCTGAATTTACGTTGCCTGTACAACCAGATGTTGTAAGGATTTGGGAAAATAGAATTACGAAGGAGAGAGATCTCATGGAAGTGTTTGAACAAAGATAATGTGCATACGTATACAGAGAATAACATGCACGATGTTCTAAACATAAAAGAAATGTTTTGATATCGCATTGTGACGTATTTTTATGGCCTGGGATAAGAAAGATATTCTAGTGCTATGAACTGGCACTGCCAATAATAGCATACCCCGCAGTACACTGCTTCTACACTGGCTATTTTTTTGCGGTTTTAGCTGAAATCTGTGCGCTAAAACGTCTTGGTGCATACGTTAAATTGGCTCGCAGAGTTATTTTGATTGTTATGCTATTTGACCGCGTGTAATCACTTATCGACAATTTCTTTTAATTCTTTTTTTTTCTCTAAACAATCGATTGGGTTAAATGGCATTTATGTCAGATGTATGCATTAAGGGACAAGGATCAGATGTCACAACCAATATGGATAGAATAGTTGAGGTTGCGAAAGAGTTCTACAGAGATCTGTACAGCAGCCGAGACAGTCAGGATGATAACGTAAGAAGCAGTAATAGCCCAGAGGAGTCTGACATCCCACCAGTATTGACAGGAGAAGTAAAAAAAGCCCTAAAGGGAATGCAAAGAGGCAAAGCCGCTGGTGAGGATCAGATAACATCAGACCTGTTGAAAGACGGTGGAGAGATTATGTTAGAAAAACTGGCCACCCTGTATACGAAGTGTCTCTCGACGGGGAGGATACCAGAATCTTGAAAGAATGCCAACATCATCTTGATCCATAAGAAAGAGGACGTCAAGGACCTGAAAAATTACAGGCCCATCTGCTTGCTGTCCGTTGTCTACAAGCTATTTACAAAAGTAATTCCTAACAGAATTAATACGACATTAGAGTTCAATCAACCAAAGGACCAGGCAGGATTTCGTACAGGCTTCTCCACAATAGACCATATTCGTACTATCAATCAGGTGATAGAGAAATGCGCGGAATGCAACCAACCCCTATACATAGCCTTCATAGATTACGAGAAGGCATTTGATTTGGTGGAGACATCAGCAGTCATGCAGGCACTGCGGAATCAGGGCATCGACGAAGCCTATACAAACATAATAGGAGAAATCTACAGCGGATCCACAGCCACTATAGTCCTCCATAAAGAAAGCGAGAAAATCCCAATAAAGAAGGGCGTACGGCAGGGAGACACGATCTCTCCAATGCTATTCAACGTGTGTTTACAGGAGGTTCCCAAGGCCCTAGATTGGGAAGAATTAGAGATAAGAGTTAATGGAGAGTATCTCAGTAACCTGCGATTCGCTGATGACATTGCATTGATGAGTAACGCGGGAGACGAATTACAGCTCATGATTACTGAACTGGATACGGAAAGTAGAAGAGTAGGTCTGAAAATTAATATGCATAAAACTAAAGTAATGTGGAACAATCTTGGCAGAGAACAGCGCTTTGGGATAGGTGGCGAGACACTGGAAGTTGTAAAGGAGTACGTCTTCTTAGGACAGGTAGTAACCGCGGAGCCGAACCACGAGAATGAAATAACTAGAAGAATAAGGATGGGATGGAGCTCATTCGGCAAGCATTATCAAATCATGAATGGTAGTCTACCACTATCCCTCAAGAGGAAGGTATATAACAGCTGCATCTCACCGGTATTTACCTACGGAGCAGAAACCTGGAGACTTACAAAGAGGGTTCAACTTAAATTGAGGACGACGCAGTGAGCGATGGAAAGGAAAATGATAGGTGTAACCTTAAGAGACAGGAAGAGAGCAGAGTGGGTCAGGGAACAAACGGGGGTTAAGGATATCATAGTTGAAATCAAGAAGAAGAAATGGATATGGGCCGGGCACATAGCACGTCGGCAAGATAACCGGTGGTCATTAAGGGTAACTGACTGGATTCCAAGAGATGGCAAACGCGTGAGGGGGAGACAGAAAATTGTGGGTAGATTAGATTAAGAAGTTTGTAGGTATAACGTGGCAGCAGAAAGCACAGGACCGGGTTGATTGGCGGAACATGGGAGAGGCCTTTGCCCTAGTGGGCGTAGACAGGCTGATGATGATGATGATGATGATGATGATGATGAGGCGATGTTTGTTTGATCACAAGCGAAGTTCCGGAATCTGCCGTTCGACGCAGAAATGCTGCTAGAAAGAGCGTTGGGCCCCATGGCATTCACAATTTCTTACCAAAAGAAGGATATCATCAAATACGGTTCGTATTACGTAAATGAATGTCTTGCTGGTAATTTTTTAAAAATAAAAGGCTGTTTAAGGACACAGGTTGGGGTAAAATTTTTAAAAAGATTGAATTTTTTTTGCTTGTTTGGAATGATAAGGCCTTCCTTAACAACATTCACTGCCCCACACATTTTTCTGCATTTTGATTGAGCCAAAAGGACCAGGTTTTCGAAAACAACAGACGACCAGCCGAGCCCCGTTTTCTCAGGCCGTGCACAACCTGAGCTTTCTGCCTATGGTGAATTTTTTAACAGCGAAGCTGTTGAAGCTAGTCGTAATTCGTCTGTCGGAAACAGAAGTGATCTTCATCACGAACAGGCACGCGCTCTCTTCGTCCTCTTCTTCATCTTTGTCCTCTTCTGCTTCACTCCGAGCACACGTGCGCCGATTTCTCCGGCGTGGCCTGTAACCACCCTGATGGGTGAGAGAACGAGTACAGAGAGAGAGAAGGAGAGATAGAAAGACAGAGAGAAAGAGGGAAAGTGATATAAAGAAAGCGAAAGAGACAAATTCTTGAAAAAAAATCTTCACGAGGTGGGAATCGAACCCGCGTACCCTCGATCCGAAGGCGAACGTCCTAACCACATGGCTGTCCAGGCACACAGAGCATAGCATTTTAGTATAGTGCAACAAGGGGGCGGGAAAGGGAAATTAGCGTGAAGAGGAGACATGTGATGGTGAGGAGGAGGGAAAAAGTAGGGGAGAGAGTAAAGCAAGCATAGAAAGAATGAGAAAGAGGTAAATAGAGAGAAAGAAATGCAGAAAGCGAAAGAAAGAGAGAAGAGAGAGAATCAAAGAAAGAGAGAGAACAAATAGAGTGAGAGATAGAGAGATAAAAGGATAGAAAGAAGGAGGAAGTAAACACGAAATAGAGAGAGAGAAAAAAAGGGGTGAAGTAGGAAGAAAGAAAGAGCAAGAAAGAGAAAGAGAGAGAGAGAGAGAGAGAAATAAATATATTAAACAGAGAAAAAAAAAGACAGAAAAGACAGAGAGAAGAAGAACGAGAGGAAGGAAGAGAAAATTTGCTAAAGTTAGCAAAACAGCAAAGGCCAGGAGGACTTCATAGGTGCCCATCAGCTCCGCTGTCTCTTTAGCCTTGCTGCTCCAGTGCAAGCTACGCTAATGTTTTTGAAACCGAAACTGGTAGTTTCCCTGAGCTGAGTAGGTTTTTAAAAAAGTAGTCTGGATATCTTAAAGGCACATTGGTGTAGTTTTTTTTTTAACGTGCGCAGCATTTACCGAGTTCACTTGCCTTGTGTGTTTGAGACGCGCATGGAGATGCGGTTCTGTGCGTTCATTTTGAGTTTAATTGCACCTTTGTAGGTTTTGTTGCTGCGGCAAAATATATTCTCGTGTTGACAAAGTCAAAGAAACTGTTTAGAAAGCGCAGTGTAATTGGAAGTCGACAAGCTTCGGCTAGTAACAGAAACGAGACCGGGAACACTCGTGCGAGGCTAGCACTTCAGCAAGTAAGTTTTGTCCCCATTCCGCGGTGCCGCAAGGGCAAAATGTTACCTGCAGTGACAGTGGCTACGCTTTGATTGATGCGGAGCTTCTACGAAGCGTGATTATGAGTAACTGTGTCTGCATAGAATGCAGAGGAATGATGGTACACGTAGAGAACACAATGGGTCGTGTTTCTTGGAATGTAAACCCGCAGAACTGCCACTTTTGCAACTCTTCTAACTTTCAACGAGGCCTGCATGCCCCGAATGAACGTTCTCAAGACCATTTCGCATGTCACCAAGGCGCCACACAATATAGTTGGGTGAGATCGACCGCCATCGACAGTATTTTGCCAATAGAGAGACGGATGGTATCACAAAACAAGCCAGGGAACCAAGAAAAAAAGAAGAAAAAAAACAAAAGCTGATTCATGTGATGACTGTATGGCTCATTGCTATTAATTAAATTGTTCAGTACATATTCTTTCTGAAAAAAAAAAAGATGAAAAAGCTTGTTTTTTCTCGAGCTCTCAATATCTAGAAATCAATGTTTTTGTCGCATTTGCCCCATTATCAGAACTTGAAAATACAAAAGGATGATTGTTTACCAGAATAAACTAAGCACCAATACAAAGCTAGCTAAGCTAGAATGGTACACGTATGCGGAATAGTTTTCATTTTTTGTCAGTGCTATTTTTAAAAAAAATATTGACGAAACTTAATTGATTTGCTAAAAAGATTGCAAAAATGTCAGCACTTGAAATACAATTGTAATTTTATCTCAGTTGCAAGAAGAGACACGGACGAATAAAATGAAACAAACTCTAATGCTTTACATGTGGTAGCTTCAGAGAACATGGGTCTTAAAGAAGCCTCAAGAGAGAGAGAGAAATAGATGAAAAGGAAGAGGCAGGGAGGTTAACCTGGTGCGAGCGACCGGTTTGCTACCCTGCACAGGGGTGGGGATATAGGGGTCGGAAAGAGGCCTCAAAATACATGGAAATGTGTAGGGCCTGCCCTGTGCCCTTAAGAACTTGGTGTTAGCGCACAACACGCAAGTCAATGGGAACAGGAACATGTAAGCGCAACCATATGTTCTCGCTGTTGCAGCTGTGAAATCGGAAAAGGAAAAGGCAATAGGGTTTATCATTTTCGGTGTAGCGGCTGGTTATCCGAACTTATCCGGCAAATGAGATTCGTATAGCCGCACATCGCCTTCAGAAGGTTATCAGTTATCACTAAGCTGCAGTTCATTTTAAGTCATCCTGTGCATCAGACAGAACATGACATTATTCATTTATTAAAACGAACACGTGAGTAATGTGCGCAAAAGTTTTTCCTCTCGCTAGTGCATAATAATCCTGCTATCAGCAGATGACTTTTCACTCATTATTAGCAACTGTGTACTATCGTCTTTCCTTTCGTGACGTAACTCTACATCTGGAATAGCGTCATCAACGTACAATTTTTGCGTAGGAACTATAGTTTTCGGGCCATTGTTATTGTTTACAGCATGCGCGAATGATCTAGTCGGTAGCTCGTTCCCAAACAAAATAATATTGAACGCCGTCGTTATTCGCGTCATCACGTGGAATTTTGAAGAAGCCTAGCCGCTGGCGACTCCCGCTGACGCCATGAGCGTATGAACGCCACTGAGTTTTATTTAGAGCAATATCTCCCCTAAACGTATCCCTGTGGCCCGAAGAACACCGGCTGAACCATCTCTTGCACGGGCGACCTTGTTTTCTCTTTTCTTTCACGTTGGATAACATTAATTTTTCGTTCCATTAAACCTGTAGCCGGGATTAAATGACCAAGATAAGAAAGATTTAGTTTGATTACCTTTGCCTCGCAGGAATCTTCCAAATTGGTTCACATAGTTTAGTAATGACGTTTACTGATTCTGGTATAATTTCCTTAGCGATATGAGTAGCGATGTTGTCCGGTCCACTTGCTTTACCAGAAGGTATCTGCTGTTATAAAGCCCTTCTTACTGGCTCTAAATCTGCTGGCTTTGTAGTTCACATTCGATGTCTACGCAAGGCTCCTTTCCATTTCATTTGTCTTAAACAAGATTTCTGTGTACTCTTTCCATCTTTTTCTTTTTTATATCATCCCCCGTGGAGAGATGCTTTTCTTGCGTGTCAGTGACAGTTTAGATTGAAAATTTTCTGTAATGTCTTGAACTTTGTTGAATGGATCCTTTGTTCCTTCCTTTAAGTTGTTTGCTTTGGGCACCTTCTCCTTTATGCTCGACTTGTAGACAATATGCTGAATTAACTGAAGCAAGTGAATATACTGAGCAGATACTGGTTCCACAGGAATCGCTTCGGACAGAACTCCACTGCTACAAGAGAAGGAGACGTTGCAACAGTTCACGTGATCGCGCACAGTGAGCACGCAGAATCGTTGTTTTGTCGTTTTGTGGATGTTTCCTGCAGAGCATCGGTGAAGCACGACCATAACACTTGAGCCACATGGCAATTCTTGTAATAGTCAGTCGACCCAGCTGTGGCCACATGGCAATGCATTCCAATGTCGGGCACTGCACGACGTTTTAGCATTTTTTGCAGAACTGCCGATTTTCCCCAAGGCTAGGAATCAATCACTTTTAGAAATTGACATTCTAATTGGATAATCAGATGATGCTGAGCTAAATAATAAAATTATATCATATGTTGCAGCTCCTTATGAAAACGATATTTGAATATTTCTGTGTATATGAATGTGTTTCTGTGGATTACTAACTACACCATACAGGAGTGCGGATGAGTGCCTGCTGCGTTGTCAGTCGATGTGAAGATATCGACCAGGCTGGTTTAGTCTGGCAAGCTTGGTCGGCCATTCTCTAGAATCAGGCATGAATGCCGACTCGTCAGAGGGTGGCCACCAAAAACACGCAAGGAATAAGACACCCAACTGCAAGCATTTTTTAATGTGTACGTTTTATACAATTCTTCGCATGTACAGCTATAGCATTACACATAGTACCCAGACTAGACTCGGTCCTTGGTTGTTCCGTTCACAGAAGAGAATTGCTTCAGCCACCAGAGTGAGAACAACACATGCAAAAAGATTAGTACATAGACAGAACACTGCGCCGCATTCAGAGGAGAGAGCAGGATAACGTATACTAACTTGCACACAGCGTGCACACAAAAAAAGGAAGAAATTGCTTTATCACATCGTTATAAAACGTATTACCACTTGCTTACTGACGCAGTAAATCTCCATCTTATATATTTAAGGAGAGCAGCGACAAATAATTTTTGAACACATTATTTTCATGACAACCGCAATTGCGCTATAGCGAATGCAATCTTCTGGGAGGACAATGTCCACCCGAAGCACATAACGAGGGATGAAAATCAGAATGAAACATCAGTAAAAAAATATATTCTACGGTTAAAGTACAATCATAATTTCTGTAACCGTTTCACTAAGCAGTAGGTATTCAGCAGCGAAATGACCTGTATCGCTGCGGCGTAATGCAGAAACAAGCATTGCCCCCCCCCCTCCCCCGCCCCCATCGAAACAACATACAAACAATGAATGCAGAAACGCGCCGTGTAAACCAGACTGTCAATGCGGTAAGCTTGCGCTCTGCCCCTGAATGCTTGACCGCGCGAACCAAGAAAATATCAAGGAGCATTTTGGGCGACACACACAAAGCGCACCATGACTATAGTGTACGTCGCTGTGAAGCATCAACTCAAGAAACAGGCGAGGCACAAGAAGCAAGACGAAGACATAGCTGAGCTGACATATATATTCACAATATCTACAGGAAACAACGGCAACAAAAGAAAAAGGAATATTTATCCGATTACCATAATTGACGCTCACAGAGCTTAGAGATGAATTTCTTTTTTATATATGAAGCAACCGCTGTGCGCCATCTTCCGTGGTCAGAGACCGAAGGTTTGAGGGAACGTTATCTTAACGGCCAGCTTCTTCTTTAGGTGTCATTGCGCCGGTAAAATATTGAGCCTAGGTAATGCGCAGAGGCCCCATGGACTGACATAGTTTATGCGCATGTCAACTGTTTGCAAAGACGGTTCTGAACAGGAGCGATGTGCACAGCGGTGCACGCAACAGTAGTGCCAAGAAGTACATGGGTATATACCTCCCGAACGGAAAAAGCGAGCGCTGTAGAATATAAATACACTATTGTACATGCATATAACTGCGAGCAGCGAAGCCGAGGCTCACGGAGGAGGACGCCGCTGCCGAGGACCCGAGCGCTGGACCGAGGTGAGCACCAGGCGCGGGCTTCGCTGCCGCCCACAAATAAGGCCCCTCATTCGACGTGGACGCGTGTGAGCACAACTGACAGTGGCGAAGCGGCTACACGGAAAGCCAGGAGTTGGAATGCACACGCGGATAACACTGCGCCGACCCCTGTACCGTCCATCGATATAACAGCGTCCACCTGAGTGATCGGAAAGAATTAAGAATGTTTGCGGTGGTCGGCTTTTGTTATTTCTCTCTCTTTTTCAATGTGTGGAATCCTAGGAAACAGCTCGAACACGTATTTAGAGATTTCACAAAGTGGTCCTGAGTATTCGCTATTCATTCACCGCGGAAGGAATGTTTTTCTAGGAGGCCACGAGCGAAGAAAACAGAGATCACAGTTACCAAACAAGAGCAACCCGGTCGCTTCGTTTTTCGTTTCTTTTTTCTCCCGAGCATTTCTCTTCAGCATAATTATCACATTGCCCGTCTGAGCATTCGGCGACTTTTCGTGCCATTTAAATGTACCGCTTTTACGAATCATGGATGAATCAGCGCGATCGTGTACAAAAACGTAAGAAGTATACAGCGGCGAATCAATCCGCCAGGATCGCATGACGCACTGGCCAGATGCGGCAGCAGCCGCGGTGGGTGGTGCCGAGTCGCTGGCATTAGTCGCAAGCTGGCCTTGGTCAGGAAGCCAGCTCTTCCGATGTGTCGGCGTGGATTTTTCATTGTTGCGCCACTCTGTACCAGTTCAGTTGCTCGCAGATCCACCTCGGTCGGGGCTCAGTTCTTGGTGTTTCCTTCTCGCCTGCGCATTTAGAAGAAAAACGAAGACTATGTGCGTTAGAAACGCACGACAAACTCGCGCACGCGCTAAAACACTTATCTTACGAAGCAAATCGCATACTATTCGCCCTGCGACTATTTTCGCGTACCGACTTTTAATGTTTTTCACTTTGTATTTATATTGAGTAGCCACGACACTTACACCACAACTCCATATTGACGAACACGCATCATAACTGACAAATAATAAACGTTGAACAGTTCAGTGCTGCTATAGAGGTGAAAAAGCGGCATCTGCGGCAACGACACAAAACAGTGCGGGTTCAGTGCGCTTTCATCCTTCGCAGCCAGGCGCTCCTTTTAAGCCTTCACTATGGGTTCACCTCGCACAGAAAGCGACGAGACAAGGACGATTGCTTCAAACAGAAAAAAAAGCAGGAATGAGAGCATCACAATTTTTTTTTCCCTTCCCACGTTGCACAGAAGCCGATGAGACACCCCCGGAACAAACGCGCTTAACTCTGCCATCTTTCCGACGGACCCTTTTCAGCGTCCTCGCGAATCCTGTTATCGTCCCGAGACAGCGTGCAGCCCGGTGGTGGGCACTGTGAATAGGATGACCCTGTGTTGAACCTCAGCAGCAATGCTACGTTTGGGGGAAGTAACGTGAGAAGTTGGCGATGTGGTCGTCGAACGTTCTTTTCTTTGCGTTCACCGGCGTATTTGAAGTCGAGGAAACATGCACGAGCGTAAATCAATGCGTTTCGACATGCTGCAGGTATGTGTACAACAGATGCCTTCGAAAGGTCGTACGAAGCAAGCTTAACGCGCAGCATTTTGGGAGAAAGAAAAAGAAACAAATATTAGCATCTTCACAGAGAGCAAGAAACGGCATCGCACCAATACCTTTGGCGCCAGAACAATTTATGAGCACTTATGAGTAATATTGACATTAAGAGCGTGAAAAGATGTTGGAAAGGACCATTTCATAAAGAGTGCCTCACAAAGGCAACTTTCGGAAACGCTACATTCGTGTATGCTTGAGAGGTGAGACCGCTTCAGAGACTGCAAACATCACGTAAGAAGAGGCCACCAGTGTTTGCGAGTTTATTTTTGCCACCGTGCATCGCGCGCACGCGATTGGCCAGCCGGTCACTAGAGAGTGCCGCTGGCACGTGGCCCACAGACGCGCAGCGAGGCGCGCGGGCTCCATGAGAGCTCTTTCGGTCCTTTCGTTGAGAAAAAATCTCGCGTATCGCCCCCGCTGCTTTCGTTTTCCCCAATCTTTCGCATGTGCCCTCAGTGTTCTGGCTGTTTGTGCATATATATATTTTTTTGCCTCGAATTGCGAGCACAGAGTTTGATTCGATTTCTGCGTTTTTTACCCCCGAGTTTCGGTCGAGAGCGCTCTTGCCGTGCGCAGCGGCTTCAGCTAGAGACGCGGTTCCCGCGCCGTTTTGTTCGCGCATTGCGTGCTGTTCGCACGCCGACGCACCGCCGTCCCATCCGTTGCAGCTCGTAGCACGATGGCGAGTCGCGCGCTGGGTAGCCGATGATGCCAGGGACGGCGATTGTTTGGTCACGTGGGCTGCTTGTCCGGCGTAGCGTATGCGAGGTCCGAAGTTCTTTCTGACCATTGTCCACTACTGTGCGGACCGTGGAATCGTGTGTGGGAACAGTACGAAACAGACTGACCAGATCATTGCGCGCTGAGGCAGAGTCGGACCATTGCGCAGCTCTTCGAATTCTGACCGTACGGTGGCTGTATTTTCTGCGCGATCGACTAGACGTCGTATCTATGCCGCTTCTGATTGTATTTCTCTTCGGTTCTCCCATTGTTACGCTTCTGGGTACATGTTTCTTTCGGTGACCTGTGCGCTGTGGACGGCATGTTCCCAACCTAACGTCTAAGCGTTTCGGTGCTTTAAACAACTCCTAGAACACTATAGCAGTCTTAGAGAGCGAGGTTATCTTTGCGTAATACCGGAACCCATGACCGCGTGCCTTCGGCTGCCGGAACATGGAGCGGTATCATTTTGGGTATTCGCACATTGCCGTTCTGGTCGCCGCTTCTTTTCTTTGTTCTTTTTTTTTCTTTTTCGCCTTTTTTCTCTTTTTGTACGCGTCGTCCAGCGCGGGCATCGCTCTAAAAGGCAACAGTAGCCTCCGCTTATCCCCTCATCTCACTTTTGAGTCGCGACTGCACCTTTCAGCGCGCGCTCTCAAGCGCGAAATCACAAGTCAGCGCGCCAATATAGGCGCTAATCCACGGCCACGGAAAAACGCCGGCTGTCAGGGCCCGCGCCTCGCTCGGGCGCGGGAAAATATTTATACGCGCCGTAAAATAAACGCCCTTGTCTGGCCCCACTCTCGCGCCGAGGTGACCCCCGCCGAGAGGCGCACACTGGCTTGTGCGCCACCGTGGATTATCCCCCCGTATAATGGACGCTAATGCGGTAATCCGGCTTTTGTCGGCGCGCTATGAAACATATGCAGACGAGCGCGGGGTCCCTCGGCCCCCGGCTCCGCGCGGACCCCGCCAGGTGCGGACGGATGGAGGACCCCGAGTGCGACCCGGGCTTCGGCACTCGCGCACCACGCGCTCACTACAGGGCGGGAAACGAGGACGCCGCTGTGTACACACGCACATGGCCGCGACGCGCGATCGATGAGGAGAACGCTGTTTGCCGTGCACTTTGCAGCGGCCGCGCTCAAGGACTGCCGCCACCGCGGACGACGTCGCTGTCAGCATAGCGAGCCCCTCGTTCTCTCTGCACGTCTACAACGATACTCCCCGAAAGACAACCGCTTTCTCCGCAATACACGTTCCCGAAAGAATCGCCTTTCAAATACGCTGAAAGAAACGTCTGAATGCGATCACATGATGACGAAAGTGCGATTTCTCACTCGCGTAAGCAGCGTAGTCTTAATGAGAATAGGCGGCAGTAATTACTAAAGAGCGTCCGCTTTCGAGTATTTATTTCTGGAATTCAGTCCCTCTTTTCTCTGCTACGTTTTCTTCTACATCTCAGTTCCTTTCCGTGCGATGAGCTGCTCAGCACAGTATGAGTTAATGCTGTTTTCTTTTCTGAGCCGCTTTTATGGACGCTGCATGTCCCCTTTTGCTATATTGCATCCCAACCTCGCCTGGAGTATAGTTAATAAAGCCTTTTGTTACTTTATATGTCCAAGTAATCGTGAGAACTTACCGCTAGAGTTCTGCGCTTCTCAAATGAAACATTAAAAAATAAAGTGTACCAATTAGTTACCGGGCGCTTGATCGCGCAGATGTCATAAGCTGGCCGTATGAATCGGCCGATTTGGAAATACGGGACATCCGTTCCACGTGGTATAAACCGCAGCTGCGGAGCTCTGGTTCACAACGAACCCTGATCGTTCTCGATTCAGGCTTTACGCCCTAAAATCTATCCTGCTCATGCGTATTGGAAAGGCAGTAAGTGCACCCTCTGGACTACTGCCTCAAAACGCGAGGAAGTGCCTTGCCTCTTAACCTACATAACCGTGCTTCCTTTCTTTTTTGTTAAAAATGGAAGACTTTCGCTTTACGGGTGACTTGGTCTAAGTGCATTGTTTGGCGCGCCGATATGGATCCCGTTCCCCTGCGCGGCTAATGGAGAATCGGCGAGTGCATTGTGACCCCCGCACGCGTTTCTTTGCTGCGGCTCGTGCGGAAGTGATGCGGCCACAGAACCAGGGCTAGCTGTCCTTCGGGTGCCCATTCACTTTGCTACTTCTCTGTTGTGCTCGCCTTTCTTCGCTTAGTGGAAGTTCCGAAAGTACAGCGAGCCACGTTTATACAACGCTATAGTTGTGGATGTGGGCATACGGCCGCCTTTTCCACGGTAAGCGGTCTATTAAACGAATCATATTTTGTACATGGCAAGGCCTGCAAGCAGTTTCAGTGGCGAAAGGTGCATTCGACGGCGTTAGTTTAAACCGAAAATGTATGTGCAGCCGGTCACAGAAGCTTACGGGACGCGGTTTCCACACATTTGATGCCACAGATTACCGCGTCGGTAGGAGAATTATACTATATACTCATAGTAAAGAGGTGAATGCGCGGCTGTATATAGGTAAGAATCGCAAGAATTCAGTTTTCTCGCAAATTCCGTGTCCCGTTGACTTTTGTGACCGACTGTAACTGTGTAACTCTCTAATTACAGCTTCAATTAAGTGTGAGCACCGTCACTCTCAGCAGATGAAACATGTGATACACGTCACACCACGCGACCACGATCTGACTTAGTAGGCGCGAATCATTCGCGCGATCACCGGCGCATTTGACAAGAATTGAGACGGAGAACGGTGTTTAGTCTGACGTCGGACACGCGCCTATACGGCTCAGCCAAGCGAACGCTCCATCTCCCGTTATCTCCCGCTGCGCTTCCTTCCTCGGAACGAGGCGCTCGAGGGCACGCGTACGCCCTGGCGCTCCTGCGGCGCACTCGTGGCGAGCACAGCGTGGCGCCTGCGCGGAAGGCGTCTGATTCGCGCGGCGGGAGCGCTGATCGCGGGGCGTCTTGGGGGTCTATCCATCTGGCCAAACAGCTCATGGCAACCTAGGCAAGGGTTGAGCGACTGAGGATTACTGTCGTTCCAAGACAAAAGGCAGATGTACGGCGGTGGGGGACGGCCGACTACGGTACGGGGATTATTGCGGCCGCTGTTTTCCAACGCGCTCGCTTCACCGGAAGGGTTGCAAACAGAGACAAGTTCGTTTGCATATGCATACTGAAGCGATGACACCCGGCGAATACAAGGGCGAGCCATGCAAACAGCCTATATGGTGACCGCGGATCGAGCCAAAGGGAGATGCCCTTTGTACGCGTCTGTTTGTGCTCGTCACTGAACGGCAAATCGCGGCGTTTTGTCTGCGCTCATATAGCAAAGCGAGCGGCAATAGTGGACACAAAGGATGTGGTGGCGCCGCATCCCGCTACATCGGCAACTCTCGGCTCGAACAAATAATAGCCTCGGTACACGACGACTTCTCGCACCGTAGGCGTTACAACGAGAAACCAACTTTCATACGTAGACCACATGGATGCCAGACTTAAGTCTATCTATAATTACAGGCTAGCCTTCGAACGAAATACGTATGCTATTTTTACCATTAACGGGATGTATGTTTACGGAATAATTCCTCAAGTGCGAGGCAAGCAGCGACTGCTGCATGCATGCAGTAAAGCTTCTTTACTGAAGCGATTACATTTATAATGTTGAGCAGAAAGGGCTGATCACGCCATGACTAGTGCGTGCGTATACGAAAAGTGGTTGTATTTAGATTGCAATATATTTCACAACGATACACTTCAAAGCTTTCTTAGTTGCATAACCCGTGCGTTTTTTTCAGAGCCAGCGCGAAAATGAATACCGACGTACAAGCAATTCGCAAGAACTTCGCAACGCTTTATTTTTTAGTAGATTTCGCAGGCTTCACGCTATATTTAATTTCCGCCGTATGCCTGTACGGCTTCAGGAACTTTCCATTCTGACGCTCTGGATCATTCGACGGTACTCGACAGCCGGCGATAATGACTCAATTCATGTTGCAACGCTTTTCTCCCACCTTCACAGGTACTGATGCCGCCATTAACATTGAAATTGCACAGGCGGGATGGATGATGAGAAAGAAACGACTATAACTGATATGAATTGAGATACGGCCCTGAGTTTCAAAAAAAGAAAATGAACGAACAACTAGACGCCCTGTTCTGTAGTATACTAAAGGATGTCTCAAGAAATGTGTTCGAAAATGATCAAAAATAAACGAATTGCGATATTTGCTAGCTATCTTTATAATTAATTTATTATAAAAATTAAAATAATTAACTTTTAATGAGAGGAGACAGGGCGTCGGATAAAATGGGAGAATTGAAGTCCTTCCTGCAAAGAACTTGTTCCCACTTCAAAATTTCCAAAAGCGGTCGCTGATAATTTTTGCGGAGTGACGACATTCGACCAAATTCGCCGGCGAAACAGAAACCAAAGCGCCCTCGACCGCAACTGCCATATACCCTATAGCAGACAACCAGAAGGACGTCACTGTTTCCAACAACGATTTCCATGGCGTTAGTTCTGCATTCGTTAACCTGCGTGCGCCATGCGTGCTACCACGGCAAGGGCAGCCCGCCCACCCACGAAGCGAAGTTAAATCGTTCGTTTATTATAACGACACTCGCGCATTCTGGACTACTCGGAAGAACAAGGCAATTGCTCTCTTCGACGTTTCGGTTTCGCCGGCGAAATTGGTCGGATTTCATTACTCCGCAAAAATTCCCAGCGACTGCTGTTTGGAAATCTAAAAGCGGCAATAGGGTCTTCGCAGGATGGACTTGAATTCTCCCATTGGACCCGATTGCCTGTCTTCCTCAAACTAAAAGGTTAATTTACTTATTTTCTGCAATTACTGCCGTAATTAATGTCTCTCGTCATCTTAGGGTGTCTTCTCAAGCTTCGTTGTGGCGCGAATGTCTGTCAGGTGGACGCCACAGAAAAGAGTAATGGCGAACGTAGCGAGCAAATATCGCATTTTCCTTATTTTTGAGGATTTTCGAACATATTTCTTGAAACAACCTGTATAGCTTGCAGATCAAACTTTCGAAATGCAAATACGTCCGTGTATAAATTCCACACTGTGTGGGTTGCCGCGAAGTTGAGGTGTGTGTGTGTGTGGGGGGGGGGGGGGGGGGGATGCAGTGCTGTAATTAAAGGGGAGCCTGGGGAGATGCGAGCAGCGAAAGCAGCGGCTCACGTGGGACGCTTGCGTACTCCGTCTGCCACGAGATTGCGCGGGCATCGCAGACAAGGAACCTTATTGCCGACTTCAATGCAATCGCTCTTATTTATGTGCTGGTGGTGGCCCATCTTCTGACCGAGTCAGAAGACGGGCCAGAAGAGAGTCATAAGATGTCTCAGCACTCTGTCGAAGCAGTCGTTTCGATGAGGGGGTGAATGGAGAGCCAACTTTCTGCAGACATTTCCTGTGGCAGGCTCCGTGCTGTCCCAACTGTTCGCTTGAATGATTATTAGTATATACACGAGTTCGTGATTGTGTGCATGTCCACCTGTGTACCTTTTCTTTTTCACCCAGGAAAACAATATGCTAGTGCATGACTGGCGTTGTGTAGGAGCAGTAGAGACGTATAGCAAGCAAGAGGCCGTGAATTAAATGTCCTGTTTTGCAATGTTTACTCGACCATGCCGTAAGTGGTGATCGGAGAGCTGGTATCTGTTTGCCTGACGACAAGGGGTTTTGTCCGTTTGATCAGACTACCGTGTTTTGGAAAGACTTGCATCAGTGAGCTTCTTTCTTTTTGTCCTTCGTTTCTCGCTTTCCTGGCATCGCCAGACCAAACCGGTTCGGCGCATCCTCTGTTTGCGAGCGAAGCCTTTCAGATAATCATTTTTGTCGTTGTTTGTTGACCGCGTTGGGCGCGTACGCAATGTCGCGCTATACAGAGCTGGATGCAGAGCCGTCGGCTTTCTCCGCTTCACCGCTGACTTGCCCGAATGATTTTTCAAAAAGGGAATTCCCTGCGCGTTTTTCTCTTTTTTCCCCCCAAAAAACGGGAAGAAAGGGGACAGAAATGATGAACCCGAATGCGCGGGCATCCACCAAGGCTGCCAGGCTAGAGCGTCGTGTGTTCTTTCGTATCGTGGCAACGTTTTTTTTTATTTTTGTCCTCCCTTCCCCAGTCGCTCAAGCTCACGCATTCTGGCCCACAAGTTTGCAATCGGTATAGAGGCGAACTTTTGGAGTCGCCGAAGCATCTATTTTGGTCGCTTGCAAAGAGAAGCGCAGGGCACTAAGAGAGGGAGAAAGAGAGAGGGTGGAGGGATCGCGTGGCCCGCGGCGCAGCTGCCTTGAAAGCGCGCGTCGCTGCAGCGTGAAACGCTGAAGTAAAATATGAAGAGAGGTATCGGAGGACGAGGGAGATGGTCTCATTGCGAACGTGTGCGCGCAACATGGCCGAACGCAGAATTAGGCGAAAAAATGTCCGAGAGTAGATGGCGTGCGCGTTGAAAAGCAGGAACTGGGCCACCCCTTTCCTTTGTGCGCGCATTCGGGCGGCGCTTTTGTCATGGAGACGACGCGCGCGCGCCACGCGCTCAGGTGCGCGCGCCGCGCCAGATGCGGAGGCGCCGCCGCCGCGTGTCCTTGCAGCGGCAAGGGTTGCTGCGCCCCCGCGTTTTTACGCCGGGCAGCCGCATTTTGAAGCTGATCGGGCGCAATGGTCGCAAAACGCGGGTGGGAAAGTCTCCCCGAAAAGCGGGAAAATCGCAACCCGACGACGACGGGGCGTCCTGTTTGTTTGGCACTTGTGCCGCGGTGCCCCGACCGACCCAAAGGGTTGCGAGGCCTCGTGTTTGCGCTGCCATCGCGAGCCTCGTAGATAGAAAGAACAGTTTCGATTCAACCCTCGGATCACGAGAGGTGCCTTTTCGAGCAATGAGTCCGCGGACGGGGTTGAGTGCGTGTCGAAACAGTTTTGCGTCGTTGCGAAGCATTCTCAACGGTTATTTGACCTTCTTTCCCTCCTTTCTGCTTTACCGTTCTCAAGGCGCACAAATTGCTCTAGAAGGGGATGGTCTATATATTTGCTACGTTTTATAAAGAAGAAATACGTGGGCTGCACATGCAGGCTGCCCTACTTGAGCAAAAGACGTGCTAAAGGTTTGCTTGCTTATGCCACTCAAAACGTCTCGATGCCCAATGTCACACTTTCAACCCTATCACTTATGACCGCAGTGTATACACTGTTATAACCAAACTTTGTTACTGTCTCTATCAATAGATTCAGTCCTCAGGACAGGTTGGATATTTAGTATTTTATAATGTCTTGATGTGAGCGGCGACATTAAACGGGGGCCAAATGCCGCATTGCGTCGCTGAGGTCCATCATAGTTTGTACGCTGAAGCAGCTGGGTAAGTTGAACCACAGTTTTGAAACGTGCATTGATCAATTAAGCCACACCACCAACTCCTATATGCGAGCATTGTAGATTCTCAGCGCGTCCTAAAGAAATTTGCAAACCAGCGAGTCAACATTTAGTAAAAACCAGCCCCAAGAAGAGCACCTCAGCTCGTTGTTCCTTCAGTTTCCTTGCTAAGCCAAGTTCGCTCCCGATTATGGAAGCCATAAAGTAACGTTTTCCCCCTCAAAGTATTATCAGTGCACCTCTTACCTCGAGTTCTGCTTCCGCCTGCCGTTCGTGGCGCGCTCGGAATGCCCTCTGTTTCTCCTCGAAGTCTCGCAACCTTTGGTTGTAGCATTCGATCTGGTCTCGGAGCACAGCGTCTTCCAACTGAAATAGAAATCGCGGGAGTCGCCTTAGAATCAAGCTTGTTTTCTATTACTGTATCCTTGGTGAGCAATAATTGTAAGCTGCTCGGAAACATGGTAATGCATGGAACATTGCAATATAGGATTTCTCTCAATCCAGCTGCTAGCAAATTAAGACATTTCAGACAGAATAAAATGTCCTACTTCAAAAAGGAAAAAAAAAACGCAGTAAAATGTTGTAGAGGAGTTACAATGTCTGTTTATTTCGTATATATATTCAACGTCATATTAGCGCACAACTACATCGAAAAATTAACAGTCATACTTGAATGCGGGAAGTCTGGTGCAATTGTTGCTTCGGGCCACCGTTACGTCGCTTCGATTACCCTATCTCATCCTATCTTCTTGCGTATGGAGCTATACTGTTTCCTATGATAAGCTCTGCTTTGTCATGTTCACGTATTCTTCCCCTGACGTGATCGCGGAGCTTCTCGGGTGACGTTCTTTTAGATTCGCCCCGATTTGCTCGCACAAGCAAATGCTCGACACCGGACAAGTAGCGCCTCTCCCGCAGACGGCAGCCCGTCTAGCGTGCCGGCCAGCCGCTGACGGACGTGTTCATCAGTGGACGGCAGTTGCTAAGCGGCCACCGCCGCTAGCCGGCTGGCATGGGAAAAAAAGTGCGCGCTGATCTGGCTGCCGCAGCGGGCGAGGCGCACCGCGTTCGTGGCGGCAACCTGCAATTAAGACGTGCCGCTTGCGCAAGGGTTTGGCCGCAAAGAGAGTCGCGACACCAGCGCGCCCGCAGTGGCTGGCGTTCCCCCGCCGGCCTGACTGTAATTAGAACCGGGCACCTGTGGCTCGCTAAGATGGCCGGCCGCGCCCCGTCGCAGCGAGCCATTCCCACGCGGCCTCCGGCAGGGACGCTACCGTTCGCCGTGGCTGCCTTACCGGCTTCACGGCGTCGATCGGAAGCACGGCAGCTCGGGGCGCCCTCGGAAGGAAACTGTGCACTACCTGCCTGTCGCACGAATAGGCTTGCAGAACTATTGTATCAGGGGAGCCGTAGGCTGTTTTGTTGTCGTCTCCGAGAAAAGAGGAACGCTGACTGACTCTGGAGACATCAATCTGGTACGCTAATGTCTCCAGAGTCATTAAAATTTCTGTCATAATTTCCTCCTGCGTAACTCAAACAACTAAATATTAAATTTCGCTTGATCGGTTTAGAAGTCGAAATGTAGATCGAAGATTTGTTGTGCGCAAATCAGACGCCTGTCTGTGTTGAACCCGCCTTGGTAGCTTAGCAGGGAACGAGTCGCACTGCTAAGCTGAGGTTCGGTTCCCGCCTGCGCGGCCGCATTTACATGAGGGCGAAATGCAGGATACGCCCCTCTGCTTAGATTCAGGTGCGCGTTAAAGAACCCCAAGTGGTCGAAATTAATCGGGAGCCCCCACTGCGGCGTGCTTCGTAATCATGGCGTGGTTTTGGCACGTAAAACCTCATAAATAATTTTTTAAACCCCAGAAATTAATTAGTCTGTCGTGTGTAATCCCGTTAACCCGTTCATGGCAACCAAATTAGTATACTGTTTTTCAAATTACCGTCAACGGTAAAGACTAAAGCGTTACAGCCTCAACCTCCAGCTCTATATATATCGTTACAATGCTGCCGACTTTGAAGTGGGCATATTCTGTGTGAGGTCATGTCGTTTGAATGATGTGTATGTGAAATGATGTGTTGAAAGATGTGTAAAAAAAACGCATGGACATTCGACTGAGTGATTATTCATATTATGTAAAAAGGGAGTAGAAGTACCTGGCACGTTGACCTGCCTCGAAAGACGCACAGAAATTTAATGGTACTGGACCGTAGGCCCTTCAGCCTCAGTAAAATCTTAGGTCAATGGCCAACGCATGCCTTGCAAATACGTGAACCATGTCGCGTGAACCATGTCGCGTTATGTGTCGCTTCATCAGCAAACTTATTCTGTGTTCCTGCGACTGGACTTTACCAGTTTCAGTGTTGTTAGATGACTGGACGCTGTGTATTATTTTTGGCTAAAGTGGTTGCTTGGGCGTGTTGGTACGACATATTTGAGGGAAACAGCACGAAAAACGAAAGACCAGGCAGAGAAAGACACATACAACAGCGTGTCTTTCTCTGCCTGGTCTTTCGTCTTTCGCGCTGTTACCCTCCAGTGTTATTTTTAGCATACATGTTGTTCGTGTGACTGAAATATATGTGAACTGTATTGTTTTGTGACTGGATCGTATTCTGTGCTGTTCTTCGTGTCGCTACACGTGGATGGACTCGCATGAACTCTCCGTGCCTGCTCTTTTATATAATGTTTTCCCGTTGCTGTGATTTTCATATATCCTATTATCGGTGAAAACATCTCCTAGACAACATATAATAAAAAAATGTTTATATATATAGTGCGTGTGTGTATGTGTGTGTGTGTGGTGCGAGCTGTGTCTAGAAAGGCTGTAACAGTCAGAAGTATCATGCGAATACAATTGCGTCACAAAACTGCAAGTTATAGTTATCATGGAGCCCAGACATTTTTCTATTTTCTTTAATTGACTGACTTTAAATGCCTTCCATTAACACTCCGGCATTTATTTATTTTTTTGTAAGCCTTCGTGCGCTCCTTCTTGATGGCCTCGTCTTATCTCTCTCCCATCTGGTTTTTATCTCTTGTATTCAGGCACTGCAGGTAAGCCCACACGCATACCAGGCATTGTGCAGGAGCGTAAAATTCCGCGCAAGCGAACATACCTAAAGTATATACAATACACGCGTGGTCGCTTTATACACTACCCGCACGTGTATACACGTTGTTTCGCGGAAAATGCGGCTCGCCCGCCTCCCCAAAGTTCGCCTTCCACGCACGTCTTCGCCAGCGGGTCACCGCCATCACTGCGTGGGCCCGAGGCCGGAATGCGATCCGCCGCTCGGTCAGGTGTCCCGTGCGCTGTAGCTCCATCAGCCGCTGGGCGGAGAGCCCCGGCTCGGCGGCCCGGTTCCGCCCCAGTCGAAACAATCTGGCCGCTTCGTCATGGCCGCGTGTGCAGAGGTAACAATTAGCGCGGGAGTCGGCCGCCCGCGTGCTCTCCACCGGCAGCACGGAGGCCAGACGCCGACGGCGAGCATGCACCGCAGACATCGGCGGCCCAGACTGTTATTCCGGGTCGGCTTTTAGGGCCGTCCGCTAATTAATGAATGGGGTGCGAGGGCGCCGCTATAGAGACCCAGAATTACGGCTCGCCAGGAACGGCGAAAGTTTGCGGAATCGGTGGAACACGAACTCTTGCGTCGACCATGTGCCGTCCTTGGAGGCTTCCATGCACGGCGAGGGGACCCCGTGAAGGAGGGCGAGCAACGAAACAACACGGCCGCAGAAGTGATGAAAATTGGGGAAGGGGGTGTAACTTTTTCTCTCTTTTTTTTCGTCGCTTTCTCTCGCGGGCACCGGGTAAACACTTCGCTATTACGAGGTATTTGAGGTTTCTCACGGGAGCTGTAATAATAGTCGTCCTTTTATAATGAACAGTAATCTTGCGGTGAGCGACAAAGCACACACAGTTCTGAGGCCAGCGCGTAACCGCTTCATACAGCTGCTTTTACACTATCGTCCTCTAATTTTTCGATCGGCGAAGTTTGATGTGTATGTGAAGTTTTCGGTTTGTGTACATTGTTCATTGATAATAAAAAAGCAGCACACCGGTGAAGTGATTTCTATTCATTAAGATATCGATTATCAGTCTCTTAAAAAAAATTAAATAAACGTCTGGGCGTATCACCTATTTTATGTGTATACATACCCGGATCGAAAACCCGTAAACAAAGAAAATAAATCATAGTCAATATATCGTCTCGATTTAGGAGTGTACAGCTTGAGGAAACGGTTCTGAAGAAGAGGAATGCGAATTCCAGAGGAAGACGTCTTCCGTCATATTTTCCTTCGACATTCGTTAATTGGAAATGACGAATAAAACGATCTTCCAGCTTAAGATGACTGGTTGTTCGTGCCAATCATCATACCAGGCTTTTACAAGCGACAACGGCGGCTTACCCGTCCTCGTTCTTCGTCGTACTCGAGGCAGCCCACACCGTCAAGGCGGTCGAGGTCGATCCATCCTCGGTACCGGACGCAGACTCCGTTCATGATGAAGCTCGACTTGATATGCACCTGCGCGAGAACAAAAAAAGGAAAGCCGCACGTTGAGCTCTGGAGGGTTCGTGGATAGCCGAAACGCGAGTCGACGTTCGGCGTGAAACTGACTCGGGAAGTGGGCGGTGCCGGCCGCCTGCATTGGCCGCGTGTATTCGAGCGAGGCGCGTTGGGGCAGCGCTCGTCCACTGTCCACGCGGCCGCAAAACTGGAGGCGCGCCTGTCCGCGGCGCCCATAAATCAATCGCTCGGGCCGATGCCTTTCTACGGAATACGAGTTCGCTGGAAATTAGAACTGGCCTCGGGACACTCCCCGGGCACGCTCGCGCCCCGTGGCGGGCGGACCCGGCCTCGTTGATGAATGATGGCTGCCGGCCGAGCGTCTTCTACGGGGCCCGGGCCCGACGCAGGCGGCAATTTACGCGGTTTCCTCGCGCGCACTGCCGAGACGAGTGCATCAGAAGCGGAGGAAAAGCGCGAAGAAACGAGAGCGTCGGCCATTCACCGGAAATGACGCCGCGCGCGGCGATCTGCGTGCGCGCGCGCTGCCCATTGTCGAAGGGGCGACGTGTGCGGACACCGACGCGATTACGGCGACGTTGGGGAGAGCGATGGGCGGCGCAGCGTCGGGCGCTGGCGCCAACGAGCCATTTCCGCAGTTTGATGCCCCGGCGTCCTCCCACGCGATGTAAACTGCTCCGCTCCCGGACGGTGTGCTCGCAAACGGTAGCAGGGAGGAACGAGCGCCGAGAACAATGGAAAGCGTCGCGTCTTGCCTTCGGCTTCTATTTTCTCCACGAAAGCCCCTTTTGCGAGGCAGAAGCTCTTAGCGTCCGCTGCTCCCTCGAGTTTGTTGTACCTAAACAGCACTTGGCTCCTGCTTGTCGCTCAAACGACGAAGAACGGCTCCAGAAAGTCACAAAAGACAGCGAGGGAGACAAGGGCCCGTCTTGTTTCCCTTTGTTCGCCGTTGATGTCCTGCAGTTCGACCTTGCTATACTACATCACTGCGCTTCCGTGCGCGTTTATATGCACTCCAGGGATCACTGTCTAGCAGTGCTGCCATCCGACTGAGAATCTACGCGAGCGCGCGGACAAGATATATAAAGAAAAACGGATAGCACGCGACGTACTCTGAAAACAATTGTTTTTGCCCTTGCTGATGTTCTCTTTCTCCTTGAGCGCATGCGTAAAAGGAATAAGGCAGCGAGTTCTGACCCGCTCAGACTGTGACATGAGAGGTTTTCTATATCATAATGTCACACCTGGGACGTAACCACTGGCAGTCAGCTGTTCCTATGTTTCAGTTTGGACAGGTGGACCATAAGTTATACAAAAAGGACCTGTAGGAAAGGCAGACAAAAATTGTGTGACCGTATACGAAAAGTGCTGAGAAGGCGATTTGACCAGCCAATTTATCAAATCAAAACCGTGCACTGGACGGCGTCCGGACCAGCAGTTCACTAACACCGCGTTATCATTTCCTGACTTTTTGAGGCCGGAGGGGCGTGGAACGATTGGGTAAAACATGTTTATACACTCGGAAAAGCACGCAACCACGGCCACGGATGGCAATCCAGCCAACTGTATAAGTTACTGGTTACCGATAAAAGTTGACATCAAAGCTACTACTATACTGTCAATTAATAATTGTGCACAATTATACGCAGGCAGAAGTTGCAAACTGGAGTATATAATATTACAGGAGTCCTTGATGTCACACACAGCACGAAATATTTGAATAATTCTGGTCTAAACTTCACAACTCTGCACACCGTGTTAAGTAATTAAACGGGCAGCTCCAACAAGATGTTCAGAATAAGTACACCGGCAGCCTGAAATTGAGGTATACGTATGATATGGCGAAAAAAATATGACCTCGCAAAAATTGAAGGACGAAAAAGACAACTTAACTGATGCACATACTCAGTCATTTATCAGCACCTCTATACCGGAACGATTGCTTCCCTGGACATTAAACCGTAACCTTAAGTTTGTGATCAAGTACACTGAGTACCAATTTCAAGATCCAATTGGCCCTCATCAACGACCAGCCACGAGACGTTAACCAGTCAGCAGCTGGTGAATCGATTGTGCAAACAGGGACTTGAATTTAATTCCCATTTCCTGATCCTAATGAGATAATTATAGGTTAACAACACACCCGAACTTGAAGGGACGGACAAATGGCCAGAACGTGTGATTAGATTCTGGTGGAAATGGGAAGACCATGAACTATCGTGACATAACCGAGCATCCTATTCGCGCTTGGGAGAGGATTTGAATTTTTTAATTACGCTTGAAAGTCGCGAAAGCCGGTACGTCGCGCCGCCTCGTGTACAATTGATACGGCGTAAAGTAACTGTTGTTTAGGCCTTTGTTGAGGCACACCATGATGCGTTCTTAAAATTACAGTCCTTATACTATTATAAATCCACGCTTTGTTATATTCTTATTATGAGGTAAAATTGGTGGAGGTAAAAAGTGTATCACGACATTTTGCGCGTTACCATTCCATGATTAGACGCTGATCGTTGAGCTTTCCGTTGCCCTAAAAAAAAAGAAGGCAACATAAAAATTGATGGTCTGTCCCTGAGGGCCCGTTTGCTTCCCATTCGGCGCATTTATAAATAAACGAGTAAAACAATATTTACGGATAGGTAAAGGACGACGCTCCTTCCAGCTCACAGTCAGCATTGCCGGCAACGTCAACTCCAACCGCACGTTGCGCAGCTGCGGTGCGTAAGATGAGATGCAAGTTTCAGATGTTCTGTCTTTACCACTGTTTCTCGACATGTTGCGAAAACTCATATAACATGTATACGCGCTATACTTCCACGGAAGTCGCGTTGGAAATACAGCCATGTGGCAGCATCCGCGATATTTACATATCTCGCCAACTTGTAGCGTCACGCTCAAATCATCACGCAGATATTTCGGTATATATATCCATCGCCAGGAAACGGCGACAACTACAACACTTATTTTTTTTTATTTCTATAAAAAGAATGCGTCGCAGTGTTTATTATGCCGCTGCTTCATGTAAATTTCTGCAAAACCCGCGTGCGATCGAACAAAATTACCATGAATGGTATTACAGATAAACATTCTGATATAACAAAATACTTCGACGCATTTCTTGTTTTTAAGAGGATTTCAAAGCGAGCTTGTCGGTAAAGATCCAACGATGAAAACAGCGCTAATAAAATACGGACGTTGATGGAAGAAGACAGGACGGGCTCTGATTGTCAGCAATGAACTTTATTTATTTATTTATTTATTTATTTATTTGTAAACTCATTGCTGGCAGCCAGCGCTGCCCCGTCTTCCTTCTTTCTCATATATGTTTTAATAGCGCTGGTTTCTTCGACTGTCTATTTAATCTGCCGAAGAGCTGCTAGTGTGCCTACCAAAAAAAAAAAAAAAAAAAAAACTATACATATACCTATACATTCGGTTTAATGGTCGCGTCGCAAATCCAAGCTCAGTCCGTTTGTTTCATTGAATCTCTCATCACGACATTTTACGCTTTACGTTGTGTGTTCGTGAAACACTGCGTTGAGTGTTTGTGAAACAGATAAAGAAGGCTAAAGAAAAGGTGTAGTATGTTGAAGTGTACTGAAGCCAGGCTTAGACTGGAACATGCGGTTCGTTCAAGGTGGAGGAGGCCTGATACTTTCTATACCTTCGTTCATTTTCACTTCGTTGCACACAGCTATAAAAGCGAATGCACATGAGTGTCAACCAGTAAGTAGGAATTGTGAGTCATATATCAGAGGTACGCACGCGCAACATTGAAACGAGCAGGCACGAAAGGAAAAAAAAAAGGCTGCTCGCTTTTTGTCGGGAGAAAAAGGCGACGGAGAAATGTGGTGACTGCTATGGAGAGCGGTGCGAATATTATCGTCCGTGTCACTATCTCGATCAATAAAAGCTGTTGAAAAAATTAGCAGGAAAATCTTGCAGCAGTCTATTTGGTTTATCAGCAACTAAAGACTCAGCGCAACCAAAGCAAGAACTCTATGACACACAGAAAGAACAGGACTAGGCGCCGTAGAAAATTTGGATCTACAGGCTGTGTACTTTTCTTGGCAGTTCTTCAGCTGACTTATCTGACATGCACGATTCCGGTATAGAGGAAGGAAAGTTTGTCAATATAAGCGCTTGACAACAGAAAAGAAAGCGAGAAAGGCTAGTCGGACCCAAAGTGGCTTATGGATGTGACGGGGACTCGGGAGAAAAAGGAATCGTACTGCTAATGTAGCCGCTTGTTTTCCTTCTTCGGCGGCGGCTGGGATGAGGTCATGTTGGCGCGGTGTGGGGCGCATGCCGTTGGACAGGACGTCGTCCGCGGGACGCCGCCATGGCAACGCCGTGAAGACGATCGATAGGCGCGGCCATGTTGAGCCGCGGTCTGAGCCGGAGCCCTCCTCCGGTCGGCGCTCATTGGACCGTCGCCGCGATGCGGGGAGCGCGGCTGAGCCAAATCCCATTGGACTAAGAGTCGGCGCGGGGAGGACCGGCCCGCCGCCGCGGCGCACACAAAGTAACAAACGAGCTCGCGATACGGGACGCACCGTGACTAATCCATTGAGGGCCTCGCTGGGTGCCACACGGCTGGGAAACGGCCCCCTTTTTCCGCTCGGCCCTTTTTTGCAGCGCCCTACTCGCACTGAGAACAAAGGGAGCCAGTCGAACCCGGCCCGCGAGAGCGCGCGTCCCTCGTAATTTCCGTGCCGGTTCTCGTAACACGGCGCCAAAAGGGCATTGTGCGCCCAGTTCGCCGCTGCCTTGCCCAGCAGTCAATCATCCCGCCGGCCCATCGAATGCGACACACTCCTCGGAGGAGCAGCGCCGCGAACAAAGAGCAGGTTGTGCGCCTGCAGGCCAAACGTCGCATCGAGCTGTGCGTCGCACCCGGTCGGTATGCTGTTGGCTCAACGGAGCCTTTTCCGACGAAGCGAGTCGCCGGCTTCCTGCTGAACCACGGCGCACATGCGTGAACTGGAACCAGCTGTCTGAGTCTCCTCGCGAGGGCACCCGAGAGAGCGGGGTGGTCTTGGGTGCTTCTCCTTGCGTGGTCTGCAACGTGATTGACAGGACCCGCAGGCTGCTTCGGAGGCTCGTTTGCGCACGCTCGATCACATAAGTGGGCCCAGTCATTTTTCGCTCAAACGCGATGCTCTTCGTGCGAGCTCGTAAGACTCGTGTAAAACTGCCGCAGTTTGGCAAACAAAATTCTGATCATATCGCAGCCGCGCTTTTTGCCCGAGAATCGCGTCATTTTTCTCTGCTCCGACGGCGTGGCTTCGAAGAGCTTGCTCGCAAAACGACGGAGGTGAAACAAGCGCTCACGGCTCTCATTGTGCCATAAGGGTTTTCCATATTCATTCCCCGGTCGTGAGCCGTTTAAGATACGCATCTGACTGACTGAACGATTGACTGAACGACTGAACGACTGTAGCAGCTTTCGTATGGGCCTGCCTTCGCGCAGTTTTAAGCTACTGGGCACGCACGGTGGCAAACAAACACTTAGTTTCTATAGCTTCAACGCGTTTGAAAAACGAAGGTACTTGCGCGATAGCAGCCATCACTCACAAATACCCGTTGCAAGACGAAACAGTTTGACTCCGACAGCAGTATTTAAGCGCTCAAGCTTGCTGCATGCGTGGCCTCGAAATAAATTCAGATGACAAAGGAAATGTAGAGAATGCGCAGTCGTGATATGACGAACTCTATACAAGATCTGAACGAAGCCGCAGGTCCCAGAAGCTCTCTTGACGTTTTCAATTGTTCGTGTGCTGTTACTATTGTTTCCTTATCGACAACATTGCATATTGTTCTGAACAATGCTGCCAGGTTGCGTGACTACTCCGTACTCTTCAATGTAGCAGCGTATGAGCAAGAGATGCCGCGAGGAAAAACAATGTTGAAAATCAGTTCTGCGGAATCCCGCAAGGTGGTGGAAGGGTGGCGTCCGGACCAGGACGAGTTTTTCGGCGATTAAGAGGCTTTATTTCTGAGAAAACCGTATGGATTTCCTTGTGGCTTCGTGCTACAAAATGGGTAGTTGTCTATTTTCCCTTTCTTTTCGAAAAACATGTTCCGGAATTATTTCTCAGCGGCTCACGAGGAGAATTGATTAACAAGGTGTCTTTGATCGGCGCCGTTTACGTGATCTTGCCGTTATTATTACGGGCCGCTTAGAATATTGGCACCTGCGTAGACATTTAATTAACGTATACAAACGAAAATCTACGAGTATAGAATCTAGTTGAACGAAAAACTGGCTACCTCGAAGGGCACAACCGCACATCATTGGTTACCTGCTTGTGTCCCGAAGTTTTTTTTTTCTTTCTTTTTTTTGGTTTTTCAATTTTTCGCTGTGCACGGACGTTCCTTGGTAAGCTATATTCCTTCCTCGTTTAGTAAATCCGACCGGACTTAGCGGATGGCGGCGCACGAAATATGATGCATATTTCATTGGAAATGCTCTTAGATGCTTGACGTGCAAAACACGATCGCGAGTTGCCACCCACACGCAAAATTTGCCATTATCATGGAGTGTTTATATACGGATAGGATTGACGTGAATGAAAGCACGGGTAGTCATTGCAAGACACGATGGTTGTTGAAATAGAAGCGCTATAGATATAGGTCCGAGTGTATCATTGGACTGACACCAGTGTTGTGATCTGTTCAGAGAGCACTTTGAAAGTATACATTGACGTCGGCAGGGGGGTGCAAAAGGGGCACTTGCCCCCCTTAAGCCACACCAGCACTTGCCCCCACCCAAGCTACACCAGTACTCTCCCCCTCCCCCAGCCGCCATGCAACACTGCTTTGCACCCCCCAAGACAAAATCCTGCCGACGCTCCTGAGAGCATATACGATACATGAACGCCGTGAAGCGTAACTGTAAAAAGCTGAATGTCATGCAGAGGCGTTATTCCAGGTTTGATTCGCGGTTGTTGGCTTTGAAGCGCACGCTAACTCAGAAGTTAAAATAACGAAAGATTTACTGTCGTTGCAAATGTGTTCAAGATAATTCTTGCATGTTTATCTGACCATGGAAGACGTCATTTCGAAAAGGCGCTAGCATGATTTGAAACGTTCATGGAATGAATCATTTTTCAAGCAGCGATGACTATACCTGTGTATAAGACTTTGTATAGAGCGCATAAATATGGAAATAGAGGCTATTTTTTTTTCTTTCTTTCGCACCCTTCCTTTGTACGAAGGCAACCACATGTGCATACTTCCTTCAATATTCGCAAATAATCTGTCTAAAGCGAACGAAGTTCGTGCTCTTCGAAACCTGCGTTGGGTGCATGTTACGGAACATCTCCGGAGTAAACGAAACTACACATAAATTGATCATATCTTCCCTTTCACCCTGGCGTTGCGAACAACGATGACCCAGTGTACCTTACAGCATATATACGCCTGCTTGCTCTCCGTACAACGTTTCTTTTAACGTTACGTTTGTTTTTTCATTTTGGTGCGTAATTATGTCCAGAGAACGAAAAGCAATGTCCACTGCTCTCGTTTTAATGTTCTCAATCTTGTGTTATCGGTTCCGCTCGTATTCTCTCATAATTTCGTCTTTGTACTGATGACAAGCATTGGCGTGCTTCAGGGTGGACAGCCAATTTAGTTTAATATACTAAATTTACCATCGCCAGTTAATGTTTGATGGCCACAGCAACGGCGAAAAAATAAAAAAAGCTACAGCAATTTAATCCTGCAGAACTGGGGCGTTCACTGATCCGTTAGAATACATAAATGTACGTTGTATATATACCACTCCATTTCGGGCTGAATATATAGTCTTCGGAGTAAAGTTGTATCCCAACGCTCTTGGTTTCCAAACTCTTATTAACGATTGCACGCTCGTCCTTTTATGTGCATAGCTACGCGAACCAAACGTATATATATTATTTATCTACCTTGGTTATGTACGGGCGAGTACGTCCTGAGTGCAACACATAATGAGTGAAGACGATATATGCCCTGTCGAGAAGTAATTGAGATCTCACGTGACTTTGACATGTCACTGCCTATATACAAAATAAAGCACGTGCAACTAACTATGAACGACAGTGATTCAACTTCTGGCCGCTTTTGGAAACAAACTAGCCATGGTATATCACACAAATGAACCATCGCCATACTCAGACGGTCAGAGCTCTGTGAGGCAGAAGGTATACGTGAGGAAAAAGAATAACAAAAGTGGTGCTGCTTTCAGGATTAAGTACTTGGGGAATTAGTATGTGCGATAGTCGAATAAGGATAAGAAAATATCCACTTGCGTCTTCATTGCAATATCCAACTGCAATTATACTCGTATTACACGCGGATAAATTATGTGCATGGTTCACGGGCGTCGCAGCTGCGTATACATCATTTATAACGCGAGATAAGACGACGCAGCCGGCTGGCTCCCGTGGAGAAGCGAGAGCACAAGAGTTCTTATAACGCAGAAATGTACAATGTGGTACCATTAATAAACGTCTGTCACACAAAAGTGGAAGCAAATGCACTACCAGAGAGACACAGACAAAAAGAAAAAGAGCTACGAGCTCGTACATAAAACGTTGTATACATGGTTTGCATCGCGGCCATTTTGTCTGACAGCGTTATATTATGCACACGGTGGCTCGATCGCGTGGCCGCATCCGCAAAGAGCGCGTCCGCTCGTTCGGCTTCTGTGGCCATACCGGGGTCATCGGCGAAGCAGACCGATGCGGCCGCCTCCGAGCCCATGATTAGCGGACACACCTTCGGCGAGAACCGCGCGCATCTTCGCTCGAGGCGGCGGAATGCCGAGGTTTTTCCTCGGCTGCTGCTGCGGGCTCCGGGACTGCCGCAACTGGGCCAGGCAGCACGGGCCTTGACCGCCACGCCGCAACACACCGGCGTGGAGAAGTGCATTAGCCGCGTCTCTTATTCCGCGGTGCGACGGCCGCTGTATACACCGGGGGCATCCATCACACCGGCACGCGTTCCTCCCCCGGGCCCCGCATGGTGCTCTCTCACCGGCGCGCATCTCGCGAGCACAATTAACCTCGCTTTCGCTGCTTGCGCCGCCGAATTAAGGAAAGTACGCTGCCGCATAGGGCGAGTGCTACCGACACCGCCTGCCGGACGATCAACGCAACGGCTTCTTATATGACGCGTGCGCCCTAGCGCGTTTCGAATGCGCTCTCACGCTACGTGTGCGTTTCACTGGAAAATTGTTGAGCGTCAGGTACCGTGGGCCACAAGACACGCTGTCACTTCGCGAGAAATCGCAGGTGCTACAGTATACAAAATAAAACCTTCATAAGCCCTCCAGGCGACCGTTTGAGCGTGGCATGCACCCCCTCGAAGTGCGCATATCTTAGCGAGGAGCGAACAGCTCGGTATGCTGACGACTGCGGAGGTTTGTGTCATGAGAGTAGTGTGGTCTCTTAGGATGTAATTCAAGGACCGCACAGAACTTGTCTTGGTTGCCTGCTGACCATATGGCATGTTCACGCGCGAGACCTGTAATAAACGGCCACCGGCAAGAAGTTGCCGGAAGCGGCGACACATCAGCGGTTGCAGTGCGCCACCGCGTTCGGCACCCTGCAGAAGCTGTGGCGAGCAGATGAGCAGCGTATCCGCGAGGCCCACTTTTAATTAGCACAGCCCGGGGGCCTGCCCCACCCAGCGTTCCCGTCGGCGCGGGAACGCGGAGAGAGTAGCCGGCGGAATGCCGGTATACCGTGGGACGGTGCCATATAGCGCTGGAGCGCCGCATGAATTAAAGATGAGACCGCCCCTAGGGCCACGTCGTCGCCCGACGGGCCCATGGTCCGTCTCTTGGGTAGTTGCTTATTCGGTGGCAAGCCGGCTTTCTGCCCGCGGCGGACCAGCCAGCTCGCATAGCTCCTCAACATCGACGCATGCATCGCCCTCCGATGCCCGCGGTCAGACGAGGAGAAAGCACGTCGCCACGCAGTCTAGTGGAAGCCGCCAATTTAGGCTTTCCAGTTTGAGTTCACGCACCTATGGGGCAGTGAGCAGCTGATGTCAAAATTATTTTGCAAATCGCAAAAGAAGGATACGTTAGGATAGATAGATAGATAGATAGATAGATAGATAGATAGATAGATAGATAGATAGATAGATAGATAGATAGATAGATAGATAGATAGATAGATAGATAGATAGATAGATAGATAGATAGATAGATAGATAGATAGATAGATAGATAGATAGATAGATAGATAGATAGATAGATAGATAGATAGATAGATAGATAGCTTTGGGCTGTGCCATCGCTGTGTTTGTGTTAATTGCTTCGGTACGCGTTTGTGTGAGTGTGATATTCGCCTGTCTCCTATACGAAGTGACTATCATGGCAGAAAATTTACTGCATTCGCATAGCAAGTCATCTGGCCATCACTGTGCCTTGTACGGGTGAACGAGCAAGCAGCGGAAGAGAAATATTTTAGGTGCAATCGTGTGTCCGCAGCACAGTACGCCACGCGATGAGTGCAAGTGTGTCATGTTCACGCTGCATCGTTTTCCTTCATCGTCTGAACTGCGGCAGCAGTCGGTGGCTTCAGTAAATCGGAAGAACTTCTGCGTGCGCCATCGTCACGCATCTGTTCCCGGTATTTCGTTGGCGGCAAGAAAACCGATGAGAACAACGGTCCATTGCAGCATCCTGGATACGAAAGAAAGGTATGCAAGCCACTGATGACTCACCTGGTAACTCGTAAGAATGTTGTGGATTAGTACTTTATTCACACAGCGGCCGACACGGCTGTTAACTCCGCCTTGTCCGATTACGCATGTGCAGCCTGCGAGCGCCGTACTTCACTGGAGGGCCTCGCGGAAACCCACGCGCGATGGGCCTGTATACTGTTTATGGCTTGCGACGGTGTCACATTCCCCTTAACCTGCACGATTTTTTCCTTCACATTGTGCGCCAGCGACTGACCCACCCAGCCAGACTGCACGTAGGTTTGCAACTCCAGTGCCTCGTAGTTGCACACCTGGCGAAGACCCCGCGCATTCGCCTCAACGAAATATAAACAAATGTTCACTCCCCATATTTCTGGCCACTCACAAGTGTCCTCGACCTAGTCTTCGACGTCGTCCGGGTGAATGTAGGTCGAGGTATCTGTGAAGAAGGATTGTGCGGTGTTTACAGTTTACAGCTGACAAACTTACGCGCCGCGAACGAGTATGCGCGGAGGTATGAAACTGATGGATAATCTATAGACTTGATTTTTTAGTGCACCAATGAAGGAAAGTGGAAGACAGCTGCAAGAACACTCAAGTTACCGATTAACACTTCACGCCGTGATCGACCTGGTATACTACGCTTGCTGCTACTGGTATACCGACGACGAAGCACTGCCGTTCGCAGACGCTGAGCTCATTCTTGCGTCGCAACCGCGAATGCGTGTCGCTGAACGGTTCAGACAGCGACGAATCGGTCAGTGGCAGCGACGATATCAAACAAAGCAATCTAAAGAAACGAAAAATCAGCGAACACAGGCTTTAGCAGGAATCTCACACCAACGGAAAGCGCCCCGGTTCGAGTACGCGCAGCCCAAGATGGCGATTTCGCCAATCTTGCACGTTAGACGGCGCTCATTTCAATATGGCGCCCCCCTGGCGTGAAAATTTGAAAAGATGTATAGGTGAAAAAGTTAAAGAAAGAGGAAAAAATTCCCTTTTTCTGCGGCAGAGGTGTGCGTGGGGGTGGTCGCATTTGCAGAACTATGGCCAGTGGATGTCTCTCTCTTTTGTCAATATAATGTACCGGCGTTCACATGCCATCTGCTCGGCAATCACCGCTATATGTATATCGTCGCGACACCGCCAATACAAGGTCAGTACTCGAGATGTAACTACACGATCAGACTTCAAGACTAAGCTCCACGCCTTGCGTATTGTTTTTTTCCTACATACAGCATACCTTGTGAATAACAAGAGTAAAATAAAGCTTTTACATGAGGTTGGTGTTCTCGGAAATAGTGTAAAAAAATTGTTTAATCAACGAAAAGATATGTTGCTATCTGTCAGTTTGTATATTATCCTATTTTCTTTCTTCTTTTTTTTTTTGTGTGTGTGTGTGTGTGTGTGTGTGTGTGTGTGTGTGTGTGTGTGTGTTCCGTCCTTTTGTAGAAAATATGAAAGCGTTTCCGATGAACAGAGTAAACTAGATGATGCGATGGGAAAATAAAGAGCCAACGAAGAATAGTTATTGTTCCACGAATATGCAAGCAGTAACAACAAAAAAGTAATTTTGTCATACAAGAAAAAAGCAGTCGTTTATTTATTTTTACTGGTGTTGTTAGACCAGAGGTGAGAATGTTACGAAGAAAGAACAAAAACATTCACTCCCATCTTTATGTGTGCATGGCTTGTTTAACTGGATTAGCCTTGACTGCTTCGCAATGCTACGAAGCACAGCTGTTCGACAATATACTACGGAGGACTTGAAAATGCGTGCAACGTTGTTAGACATATAGACGATTTTACGCAAGACATCTGGGCGCCGCCCCCTTGGGCTGTTAAACAAATGTTTTCTCATTTTTGTATGTCGCGACGTGAATTGATAAGGTCATGAAACGTCAAACGCACCAACGGAACCATTTTCTTGCGTATGCGGCTAGCGTACGTAACACTGTTCGTTCAGTTAAAGAGCGGCAAGGCTAAAGCCCAAAATGGTGGCACCAAAACCCTTCCGTAAATAGCCTATAAGCATGGCCCGTTAAAACGCAAATGAGATAAACTATAGGTTGTGCACATATAGCTCATCTTTTGCAGCGCAGACTGAAGCTATAGACCGCTGCAACTCCTGTGCTGAATTTAAGCCCAGCGCGTGGATCGTCTCTAATGTTTTTCTCTGCGAAATTCGGCGTCTCTGGGCCCCATAGAGCGCTGCCAAACGTGCGCCCTCCATTCCAGAGAGAGGCCGCACGAAATTCCCCCACAGCGCGGAATGGCGGCGCCATTATGCGGCGCGCCTACGAAGCCCGGGAGGGAGGATGGGGAGCGCGGTGGAGGTTCCGCATCCGTTGCCATGGGGACCGCGACCGCAGCCCCGGTCTCCGGCTTCCCCAGATCTCCCGGCGGCTCTCCAGCTTGGTTCAAGATGGCCGACACCGCAAGACAAAAGGCGATTGCGTGCGCCTAAAGCCGCCGCTCGCCTTGGCGGCGGTGGGCGCTGGCGTCGGCCCGCCGCCGCGAGAGCGCCGGCGTCTCTCTCGGCCGAACCGCTTCCACCGGTCAGCTGCATTTGACAGCTGTGGTGCATCTCTCTCCGACTACTCACCGCGGGTACGCAAAGTGAAATGTTGCCAGATTTCAGAGCGGCAATCAGGGACGTTTTTAACAATTTCATCAACCGTACGTCTCCTCATCATTGTTAACTCGCGGTAACTGTGCCTGTTTGATATCCGTGTTATTAAAGAGAAAAATGTTGGAATAAAAGAAATTCAGTGATTATTACGAAAATATGGGATACACACTGGAGATTATTTGTCCAGTCACCTGTTGTAATAGTGCATTGTTTTAATTATTTCCTATATAGGTACTTACATGCTTCGTATAGAACCTAATGCAACGCGCGTCTAGTGTAACACGTGGGTGTAAGATATGCACATTAGATGCAGCTTCGGTGTCATGTTATCATTATTATTTATCTTTTATACCTCCCTAACTTTCGAACTCCCACATCCCTTTTGCCAGTGTAGAGTAGCGTTTATTCTGAGCTGCTTCACCTCCCTGCTTTTCCCCATCTGTTTACTTTCTCTTCTGTTGCACAGAAGCATTGCTGTCTTTTCTGGCCGTAGCGCAAGGGTGCAAAATACTCTGGTATACCAGACTCAGTGCGTCTCATAGTGACAGCTCGTATGTATATCTTTAGGAAAGTCTATAGTAAACAGTGAGTCAAGCATTGCGTACAGCGTGTCACCAATCACTGCCACACTCTTGTATTTTGTTTGAAGCGGCACGCGTGAGCAGAACTGAATCGAGATGCACATTTTTTACCCAGCTTTCCAGAACACGTGACACGTTCACACAGGTCCGGGTTAACTAACTTTGGAGATATTTTCGGACACCAAGCTCCCTCTCTACGCCAGTAGCTCAAATTAGATTACGGCACAGCCAGCAAAAAGCTCCCATTCCTTGGTGCACGCCTTGACTGACGTGCAAAGCACGGGGTAAAAGAACTGCATAGCGAAGCAGCTATACTTTTGTGGTCTCCGGCTGTGCCAGAGGTACCACAACAAGCTATCCACGTCTGTGAGGAAAACGTGCGCACTGAAGGCTTATTTTTCACCCATTGTGCGGGCGACGAAGCTCTTGAACAAGTATTCGATTACTTTTCTCACAAATATTAAGTTAGTTTAGCAGCTTAGTCTGAGCTCTGTTTATATATGTGCATTATACAACAAAAACACTACTCAGGAGTCACAACACAGCACGCAGTAAGGCGCTCTTATTGCTTGAAATAGCAAATATTATGTCGAGGACGCTGGATGATATTGTGGATCTTAAGTTTTTCTGCACTGATTTACTGGATTTCAGGTGTCGCAGCATCAACAAGATTGAGCCAAAGCTTTAAAAAAACAATAAGTAGCATGCTCTACATGCCACAATGTTTTTTTATGAATTTTTGTTATGTATGCATGTACCTGTAAGGTCCAATATTGTGGATGCATTCACGACAGCGAAAACTCAATTCTCTCTGATGAGGAACTGTGCATAGCAAGCAAGTAGTAAGTCTGGATAACGAAAGATTGAAGCTTATTTGCACCTTCACCGAAAAAAAAATATTGCTTATAATAATTGACAACTTCACACTGCGGGTCCGACTCCGAACCCTTTGTGTTTGCCGTCTTGCGACACCAAATGATCCCTGTGTAAGCGCCGCTTCACTACAACTCGCACTGTTTGGCAAACACAACGCGGCGCTTGCCTGAGGACGCGCTCGCCGCAACAGTGACACGGGAAACCCGCTTCGGGTGGGCCAAGCGGAGACCGCAGCACTAGGTGTACAAAGGGGGCCGCCAGCGCGGGAGGCTCGACCACCGGGCGTAACCCGATCGGCGGCGCCGCAGCTCGTGTCAGCTGCACCGAACGAGCCCTCGCGTAACCCGTGCCTGTCAGCGACAGAACGGTCGAGACGCGCGTGGCCCGAACGCGCGCTGCCGTCCTCCCCCGCTGAAGCGGCGATGCCGCCGGCTCCTTGGGCGCGGGCGGCAATTTGGCCGGCAGGAAGCAATTAACAGAGTCCAACCAGCCGAGAATGAGCGCCGCCACGGACGGAAGCGGCTACCTCTGGGCGCAAAATAGAGCCTCGGTTCCTTAAGCGGTCATGCGCGGATCGAGTCGGCGAAGGACGTGCACGGCCGTGCGTAGTGGTGCCTAATGCCGCCACGCGCCTCGGCGTCTTTCTGCCCGAGCTCCGCTTGCCAGGATCATTTTCTTGGAGGCTCGGACGCATCGCCGCATGCGCGCCCAGCCTAACGAGCGCCCCTGCAACTCTCTGGTCGCCACGAACCGCGACAAAACAGGTATGCGTGCGCGGAACAGCGCGCCCATGTTGCGGGCAACAAGCGCACGCACAAACAAGTAGAACGTTTAGAGCGGGTAGAAATATAAGCGAGTATGTTCCTCTGCCATCTTTCTCAACACTGTTCCCGTGCATGGTAGAGTAAAGCTCATAAGCGCCTTCTGCATTACCTTATCGTTCAATGCAAGGGCACCGAAATGGTTTGCGAAAGGTATCCGCGAGTCCTTCTTGGGAAAAAAAATAAAAAAGAAAGTCGCAGTTAGTGTATACAGTGAGCAAAGCATGTACGCTTCGTCATTCGGCCTTTTGCGGAGAGCACCTTGCGCGCAAGCGAGGCAGGCCTCTCGTGAAAGCGCTTTGCGGAGCAAGGCACGAGGAGGGCGGCTGGTGTCAGCAGGGAGAAACAAAACGCGGCGATTCGAAGGGAGCCCATGTAATGAGGGGGGCAGCGTTGCCCGGCAGTTGTTCTGACGACTGGTCCCATCCCGGCCTTCTCAAGGCTCGACCGCCTCACACAGTCCCTTTTTGAGTAGCATGGCTTACAAAAGGTAAAAAAATGGAATGCGAAGAAACAACGGGCGGAGGAGAGACAAGAACAATCGTCCTCACTCTTCGTGCCGGCAGCCAGCAATTTCGACTTGGAGAGCCACTGGTGTGAGAGTATTTGAAAAAGCGTTTTAGAAAACGTACTACGTGTGAGCACAATTGATGACTGAAGCACTTGGATGCGCCGGCATGCCTCCTTTAGCTCTGAAGTGTGGACGTTGAGCAGGTCATGCAGGCTGAACCAAACGGAGGCACAAATTGAGGCATTAGTGGTTCACGGCATGAAGCGATATCGTAGACATATCAGTGATATGCCGAGGAAACTGAATACTGTCCATATAATGTCAATCTTGATGAGGCGTCGCCATGCGGCCGGTCTTTCGCCACTACGCTTCTGTTCAGAGATGCAACATTTTACTGTGACATACACAAAGGTTGGCGGAGGCAGGTGCTGCTTAACGCTCTACACATTTACCTCTGCGAATGATGTGTCAACGTGTGACAAAATAAGCAACGACGACGGCGCACGAGAGCGACGCAGATGCCGTTTCCGCATATATTGTTTTCTATCGCGTTCGGGAAGTGCCGAAGCAACGTTCACACGGCGGCCGGCGGCGGAAGAGCGCCAGGCGCATTTCCGGCGTGTCGCGATCTCGGCCGCCGGGTCCGAATCGCGCTGCCCCGAGGGCCGACGACGCTTCCTGTTGTGTCTCGGGCTCCGAAGCGCGGTATTCTCTCACGCTGGCGTGCGTGGGACGGCGCACTGTCGCAGCGCGACCATTTCGCGCTCCTCTGCACAGGGCGCCGCTCGTGGCGGATCTAATTGGCGGGACGGACGCGCACTTTTCTGTCTGCCGGTGCGCTCATCCGCGCCTGCCGCTGGGACGCCGCGCGCGCGCGCGCCGCACCCTTTGGAACACGCCGGCGTGCTCCTGAAGGCTCGGCAGCAACAGCAGCAGGACATTGCGCGCCCTTCGCGAGATGGGACGTGGCGAAACGCGGCCGATGTGTGAAAGCCGATCGGCATATGGCGGCCTTGACCGGAAGCGTCCCACACACATCTGTGCCACAGAAGCGACGAAGGGTGGACTGCATGAAAATCCTATCGCATATATATACAACGAGGCACGCTTCGCTTCAAGCGTCGCTGCGGGAAATGGGCCGTATATATATATATGTGACACAAAACGTCGCACGCTCTCCAGTGAGAACCACAGCGCACGAACTGGCTCGTTGATGGCAATTGCGAAACATTTGAACGCGTTGCTGCGAACATCCTCCAGAATAGACAGCGGTGCAAACTGCACCTCGATCGCGTCGCGTCCCTGAGAGGCGGGAGGGAGGGCGCACCTCGCAAGCCTCAACCGTGCAAAATCCTTTGTGCTGTTGCGCCTCGCCGTCTCTCTTCCGTCGAGTCGGCGGCGGCGCGCATTGCCAGGTCAAATTATAGATCCTCTCTGTGCTTTCATGCCCCCGTAGGAAATGCTGTCAATCAGTTTCTCTCAATGAAGTTGGCCAGTCGCATACGCGGGCGAACACCGTCATTATGTTCGCCGTTTGGCAACGCTGCGCAAATAACAACCAAACAAGGATTGCGCGCGATGGTGTTCCACGCGGCGCTTCCCGCGATGAATTGCCTGCCTTCCCGACGCTCACGGGTAACTGCCGATGGGCAATAACGCGAAGCCACCGCCGTGTTTGCGAGTCGAACAGAGCTGAAATGCATGGCAGCGCGGAGGCAATTTTGAATTAAGCGTGCGTAGTATACTAATTTCGGGGACCAACTCTATACATTAGTGATGTCAGTGTTTGTTCCGTGCATGCTCAACTTCTATACGATTGTTTTGTGTTTGCTGCTGACACCTTTAGATAACGCCATCACGTATGATGACAGGTTGATTTCAGTGCACGATTCTTCTTCCCTTGTCTGCGGTTGTCCGACATAAAGCGCGCAACGAATTGAAGAAAAGTATTCTCCTTTAAACTGAACTCAAGAGAGAAGAAAGAACACGAGCGGGATCTGCGGTCTGGTGAAGGAAAAAGAAGCGGCCAATCCAAACATTATTTTAAGCATTCTCAGGCGAGTTTGCCGTTGACTGCTTGACTATAGCTTTGTGTAAACCTATAGCCAAGAGCAAATATATTTATCTTTCGCTGCGGTGTTAGCACAGCAACGACTGCGGGTCCCAGTTCGTGGCCGTTCTTTTGAGGTCGCTGAGCATTTACGAGCACTTCGTGAGCTCAGTCGGTCGCTTTACTGCGCCTTCCCCTGAAGGGGGCAAAGAACGTTAATTCATGCGGCTTGTTCTTTCTCCTCCTCTATACTGTGGCGCTTTTGTCGGCTTCAAAATGTGCCAGGTACCTGTCTTCCACCTCACCTGTCGAAGCTACTATATAGGACAGCAAAATTATACGCCATACCTCAGCCTGTCCAAACCAAGCTGCTGTGTCACCGACGCACTCGGTTCACTGAAGGGATTTTTGTATAGCTCATGTTGTGTTATAGAACAAAGAACAGGCGCTTTGTGTTCATACGCTATTGTGCACGCACAGAACATAAACCTGCATGTGTGTTGTTCATTGAAGCTCGCGGCGTTAACGTTTTTGGTAGGTGATAAAGAGTGGTTGCAGCTCCATTGTGCGGATCTAACACGTGCAGTTGCACCGCCTTAATTGGCCACGCTGGCATCGAATCTTCGAGCTTTTAACACTCTGAGGTCATGGGTTCACAGCGTTAAGCAACGATAAACGTTTTTATAATGAAATCGTTTTTGGCTTGCTACTGCTGCATATAGTCCACGTTATGCGAACAGGACCTTAACTCCCTTAGAAGGTGCAATTAGTGTGACATTATACATAAGCGCTGAAAGAAATACAGAAATCGTTGACTTCAATTTATTTCCCTAAAATGGTTGTAAGGTGATTAGTGTCCCAGATGGAGATATAACAGGTCCTGTAGTGTACCAAATTTACAGGTGGAATCGTATTTGATGGGTCACTAATTATATAAACTGTCGCTTTGTACACAAGCCCCTGCTCGCACGAGCAAGAGGCTGTATTGTTGGCTCGTACTTATGGATATATGGATATAGTAAACGTGACCAATAAAAGGATTTCTTCCGATACAAAACAACTGAATTGAGCAGCATATGAATTACCGAAAAGTAAGTAGCCTCAACAATAATCGGTTGGCTTATATGAAGCAATCGAAGCGGCCTCGTAAGCGTAAGAATGGTCGACGTCTTTCGTGGTGGGAATATCTAATATTCGTTGTATGTCTTCATATGCGGCTAAAACAGAGCGTTTAAGTTTAACGTTTAAGTTTAAGTTTATTCAAGTTTATTCAACAACGACTTCAGTTACAGGAAAGTGTGTACAAGATTGGTAATACACAAGGAGCCCCAAAGTTAGAAACTGTCACATTCTAAGAACTTTCTAAGAGAACATTCTAGAAACATTCTAAGAAATCAAATACATCCGTTCTGAATTATGCGTCGATTAAGAAAAGAAGTACCCTAGCTGTATATTCGAAATTATAGATATTACGTGCATGCTAATCCATGCATATCCACAGTGGCGGTTCGCGCGCTTACATTTAAGAAAATTACCACCGTGGAGTCGAAATGAAAGTCACTATAACGGCAGGTGCGGATTGCACTGCCATGCTAAATTTGCCGAGCCTATATTAACAGTCGAGCCATATGCCATCATAAGCCATATCGTATATTATGCAGAAGGGCTTGTGTATAGGAGCCAAAAGACGAGGGTTGCTTAATACATATACGCACCGCGGCCCCGCGCCCCACCGCACTTAAAGCAGAAATTTAAACACCGGCCAGGTGGCTGGAATAAAGTAGAGAGCGCAAGGTCCTCCATGTTTTCCGTGGCCCGTGCGTCGGCCCCAATACCAACAACACTTTTGCACGCTTGCTGAAGCCTACGAGGTGAACTGACAGACAAGCTCCACTGATCTTTTTGGTCCACAAGGCTGTAAAAGAAGTTGTTTGGCGTAGGACTCCATACCGCCGCTGCTTGCTGACGCCGCATGCAGAAGGAAGAGATGCCGTGCATCGGGGATAGATAGGAGGGGAGGACGCTTGGTGTCGTTCATGTGTACGCCGCTTTGTCAAACAGTGATTAGGAATTGACGCGTGCGCACAAAGACTACCGAGAGGGACACGCGAAAAAGGATCCCTCTTGAGGACCTAAGTGTTTGCGGTCTGGGGGATTTGTCCGGCAACTTGGAAAAGCCGAGGCGAAGGTGTGCCCGCGGCGCAACCGCACCCTGTATACGGTTCGAACACAAAATGCAGGCTCTTTTTTTGCCGAAATTACACCTCTCGAAACAGTCGCACAGGTAGGCGCGCGCAGAGTGAAGCAGCATGCAGTTCGAACCGCCAGAACCGCAAACGGCACTCGTACATAGACGACTGGCCCACAGAGCCACGGCGATGGACGACGGTCTAACGGTGGATAATTTTGGGGTAGAAGAGTGCCTAATGACCGGGGCATTCATCAGCAAGGGGAGGCCAACACCATCACCGGCGGCCGCTGCCCTCCGGGGGAGTGCGCCGGTTTTGACCCCCTCGTCGGGGCGGCATGTTGTGCGAACAAACACCATACCGCACCGTCTTACCGCGCGCGAAGCACTGCCAGCGACACCGTGTTGCCTAGACACGTGACTGCTCCAGCTTTCTTTTAAAAAACGGTGCAGGATACACACCTTACGCGCGTTTCGTTACTACCAGCCACATTTGCTCAGGACTCGACTACGCGTTCCAGCTTATAGAGCGTCCTGGAGTTGGCACTCTCGTTTTTCAGCCTTCTCAGTAGACGACCTTTCGCTGTGTCGCTGGTTGCAACACTTGTTGCCGCCACGCCATACGAAACTACCTAGCATTAAACGGGTTCAGGAGGTGCTGTTTCAGTTGCTCGAAATTATTCGCACTGCAATTTCTCGGCAAGCGCCACTTTACAGCACCTGCTGATATCCTGTTGAGAACCAATGCCATCAAACGGGGTGCGTTATAACCACGAAGAGGTGGAACGCTCGTGCTAGCAAGTATGCACGTATACCGCAGGGATGCCTGCGATGGCGCATAGAACGGCGGGCGTCCGAAGTTCTTTCTTTATAACAGTGTCTATCTTGTTGAGTTCCGCGCAGACTATGCATGCTTTGGGAGCATTTCCCGCACCCTTGCGTACGCGCGACCGTGGACGAGTGCTTGCAGCATTTACGCGCCGTACGTGGGTGTGCTTGGTGAATTTGCGGAGTTTATCTGCTCACGGCACGAGGCAGCGAAATGCACAGAGGAGGTGCCGACAGTGCGGCCGCAAAAGTATAGTAAGCAAGCAACCGCGGCTCCTTTTGCCTCGTGGAGCCGACCGTGGAATGCTGTGCGGCCGACATGGGGAAACAAGCGCGAGTCCAGTTGGGAGCGGCCGCACCTGCAATTAAAACGGACGGAGAAGCCGGGTGGGGCTGACGCGTGGGGCGGGGGCGGACTGGGGTCAGGCTGGCGCGTGGCCGCCGCCAGGCGCCGCGGCTCCTTGCGCGCGCGCCGCACATAAGCGATCTGTTGGCCACAGAGCGGGTCGGTAAAGGCCTTCCCCGTAACCATGAGTTCCCCGTTCAGAGAACTCTGGGAGGAAAGTCTGCGCCGCCGCCGGCAAGATAGAAGAAAAGAAAACCCACAGCGGAACGGAACTGACCCCAAACGTGTACGACATTTCTCAATAGAACCGTCCAGGTAGCTACACAAGGCTCGCGCGCATGTCCTGTCTGGTCAGCATCTGTTGAAAGCTGGAGTTACTATGTTATATCTGGTGAAATCTGCCATTATTGCATAGCATCATAAAGTGCATTATCACTTATGTCGATGTATACACGCTCGGCTAAATGCACGTCGACGTTCGACGCTTGAGCACAGCACATTCTTTTAAAATATCTATGTGTTCCTCTGGACTGCTAAGCTTGAAAACATGTGGTGCAAAACTTGTGCTTATAGCAGCAGTGAGATGGCGGGAAACAACGATTCCTGAAAACCACATACATCTCGGCAAGTAGTAAACCTCGCAGCGCACGGAGAGAGCCAGCGTGTGTGCTCATCGTATGCACTCAGAGAAAACGTCTTGGTGTCTAAACCTTTTTTTGCGGTCGCGAGGGGGGGGGGGGGTTCCGGGGACAGGATGCGCCCAAATGGAATGGAGGCTTCCGCTCAAGGGTGCGCGTGCACGCAAGCACTCGCGGTGGTCTGTGCACGCAGCTCGCTGCCTGTCGGCAAACAACCGGGGCCTCTCGACGGCGACCCGAGGGCCGTCGTCGGCTCTGCGGTCGGCGCACTAGAAACACCTCCGCGAGGTGCGCGGAGGCACTGGCGTGCGCGCGCACCTTTTTCTGGCGGTGCGCATTAGACGAGCCAGCGTAGCGTGACCATGCAGTGAGCCGGTGTACTTCCTCATGGCTGTTTTACACCGACACGGACGGCTTGGCAGCTGCCAGCGCCGGGCTGTGTACACAAGCGCGCGCCGCCGGCCGGCGCACTTGCTCGGCGGCGGAGCACGCGTGCGCACCCGCCAGGCGATTGCCGTCATCGGGCGTCTGATGACTGTGTTGGTACGCGCGCCCACGGACACGCGGCGCCCAGGAGCGGCCGCGCGATAGCGATCGCTTAGGGCGTTCGATTGAGAGGTTGCTCTCATACGGAAGCGCGATTGCTACAGTTCGATGACTGTGGTCCTTTGGGCTCTTCGACGTCCAGCCGTTCACCCCGGCCGCGACGGCATGGATCACCGAAATCCAGCGCCGCATGCTGCATCCGGCCTCTCGTTTCGGTCGTAGTGCGTCGGATTGCTGCGCAGCGCCTAGCAGCTGTTTGCTTAATTGACTGCGCTTACCGTTTGGCGAAGTGCGAGCACCTGACGCCGCGTTCGGCCGACATTCTCGGCTGCGCACAGCTAGCGCGCCACGGCCGACACACGACAGTTGTCCTCAAGTCACGCTATCGATCACTTCCGAACCGTGGTGTGCAGATCAGAGCTCTACAAGCAATTAACGCACACTTTTCGTTCAAATGCTCATGACACCTGATGAATATCGCTTCCATCTGTCTATTGATGGAGTACATCTTCTGAAATATAACTGTGACACAGCGAGCTAACGGAAACGCGTATTCGAGATTGGCGGAGGTATGGCCAAATGGAATCAATTGAGAGAGAAACAATTATTTAGTATAGCATGAGGAGACTTCCTCGTAGGGAATCAAGTGAATATTATGTCAGGGGCAAAACAGACAAGACAAATTAAAAAAATATCGGCAGATCCCACGCGTTGTGGGAATCAGTTTCATGCGAAGCAGTCAGCGAGTACTTCTATGCTGTATTTTATGGCTTTGAGCCAAGCGTTACGAGGTGGATCGATGTGTTTTTGTAAGTGTAGTAGCTATGTGCACATCGTGGGCTTACCAGGCACGCCGACAACACCGGCGTTTAAGAATTAACGACGTAACGTCAGCCCTCACGTTAGAGTACATACGTCTGTGGTATCGAAATTAAGTGCACTTTATTGTGCAGTAATGTGACTATCATACGTAACTTTCGTTAATGTATTCCTCCGAGGTCGAGCAATGCTTCAGTATAGCTTGCTGAATCATAGGAGTTCAAATGTAATGTTTATTAGACTGATATAAAAGCGGAGCCAACACTGGGAACACAGACGTTAATCTGATATGACGCTTGTATCGTAGGAGTAGATATGTAGCGTTTATTGCTTTTTTGTAAAATTAGATAGCCAGCGCCACAACCACAATTGACGTTGCACGGACATTGCGCCTGGGCTGTTTTTCCGAACCAGTTTATATACCTGGCGTGGCTCTGTGGTACGCCACAGAGCCACGCCAGGTATATAACTGACTGCTACGCAGAATGTTAGGGTTCGATTCCCGCTGGGATCCTACTTTTTATTCTTTGCATTTGTGGGATCAACGTTGCCGATGTCGGTCTTTCTTAACGCTCTCGCATTTAAATTACTAATGCCTGTTCTCACCGTTCCTAGGTAGATGCAAACTGTGAATCACCTGTGGCGCATACCCGTACACCGCGGCCCGTGGTAAACGGGCATGTGCCACGCGTGTCTGGAGGAAAGGGCTTGACGACGTACGCGACAAGATTTTCACGTTATTCATGTTATGACCCGACATTCATATTCGTCAAATCCTCATACCCTCCCGTGCCAATTTCGGTCTACACCAAGTTAAGGAAGCGATCATGAGAGCGCCCAGACGAGGCGGCTAGATAGATAGGTAGATCGATAGATAAATAGAAACGCTCAAAGTGCCAAAGGTTCACTAAGAAATGCTTCGCATTTAAAAAAAAAACGTGGAGACGTTAATTACACCGAACATGGCTGCCCAGCTGAGGAGGAGAGCAAGACTGATATTTTTCGAATTTTCGCAATATATTCCAGGAAGTGCTTTTAAAACCTGAACCCCCTCTAGCAGACATATTTACAACAAGAATAACAAAAAAAGGAAGATTGTGCCCCGGGGGGCACTGTCCACCCTCACTTATAGTAACACTACCCTTCCCCTTCATTCCCCTTTTGGGCAATATGGTGGTGCATGCTGTGACGTCATAATTACGAGTTGAGAATGTTGTTGGATGTTCAATTTGAAGCCTGAAGAGCCCAACAAAAATTTGCACTGAGGAAAGGGAACGAAAAAGAAATGTTTGTTGTTCATTTATATAGGCCACTAGCGCATTATCACGCTTTGATAATTACTTTATTTATTTTGTAAAGCGAAGTTAAATTCGCGTGTGCTTGGTTTGGCATGGGCGTATTTCGGAATTGTGTCGTGTATATATATATATATATATATATGGCTATTTATCTTCTGAATCCTCGCGTTCTCCCGTCTCTTCTCGTGACCGGGAGGAACAAAGGCCATTCGTGACCTTCGTACGCCGATAGTGCGAGTCGTACAATCCAGCCTCGCTCTCCGACCTGGCGGTGTTCACGCCGCGGCGCGCACCTCCACTCTCGGCGCATGCATTGAAGCGCGCCCAAAGAGCGGGATGCGGATAAGATAGCCGGACCTCGCGAAAATACTTGACCGCAATGTTGACAACCACATATCTGCGGTTCAGGGAAACACTGTCTGTTTACTCGGCCACGGTTGCGCGCCGCCCTGTCGCTATAGTGCACTCGAAAGTCGAGCAACGTATGAGCCGGATGCCTTCAATATAGAAGCGCTTTCGGTCTGCTTGTCGGTGGACGTGCTGCGCAAGTAAGTTCACCGAGTACATAAAGGGTCTGTAGGCTTCGTGCAGATGCGAAGTTCTATAGTTTGAAAACCTTGAACGGCGCTCTTCCTTATATAGATTCCAACTTGGCTCATTCCCACAACACTTGTGCGCAGTTCATTTGTATCTAATCATTCAAGCCAGTTATTCACCTGTACATACGAAGACAGATGACGTTCATTTGTATGAAAATGCGTTTCTCGTGCTGCTAACATCATTTTTGAGTATGTAAAAGCAGTACGAGAAGGTGAATGTATGTATACTTTTCTGCAGAAAGAAAGATAGAACACAAGGAAAGGAGCCCATAACTCGACAGACGTTCGGCTATTATGCATTGTGGAAGCGCGGTAGAGGCTTATAAATTGTATTAACCACACTGCAGGAGGTTAACAGCACATGCAGTGCATTGCAAAGTCAACAATGAAGTAAACATACGAACACGATGCAGGCATTCAGTTTTGCATCGTGAGATATTATGACAGCAACAGGTTGCGCATTGTTCTACAGACAAAGACGAACCTCGTTCATGGCTTTAGGCACTGGAATCTGATTAAGACCATTCACTATACGCTAATACTTAGCGAAGCTGGAACAACAACATCAGCAGTCCTTGATATCCATTAGTGGAATCCGTAAAGGCAGCAGTACAGCTCTTATTGCTGTTTGTAACATTTTACATACGTGCTGTACGAACATTCAATGAAATACTGTGAACCCAAAAAGTGTCGGACTCGTACACAGATTTCTACGCGAAGCAAGACGCGAAATACGGAGTCTGAACGGAGCACAGAAAGTTAAATGAGTGTCTCATTACATTGCACACGAATAATATAGAATGAGACAAAAAGGCAGAAGAAGGGAGATCAGCCTTTCCTCTGCCTTTTTACGTTTTTGTATACATTGGATAGCATATCGTCGAATTTGTTCGAGTCGCAGCCAGGTGCAATCCAAAGAAAGAAAGACTAGTGCCCTGCCGTCAGCAACGGAACAATATCATTATTAGCTTAATCGCAAGAATTCAGCGAGAGGGTTGTAAATAAGATATCGTCGTTCGTGCATTGTGCCGTATCAGGCGTTGAGGAGCGTGATTACGAACACAAATGCATGCACCGCGCAATGTTCAAGCACCGCTGTGCGGCAACACGCCTGAGCGTTCGAGACAGCACTCATCCCCACACACTGGATACGAACAGTAGTGAGAAGAAACAAAGAAAGAGAAAAAGAAAGCAAAGATACGCAGCTCCACTGACCTTTCCACGCTCCTTATCGAAATCGCAGCAATCCACGTAGCCATTGTGGCAGGGGCTGAACACAAGCTGCAGGTTGGTTCCCGTGGCGACGAAAGCCTGAGAGAGAGAGACGGAGAAAAGCACGGGTGTGAACCGAAACCGCTCTAGACTTTCCACCAGGGAAGGGGGTTGGGGTGGGCAGAGAGCACTTTTCTGCCGATAAGTCACGCCAAATGGCTCCGAAAAAGAGAATGCCGAAATGGGCACCGGCGGGGAAAAAGAGGACGCATCCCGCAGAGTGGACCAGTGTCGCCAAATGTTCGCAACAACAGCGAGCCTTTTGAGCGGAGGCACGCTCGGCGGCGCCCCAGGCGGCAGCGAGAGAGACTGCACCGTCGGGGGGAACGAGGGGTTGAGGGGCGCCGAAGACGACCCGTGGGTGCCCCTGCTAGATGGGGCAGGCGGCCGTTTTTTGTTTGGCCACAGCCGGCGACAAATTGGCCCGTGCGCGCGACGGCGGTCAAAGGCGACGCCGACGCATGTCACCCCGCGGGCGCCGCCGCCGCACGAGCCGGAGAAGACAATGGACGCCTCTGCCGGCAGCGGCGAGCACTCTCGAGAAAGGGTCCGCCGCCGAGCGAGCCCTAAAAGCCCGGTCCCCTCCTTCTACTGCTTGAAGAAGACATACCAAGAGCCACGAGACCAAAGCTACACACGATTCACGATGCCAAGACGAAGAGCGGAAGGTGTAAGCTTTTGCCCGCCAGAAAGAAGCCACTTGAAAAGCTGCAGGGCTGGCTCAGTAAGGGCTGCAGTCTATTTCTTTCTTTCGGGGTTAGAGAGGCAAAGCTTGTCTCCAGTTTCAGAAACAACGTGTTTTGCCACCGTCATCTCTGACCAGAGTACAGTGCAGTATCAGCCTATCAACAATATGTACGATGTAATAACCAGTGTAGCATTTCTGAATCGTATGGTAGTGCAAATAAACGAGGACAAGAAAGCGACACGAAGACAAACACACGGCGTGTGTGTGTTTTCGTGAACCCGAATACCATGCAGGCTTCTGACCTGCAGCAGCGTATACAGTTTCCGTGGTCCAAAATGGCCAAATGCTCACCTGAACAGCTCGTGAAAATATTCTATGGGGGGAGAGAGAGAGAGAGATACGAAGAGGAAAGGCAGGGGCAATTCGAACAGCTCGTGGCATCGCTAAAACGATTATTATTATTTTTTCGTTATCCGGCGCGCTAATATATACAGTGCAGTGTCCATATATATATGTACATAAAGCACGTACAGCTCACGTGTACGTGCTTTATGGCAATCACGCAAGCTGCGGTGCGTCCGGTTTCGTCGTCTCGTCTCGAGGCCTGTGTGCCGACGAACGACGAAGAATGCCCACGAGTGGCGAGCGAGGTTCCCATCCTGCACCGAGCCGCTGCTCTGCGCTCGGGACATTGGGGCCGGGCCCCGCACTGTTACTAGGGTGAGCAGTTGCCTGCGCTCGATGCGCGAAGGCTGTGCAGATAACCACGTAGCCTCGGTCTCATAAGCACGGTCGTATATACAGAGACGTTTCCGCAGCCCCGCCATTAATGTCGATCGAGTCACTAATTGCGATTTTGGGGGCCCTTCAGCGACATGGCTCGTGCTCCAATCGGTCCTCATCTCGGACAACCCAGCGCCATCCGCCCTTTAATGAAGGGGAGACGCCGAAGTTCCTTGGGCTTGCTTCACTGCGAGCTCTTCTCTTATCCGTGCGTTCAATACACACGACCTCAGAAAGGAGAGACGTGCGTGAGATCCATCGAGTGGCGACATTTTCCCTGCTATTCTTATCCTTTCTATATGTTCATAGCCACTGAACATACCTAAACGAAAATTCGCGCGCGAGAGCGATTGCGTTGTATCCGTGTTACGCAACGTGTTGCTATTACACAACTGGGAAGCCTACGTGACTGCGTCTGCGGTTCATATATTTCGGCATGCCATGCTGAAAATGTGCAGTGTTGCATTGCGGCTGCCAGCTGTGCAGCTGGTATATTTCTGCACGTGAGCGGAATTCTACGGGAAAATGAAAAAAGATGGTCTGCTACTCTTTTTGGTGAGTTTTTTTTTTTTTTTTTTTAAGAGTGTATATACATAGTTCAGAGGGAGAGATGCAGAAAGTGTGCCCTATCGCAAGGCAGCGCGCGAAGAATACGTTCTATTTGGGATATGGGCGACATGCTTACGGTAAGCTTTTCATGCCTTTCGCTACTCCCATTACGTCTCTAAATCGACCTCAATCGCGACCATCAGCAAGGTTACGCTACTTACCATGTACGTGTATAAAATACATGCGTACGCCAAAAGTTGTTTATAATGCGATATGTGAACAATCACTGATAGAGAAACAATCTAGTCATCCACTTATAAGGTGACACCCACAAGAGTCAGAAACGCACGACGAGCGTTCATCCTGTTCCGTTCTCTCTTGTGTGTGTTACGTTAAGCGCATTTTAATGTCTTAACTAAGAAATCTGCCATCATGCCCGTCATGCAGATATATCTGTGGAAAACAACTGAATCTTCCAGCTTTCTTTCCTTACATCAATATAGCGAAATTCAGGATTTGTAAAGGCCAATTTGGCAATTCAGAACTGCCCTAATGGAAGGTTACCGATCCATTTGTTTGTCATTCCAATACGCCGGCGCCTGCTTGAGATACATTTCAAAATGAATGGATTGAAATCTTCGTCAAAACATTGGGACCAAGCGTCTGGCTCAAAACTTGATGGCATTCGTTTGTCACCCCATTTCTATGCTGTAATATGTCAATCGTTTAGAGCCCGCACATCGGAAAACTTCAAATCGCGCGCGGCATGCACGACTATATAGACAGCAACAGCGTCTGTTATATACGGCCACTCGTGACTATGAAGGGGAACAAATCTTTCTCGAGGATGGGTGTGCACGTGACCCGAGGATTGTCCCTTCTTAGGCATAGGGGCTGCGCTAATGAGTCCATTAGTGTCATTGCGCTATCACGGCGCGCGAGCTCTGATACGAAACGAATACGAGATCGCGTTTTCGTCTGTGTACCCTCATCACTCCGCGCCAACGTGGTGGAGACAGCCGCTCTTGGCCCGTTTTGAGCCTCGTACTCGTGACCGTGCCATTGTGACGGCCTCGCGGAGCTTGCACGACGCTTTTCGGTCTCACAAACAGGCGTGACTAATGGGGGCCCGCGGAGACACACGCCTCGCCGCCCGCATAAACTGCCGCGCGGGAAAAAGGCTGCGCCGTGTGCTACGGTGAAAATCGCAGCGCGCGCTCCGAGCAACTTGTGACGCACTGGATTGGGCGAAACGTCTCGAATAACAGCGGACGTATTAATGGCGGCACTAGATTGAGAGGGCGCGATTTAATCGCCCCATTCCTTCGGGAACGCTCGGAGACCGGGAGTGAAAACACCGCCGCGGTTCGCGCCACACGGGGACGAGAAAAAAAAGCGAGCGTTGGGGCGACGGTTGCGGAGGAAGCGCTCCGGGCGAAAGTCTAATTGCGTCGGCGCAGCATTTGCAAACCGAGGAGTTGCTTGCTCGGACGCATCACAAAGTCCGTCGGTGATTGCCGACGCGGTAATGGCGGCCGGGTCCCCAGACCTGTGTCCGCGGGCTGGACATGCGGAGAGAACGATGGCGCATATGGGCCCCACTCGGCAGCCTGGGCCGTGCCAGACGGCAGCAGCCCGATCGGAATGCGATTAGCGACGCTCGAGGCTTCGCGCCGGACCAGCTCTGTTCGATTGCCAACCGATGCTGTAATTGGGAAGACGTGTCCCCTGCGCGGCCGACCAGTATAAATGACCGCACGCAGCATGCTAATCGTTGCCCAGGGCCTACCTGCGCGATTGCGGTTCTAAAGATGTTGCGCGACAACCAAGCGTGCATGCTCCCGGCAAGTGTAGCTCTTGCGAACCAAATGCGTGTGTGTTATATATGCCGCTTTTTCTCGGTTGATTGCACAAACCCGGGAATACGTAATGACAGCAGTGCGCGAACGTGCCATATATACAATGCAAGTGTATGCACAGCCGATCTTCGCGCGCACGTATAAGTGATGGCGAGCCGCCTCAGCATATTATTGCATTTGCAAAAGCGGTCCGGGAAAAGTATAAGTGGCCGCAACGGCGAAATGCCAAACGAAGAGCGAGAGGCGAAGGTAGACTATTTTGTGGTCTTTTATGCTTCATTCCATTTTTATTTGAATAGACGTTTTTGAAGTCACGCGCATGCAGCAAGACACGGCGCATTATTCCAACTATAACCTAAAATTGTCAGATGGGCGAACGTATAGTCCAAAACTGTAGTCTTTGAGTTCGATTACTACTGGCGGCGAACATTATTTGAACAAAGAACTTAGATACATAATCGAGTAAGTAAATAAGGTTTACTGATTAACATGTGGCAGCCACTGAGTTTGCAAGGCATATCCGCTGCGAATGAAATACTGCGATTTTAAATATGCGCCATTCAAATAATGTTAGAAATGCACAAGTTGTTCCAGTTGTTCTTTCTTTGTTTTTTTTTACGAAAGTGCAGCTTTGTGCATCGCAGGAGAAAGCTAACTATAATTAAAGAGGGAAAAAAAACGCCCACAGAACGCTCGTGTATTTTGGCGCATGCTTTGGGAATGAACATTTCAAACTGGTGGCATCCTGAAAATTCGTTCGAATTGGCAGATGCGCCTTGCGAAATCACGGGCTACAATTCGTAAACTTGCAATATGTGCACCAAAGGAAGTTGATAAAAATTAAATAGTAATTTTTTATGGTTTGGCTGTTATGAACTTGTATTTTTCGCTCGAGTAATATCCACCACTCGGAGTAATCGAGCTGAATGACTACAAACGCAATCCTGATGGCCCATCTTGAAATACATATAGTTAACTTGTCAGCTAATTGCGTACTTCAAATATTGAATGACAGTGCACACGACAGAGCACACGAAAACTCAAAGCCTCGAAACTAAGCAGGTTCAACACCTGCAGACGCATGTAATGGTTGCAAAAATTCGAAACTTAAGTAATTAAACGTACGACAGCACAATCAATAAGAGACAGTCAAGTGATGAGCCTATACTGCGCTCTAAAAAAAAACAAAAACAGTATGTTACTTTTTTCGGTGAGTTCTAATAATACTTGTCGGGGTTTTACGTCCCAACCACGATATGATTATCAGTGACGCCGTAGTGGAGAGCTGCGGAAATTTCGACCACCTGGGGTTCTTTGACGAGCATTTAAATCTAAGTACACGGCCTCGAGCATTTCGCCTCCATCGAAATACGGCCGCCGCGGCCATGATTCGGTCCCGCAACCTTCGGGTCGAGCGCCATAACCACTGGACCACCGTGGCGGTTGATTTCGGTGAGATCTGACTTACCACGTATATGACTTTTTAAAGAGGCACGTTAGCTCTCTTTTGGGTTATACGACTCTCCGACTATAGAGCATAATGGACTCCAACGACAGTTCGCGTGTCTCTTTAAAGAGAGTCGTATACGTGGCAAGTCAGTACTCACAGAAAAGAGTCAAATGACTCTTTTTTTTTCTTTTGTTAGAGTGTGAGATGATTCGCTTTGTGTCACCCAGCAATGAATGTATACGGCGGCCAAACTGCGCAGTGTTCGACAGGAATGTGAAAGCATAAGCGCTTTCACTGCGCAAATATAACGAGGCGCATATGATCCCCCTTAGTTACGCAAGCTATTTTGCCCACGTGCGAGCTTGTGTGAGTTGCAAGATCTTACGAAATCTCTGAAGCTGGTGCGTCACTGTAGGCTATCGCGTTAACAATCTGCATGCGTTGCGGGCTGCAAGGATTTGACGTCACTTGAGGCCGACGACTCGGATTAGCAAAGCGGATGCAAAGTGGATCGACGCATGATTCGTAGCAGCACATTATGCATACGTACCGCGAAGGAGATTTGCTTATAGGGAAAAAAAAAGGAAAAAAGCTCACAGGGTCCCTTATGCATTCGCCTGAGACGATTCGAAGGCGAAAGCTATCTTCTTTTTCTTCTCAGTCGATATAGTGATCCTCCTCCGCCCCTCTAGAAAGCTTTCTACACCTAACGTGGTTTTGCACTGCCTCCGGGATCGGAGGCATGGCATGATTTCTTCACCTCACCTATAGTTTCGCACTGCCTTCGTGATCGGCCCACCTTTGACCAAACGACGATGTCATGTGAGGACGTCATGTTACCTCACGTCCCAGTGACGTCATACTTACGTCACAAAATTTGGCGAACTGTGACGTCGTGATGACGCCATATGGTGACGTAAGGGCGGGATGAATTTTTTCATCACTCCTCTTGACGCCGACGGTCAATGTTCGGGTTTGAGGAGCTGTCTAAGGGTTTCACCTTAAAGAAGAAAACGACCTCACACTTTCTGTGGCAACGCGATCCGTGAGATTTTCTGCAAGGTAATCTAAGATGACATTGTTATTATATTAGAGTGGTGAGAGCTTTTATTATTTTTTTTTTCCCTTGACGCCTACTCTAACTGATGGTCTTGCAAGATACATGAATGTGCCACATTACTGCGAAGGAGAGAGCAGCATATTACTAAGGATTACAATAATATATGCTTCAGATGCAGCTATATGTGTGAGACAGATTTCTGAAATAACTTTGGGAGGTGAAAGCAAATCATCACATCACAACTCCGTCTCGTTGCCACCATCGTCATAGTCATCACGTATCCATCGTAGGCTATAGTTCGCTGCTCGCATTGACGTCGCCAAATCCGATGGATGAATGCGCCCGCAATATATTTATAGTGTTTCTTTTTTTTTTTCAACGAATAAGAAAAATTAGTCAGCTACATGCACAATAAACCTTGAATAAATGAAGCAGGAATTGACGCCTAAGCAACCCTATATTATATGCTGTCTGGTTGACCAGCCACATTGGTCTATAGTGGTTATGGCGCTCGACTGCTGACCCGCAGGTCGCGGGATCGAATCCCGGCCGCATTGTCGATTGAGGCGAAAATGCTTGAGACCCGTGTGCTTAGATTTAGGTGCACGTTAAAGAACTCCACGTCGAAATTTCCGGAGTCCTCCACTACTACGTCTCTCATAATCGTATCGTGGTTTTGGGACGTTAAACCCCAACAATTCTTATTAATTAATTATGCTGTCTGGTTGCCACATCGCTCCCTCTACAGCCATGCTAGACACACGGAGATTTGCACCGCAGTCCAGGGGCGTAGGGGGGGGGTTCAACCCCCCCCCCCCGCGAAATTTTTAGTTTTGCTTGCGTATATATACACGCACACATACAAACGCACGCACGAACATACACAAAGTATGGTTGAACCCCCCCCCCCCCCGAAAAAAATTTCTGGCTACGCCCCTGCCGCAGTCTCACGTATACATATCACGCTGTTCCCGACGTGTATGTTATATGCATGCAATGCATTCGTGTTGGTTGCATGGCTGAGCCTGCCGGCACTGTTGGCTGCATGCGGTCTCAGGATAAGATGCAAGGCCCAATGCGACAAACAATTAAAGGTCATCCCTGAACGACGGCCCTGAGCCACGACGTACTCGACGTGTTTGTGTGCTTCCTTTGAACACGCGCCAGGGCTGGTTATCTGTTATTTGCGCTGCCGCTGGCGAAACCCTTTCAACAGGAGTGTTGCCGTTCGCGTATACGTGGCTTTAAGCGGGGGATGGGAAGTTCGGAACCCTTCCAGCGCGCGCCTGCCACAAGGGTTCACCGGTGCAATGTGTGTATACATCGGTGATTTATTTGGCTCCGCGCAACTCACAGCGGCGAATGCGAGACTTGCGGCTGTCACGACGTGCACATCATATATCTGTGCAACCGTCTTTGAAAGGAGGATGGAAGGCATGCAGGTTTTTAGACAAGTGTTCAAAAGGTCCTTGACAAAATGTGCGCTGACGGACGGCAGCTCTGTCGCCATCAAGGCATCACATGGTCGCATTAAGCGCGCGTCAATTCAGAAACACGGAATTTTTAATAGTAATAATTGTTGGCATTTTACGCCCCGAAAGCACGATATGAGTGATAGAGGGCGTAGTGCAGGGTTCCGGAAATTTTGATCATCTGGGGTTCTTTAACGTGCACCCAAATCTAAGCGTACGGGCCTCTGTCATTTTGCCTCAAACGAAATGCGGCCGCCGAGGCCGGGATTCGGTCCCGCGACCTTTGGGTCAGCGAGCAGTCAAGCACCATAACCACTAGACCACAGTGGCGTAGCCAGGGGGTAGCACACCGGGCCCGTGCTGCCCCCCCCCCTCCCCGATTTTTTTTTTTTTTTTTGCCATAGCATACAGAGCACAAAATGATTCGATCACATCTGCCTGCCCGGCCCCCACTTTAGATCAAGGAGGTGCCCCCCCCCCCCCCCCCCCGAAAAAAATTTCTGCCGCGGCGGGTAAACGCAGAATTTTTGCAAACTCTATCCCACCCATGGTGGAAATGTACACATCTAAAAGAAAAGTTAACAAAAACAGTTCTTGTTTTCTATACCCACGTATTTACGCCTTAACTGAACAAGATGAGCAGCTTTAACCACCCCATCTGTGTTATATTACATGTGAAGGAGTGGAGCAGTGTCATTGTGAAATCTTTTTGCAAAGTCCGTATACACACGACAAAATCCAGCCGTATGACAAGCGTTTCCTTTTCTCATACACCTCTCATATAATTATGAAAATCCTTACGCATAAAAAAAAAAAAAGGCGAGGAAGGCCTGGGGAGCGGTGCATTAGGACAGGAGGAAAATGGTGTACGTATATAACGACTTCCGCCTGACATGAAACTAAGCAGAGCGGACACACCGCTTAAAGACCTACGGAAGTTACTCCCCGTCCAGACTACCTTTTCATTGAGTGGCGGGCCAATATGTTCGCGCATTCTATACGTCCAACTCACAATATGGGTACGTCGCCGGCTAAAGAATCGCTCAAACAGCTACAGGTAGCTAAGGATCTACACAGCTGGCATTAAATTAATTAGAAAAGGAGACTTCAAATTTATGCTATAGCGAAAAGGGCGCAGGCACGTGCCGACAGCTAAAAATTTATAGAAAAGGGAAACTGAAAACAGCCGTAGGCTTTTTTTTTTTTTTTAGACGCAGCTCATATCACTTTCATACGGTGTGCATATCAGATAGATATCTGCAGTGCGATAAATCGTAATACAGAACGAGTAATAAAATCTGCACGAACCTATGATATAAATTAGAATGTTGCCCAAATTTTCATTCTCAAGCTTCCCCCAATCTTACATGAAAAAAGAAATGCATCTTCAACATTGTTCTCGATATTTCTAGAACTTATATATATAGGCCTACGGACATACGCCGTTTCTTTGACAAATGTGAGCAAGCGAAATTTGTTCAGCCACTGCGGACGGCCGCACCGTGCGCAGCCGGGCATTTAGGGCGCGCAAACTAGCGCACTCTTCGGCCTTCCGCAAGCTGGCCGCGGCAGTGCGCGAGGAGCGCGCGTGAGTGTGAGCATCTGAGCAAACAAGCGTTTCGCTTACCACTTCGGTGTGTCCCTCCCGGCAAGCGTTCTGGAAGCGCACCTGACGTTCCTCCAGTGGCCTGTCCCGGTAGCCCGTGTAACGAATCTGCGGGGAAAAAAATGCAGCAGAATCGGTGTCACACACGCCTCCACCACTTTTATATAAATATATGCAACTCCACAAGGAAGAGCTGACGTGCATGCTTCAGAAGACCCGTGACACACATTATTAAACGATCTGTGCCTATATGGACATTGCTGAGGGAGGCCCTGTTCGTCATGCCACCATGCATGTCCGACAGTTACAAACCACCGCGGAGTCTCAGTTTTGATATGGCATGTTTCAAATATGACCACTGTGGCCGCGTTCCAATAACGGCGGAATGTAAGAACGCCTGTACCGTGCACTTTAGGTGCACGCTAGTGAACTTCAGGTGGTCATAATTAATCCTGGAGCCTTCTCCACTATATAGGCCGTCCCTCATACAGGATGTACAGGGCAGCTTCATCACACAGTTCAATTAATGTTTCTACCAGGTGCGAGGGGAGGACATACAGCGATATGCACAGAGCAAACTGTCTATATAGAAAAAAAGAACTGTGTATAGGTGTGTTCCGTGCGTATACGAATAGGCACCTGTTCGTCAATATACACAACTGGCCACTTATCTCGCACACTGTCATTGAAAACGTCGCACAAAGGGCGCCTGCAGATATAGTGCCCATATGTTTCGGTCCCTCACTTATACGCTACGGCGGTAACGTACAGAAGGTTGTGAAAGAACACTGAGTATCAGAGTATCAGTAGCGTAGCCAGAAAATTTTTTTTCGCCAGGTTGGGGGGGGGGGGGTCAACCATGCTTTATGTATGTTCGTGCGTGCGTTTGTATGTGTGCCTGTATATATACACGTGCAACTTAGAAATTTAAATTTTCGGGGGGGGGGTGAATTCCCCACCCCCCATACGCCAGTGGTGAGTATATAGATGTGAAGGCGCTCATCACATTGCCTCTCCAGATATACATCAGTGGATATACGTATCGCTCTACAGCACGAAGCTAACACGGCTTCACTGTACGTTTTTAGCACGGGTTAACTATGAGTGCATGTACGCTTCCCTGGAGCGAATAAATTGTTCTCATAGAAATGAAGTTTAAAATAAAATGTTCATGCGTCTAATTGAGCTGCATATTGCACACGCTTATATAGTCACGTGCATCAATAAACTATGCAAATGAGGGAACGTTAATGTGTACAGGAATTTGAACGGTTTTTGACACAAAATTCATGAGTAAGTGAAGTCCCATATATGTCCAAGGCCTGCTCACTGTAACCAGGAAGTTACCGGCCTTCAAACGAGAAGTGGTACCAACTAATTCTATCTGTGAGGAGGCTATTGCAAGCCAAGATTCAGCGACCCCTTCTTTACATGGCCGCGTGGGAAGGGCTGCCAAATACGGTTACATTGCACCAAATCAATTACTTCGCAGGATCCCTTAGCTACGCGGTTTTGTGGCTTATTGTTTGCTTAATTATACTTTGGAAACATCGAGTACTACAAATATCCAGTAATACAAGGCATTACATGAGCAGTCGTGCTTTACAGTGTCGATAAATAATAGGCTTTAAGTTATGTACTACGCATTTCTGCCGTAGAAATCGCCTCCTTTTAGGTATAGCTTCCCAATCAGATGAATATAGTAATCAGAATTTATTTTCATCGAAGTATTAAAGCTTTTTCATGCGAAATCATTTTCTCGATGGTGGCAAGAGGCATCGAGCAAATGATCTTTCGTCGAAGTGAAAAGAGCGCGTCGTCAGACATGCGATGCAACATATCAGTCAACTAATATAAAGGTACCACACAAAAGCAGGAATAAGGCATACATGGTCGAATAAAAAAGCACATCTATTCTATTACCCACTGTACATTTGTAAAGCCCTACACACTGAGAAAACAAACCTCCTGGATTAAATAAGTAGAAATTCGACATGAGGACACTTTCTCCATCCAAAATATAAGGACCCGTGGTGCAACACCTGTTACATATGTCAGCCAAGCGCACAATGTTCGCTATAGATATGAAACGACGTGCAATATAAACATGGACAGGTCATTACGGAATTTCACATAGGTGGGCAATAAAGGTACTGAAGGAAGAGCAGTCATCGCCTCACATGTGCAAGGGGCGGGGGTCGTTTCACCTGAGTGTTTATGCAGTGAACAAAAATAATAATAGTAAACAAGGAACTGCAGCATAGTTGTGCGTACAACAATTCTCTCACGGCGTAGACCGCACACGAGTGCGACGGATCAGCGCATCACAGAAGAGCCAGAATACCTATAGTACGTTACCCGCAGTTCCGTGCGGCCTTGCACGTGACTCTCAGCTGACTCAAGTCACAGTCACGTGCAGTAAGAGGCTGTTACCGGTGACTCACACCTGACACCAAGTGCCTCGAGATAATCACATTGCGATTTCGGAATGACGTACCTCGCACTCCCTGCTGAGGCGCCGGAAGAGCTCGTCCGACTCGAATTTCGCCTTCTGGTCAGGCACCACCCGCGGCATCTTGAAGACGAACCGCGGGAGCTGGTCGAAGATGCTGGGCGTCTCGAAGGGCAGCATGTTTGGCTGCAAAAGGCAACGGCCTCCAGCCACGATCGCCACTGCGCTGCACGGGGTCCGGCCGCCCGCTCCAACGGTGCACAGAGAAGAGTGAAGCGACGTTGTCGTCGTCGGGACGGGGCTGTGTAGTGTGCACGCTGCTGCGACAGCGAGTCGAGTGGTGTGCTCGCGGCCGCGGCGAGGGGCGCTCCGCTGACGGGTGGGGGGCGTGGCCTGCTCGCCTTGCCCCCGCCCTGGCATGGCCGCCAATGGGGCTCCGGCGTGGCCGCCATTGGCTCGCCGCTGCGGTGCCACCGCGGCCGCCGCGGGGCTACCTCGGGGGCTACCCGCCGAAGCCGTGTTCTTTTCCGCGGCGCTCCTCGGGCTCTTTTCTTGTTGCTTGTTCGCTCGCTCCAGCTCCGACCCGCCGCCGCATCGCCGCTTTTCTTCCCGCATGTGCGCTTCCCCCCCCCCCCCCTCTCTATTCTGCGCTCTTTTTTTTTCCTTTCGTTTCCTTACTTTGCTTTTTCTCTCATTTCGCAGGCTCACGGCTTCAAATGGATCCCATCTGGGCTACACTGGGAAAAAATCACTCTCGTATACGAACAAATGCTACGCGCTCGCTTCGCCCGTAGCCCAACGGTTCCGCACGTTTAGGGAAGCTTAGTAGCTCTTGTCGTTTCCTTATTATTAGTTTTCATAACAGCTTTTTCGCTGAAGCTGGAATTGCTGTGAGAAATTGGCGTTAATAAAATTATGTTGTAAGGTTCTACAGAGGGAGCATACCTGACGGTGAAGGCGAAGGAAAAAAAAAGTATTTTCCTTCTAGGGATGTTTAGTGGCTCCTTCCTCATAACCAAGAAAATACTTTAAACGCTATGCGTGCACAGAATACAAATAACGCATCTTTTATTTATTTTTCTATTTTGTCTTGTATTCTATAGAGCCTTTACCCATTTTCCCTCTGAAATTTTTGTATTGACTATATATTTCGGAGTTCGCTCAGTGTCGCGTTTTGTAAAGTTGGCTTCTGAGTAGAGCACAGATGTTTAACAAGTAAACATTACGAGGACTCGCACGAGTATAGATTATTATTATCGGTCACGCGATTAAAGTTAGCTGCCATGCGTGGCGAAATTATGATATCGCCTGCCTACTTGATGATGCGTTGGGATTCAACAGCTTGGGCGGTTTAGATGCATGATAGAACATTGCTCACCGTTTTCCTTGTTCATTGGTTCCGATCAATGCTCGTGTGTAATGTCAAGAAGCACAAGCTCATGTAGGACAAAGCAGCAAGGACATCGCATTTTCGACTCCTGTAATCGTTTCCCTGTGAAATGATACTCCAAGCTCTGTAAATCTTAGGAAGAGTGCTTGCATGTGTCAAACTGGCTCAAAATAATTTAGCTTTAGGGCTAAGGATGTGGGAAGGTTTACGATAGACACACTGGCTCACTCCGTTCCTACAATCTCCGCGGCTGCTATTCTTGTGAGCACCCAGAGGGAGTGCACTTTTGCTATTTCTTTTATTGAGGCGAAGGCCTTGATGCCTTATCAAAAGACTAAAAGTGACAGGCATCACCGTCAACACGAGTGACGCAAAAAATCATGTGATAACATCACCCTATGACGCCACATGATGACGTCATCACAGGACATCGTCGCTTGGTCGAAGGTGAGCCGATGCCGGCAGTGCAAAACCACGTCTGGTGCAGGAAGAGGGAGGAATCAATACAATCGACTGAGAGAGTCGTGTAAGGCAAATACATAAGGGCACATGTGACTTGTTAGCTGCACCGTTGCAGTTAAGGAAGGGGTCATGACATGCAATTTTCGATCATAATCTGTGTTGTGCGGGTTAATCCTTGCTAGTTCAAGAAGAAGTCGGCGAAATATTAACGCTTTTGGTGACGTAGTAATTTGTAATTGAATATTTTAATAAACACATGAATGGGCTGAGAGTCGGGGCAACGCTGACACGCTCGCGCGCCGTGACGTACCAAGCTGCTTGCTGTGCGAGCATTCCGGCGAACGATTTTGTTCAGTGGTCAGCTGCGCGTGCAATCGAGCTATTTCAGCTTCCCATTGGAATTAAACGATTTGCAGCAGTTGAAACAATGCCACCGGGCGCAGCAGCAACACGCTGACCGCGTGCGGTAAGGTGGCTGATTTGGTAGGAGACGACGGCGCCGCTCCATGCGGCACATGACCTCACACACGCAATGGCAAAATGGCGGTCGCCGGACAGTGGCGTTGCCTGGAGGTGGCACACCGGCCCTAATAGCATGTAACGAATTACATGTAATTAAATGCTTGTAACTGGTTACATTTTTTGAATATTTAGTAGCTTGCCTTTTTTATTTCGTCATAATTACTACACTACATTAACAAAAAAAAAAAAAGAACAGTGTCCCCTATGCCTTCCTTGGCTTGCTTGTCTGTTTTATTCATTCGGTTGTTTCTTATTAGTAGTTGCACTAACTGAAAATGTCAGGGGCAATGTTACGTGAAAGTAATTATTATTATTATTATTATTATTATTATTATTATTATTATTATTATTATTATTATTATTATTATTATTATTATTATTATTATTATTATTATTATTATTATTATTATTATTCACATTTCTAAAGCAAATATCTCGAAAAGAGAAATTAAGACGGAACTTGCCGCTGGTTGAAAGAAAGACGCGGGTTCAACACCGGCCGCGGCGGATGGAACTCCGATGGAAGCGAAATGCTAGAGGCCCTTGAACGTATATTTAGGTGCACGTTGAAAAAACCCCTGAAGGTCGAAAGCATCCGAGGCCCTTCATTACGGCGTGCGTAATAAGGATATCGTTGTTTTGGCGCTTAATACCCCAGAAATTATTGTTCTTAATATTAACGTGCCGCTTGCCATCTATACTCCTTAAGTGAGGTTGAGTCTGTTGATAGTCACTTGCGTTATACATGCACTGAACTTTATTTCTTCCCATAAAGAAAATTAATAATGTATGCGTACATGTTTGTCACCTGTTAATGATCGGTAAATGGTTTATGACATGCTCCTGCGTTACTTGAATTCGGTCGCTGTCTTATTTTTAAAACTATCCCTTTAATTTCAAGAAAACTTGATGCTCAAGGTAGCGACGCAACACTATTAATGAACGGAAACCCTAGAAAGTTAAATGTACCTCAGCCGTACACGGCTTTCACACGGCGCACTTTCTATCACGATCGAGCCAGATCGGGATCGAGTTTCTTGGTCACGAGTGGGTTTTTTGTGTATGATCCGGAAGGACGCCAATCGCGGTCGTGAAGTTCGTTCCTGTTCAGTCTTGATCGCGATCGAAAATGGAGTGTGACATTGGTAATCGCGCCATTAAGGAGCTCACAGATATCCGGTGTGATGTGACGGGAAATGTACAATATATCTATAGACTCTTTCCTAAATATTATTATAGCTACACTACAAAAAGGCTGTAGAAATTTGGGAAATCCACAGCCCATTGCCATTTAATATCATTTTAGAATACAGGCCTTACGAACCGTCATTTCTATACGTAGACATATATAGAAAGCTGCAGGCATTTATTTTATCAAGCGCTGCTAACTTTTAGTAATAAGCCGCGCGGCGAATCCCGCACAAACAAAAAAGACAGTATATAAGCTAAAGACTTTAGCGCCGGATAGTGCTAACTCTTATACAGCGTTGCGAACAGCTGTGGTGGCTTACATGTCGCGCTCTATCCCCTTCTCCCTATTTTAACGCGATAGCCTTAAACAGCTCGTTTCGCAGAAATTCCGGCGTCGGCGTCCTTGGTTGTGAGCGAAAAATCAGCGTTGTCCGTGAGCGAACATTAGAGATAATAATAAAAAAGAAATAATAAAATGTTCGGTTCGAATGGGAATCGAACCCAGGACTTCTGCATAGCCAGTAGGTGTTCTACCACAGAGCCACACCCGTGCTTGAAATTGTCCCCCCTAAAAAAAAACCTATGCGAGTGTCACGTTGCGAGGAATGTCATTGGTTCATGTGAAACAGCGCAGGCGTCAAAACATGTCAATTGCGCAACGAGTGGTTACTTTAATGACCCACTAGTTACAAAGCACACAGGCATACTTAATCACCATTATCAGCAACATCATCAGCAAAGTGCTCAGCTGCGCAGGTGCGCACGTTGCCTTACGGACGCGTATAGCCCGTAAGGCAACAATTCGCCTTACTTCGCAACACTTCGCCAATTTGCCAAAAGAATAATTATGGCGTAGTGGGCACTTCCCTATTGTATACTTGCAGTATGGAGCTTTTAGGACAGTTTGAAACGGCCAATTTTATGCGCACAGACGTTTCTTTCCTTGCGTCATAGTTTAGGTGTGCACCGATAAGCGAAGCCAGGCCAGCGATTGAGAAGGCGATGCGAACGGGGCCCGATTGCGCTATCACGTTCTGCTTTTGAATGCGAAGCTCAAGGGTCCTCCAAGCTTTTTTGTTTTCTACTTTCACCCCCTCCTCCTCCTTCCATACGCTTTTCTCCTTTCTTTCTTTGCCAATATGTCAAAGCTGAACCCATGCTCTTTCGAATAATAATAATATCTGGGGTTTTACGTCCCAAAACCACGATATGATTATGAGAGACGCCGTAGTGGAGGGCTCCGGAAATTTCCATGCCCTTTCGAGTACGTGCTGTTTATTGTTGTACCGCTTCCGTAAGTTATGCTGGCAGTAAAGGAATTCATCATTTCATAATGAAGCGAGAACGGCTCTCTTTGAAGTAGAAATGTCTTCCCCATGAAAACCACCCAGAAAGCTTTCAAGAGAACGGTTCTCCCTTGTCTTTGGTCTACATCTATGACCGTCGAATAGACCAAAGGTATATATACATACGTGCCTAGAGTTCGAAAATAAGGTTTGCCTCGTATAGCCCTTTTGAGTTCCTAATCGAAGCTTTTGAAACGAGAAGTGCGTTTGTTTACGTTGTAGTTCACATTTTGAGTAATGCGACGTCTTGTCGACAAACAAGGGGACGTCCGCAGCTGGAACGCGTGTCTCCCATAAAGCGGGGGCAACAGGCTCGTTTAGCCGATAAGCAAAGAAAGGATCCGCGGAAGGGGCCGAAAAAGTGCTGGTTGAGGGGGGTGTCGAAGTGAAGGGTAAGAAGCGGCGGTCCAGCTAGACGCTCGATGCGCCCGCGCCTTTGTGGCGTTGGAGTGGTGATGGCTGCGCGCGAGCGTGTGCACGTCTTCGCCAAGGGTGACCTGTGGTCTGTCCAAGGTCGCCGCCAGACCACATCCTCTGCCCCGGGGCTTCTCTGTGCCGTCGTTCGCGTGGTCGCTACAAGCGCCGCTCTCAGCCACCCTCCCCTGCCCGCACCATTAAGCGACGACGCCTCCTCTTTTGCCACCAGCCTTTTGTTCGTCGTCTCTCTCCGTACCACATCTATTTTTTTTTTCGCAAAATATCTAAGCAAAGGCTCCAGCAGTATCGAGTTTTCAGTACTTGCATCCAGATGACATTCTGCATTCTTTGTATATATTTTTTTCGAAACAAAAAAATTAATGGTAGAGAGAACGAAAAGTGGTACTAACAGGCACTTTTCATCCTGCTGCGCGCTATCCCGACCCTGATGACATGCTGTACGCAGACGGTCTGTGGTTTGGAACCCGCTGTCTGTTCAGCTGCTCACTTTTGCGCCAGCTTGGCTTATCGTCCAGCGGGCACGTGCATGACCACAGAAAAGCGAAGCCGTCTCGGGCAAAATTAAGAACGTTCTTAAAAGAAGAGAGAGAGAAAGCGCACAGCGTCGCTCACTACGAACGCGTTTTCGGCACATATAGAGCTTATTTTTGCAGCTTTCTTGCCGATTCAATTCGCAGACATTCATGTACTGTCACCTGACTGGTTTCAGCTGCCTCAGCATAAAATATGGTTTGGGTCAGAGGATTCGCAGCCTGAATCTAGTCTCTCTGATCTCTTTTCACTCCACTCCACGAAAACAAAAGCAAAATGGGCTAAATCTACACTTAGCCTACCTATCTTTACGTTCCATTTTATTCCTCCACAAGGTCTCCGCGTATTTTGCTCAGAGGTTTTCGTCTGGTCATTGCCCCCCGAAATTTTGATGACACATGGTGTTTTATCGAAAATAAATCATGAAAATAGGCGTTTTTCTCAAATAGTCAAGGCTTTCAGCAAGTGCCCCCCCCGAAAAAAATTCCTAGCTACGGGCCTGATATACTATGCCATCTGCGACTAGAACGTATCCATCAATGTTACTTTTTTAGATGTTTTATATTCCTTCTTTCACTTCCCAGGTGTACGTTGGCCAATTAGATTCAGTCCTTGTTAACCACCACTTCATTTCCTTTGTCGCTCTTACAATCTTTTTTTCCAGGATCTGTTTTTGCCACAATCATTGCGACTGAACTGGTCTAGGCAAATTTGTAGTTAGCGAGTGAGAAAGACATCGGCGTGTAGGCACTGCACCTACATTTTTTCGCGGTTTGATAGAAACACAGAAACAGAGAGAGAGAAATGTAGTGACGAAATTTAGATATGTTAGATAGAAGCTACCTATCCGGTTTGCTACCCTGCACTGGGGAGGGGGTAAGGGGAAGTAGGAAAGAAAGGGAAAGAGATAAGCAGAAACATACGAGCGTCGTAATCGTTCCCCCGTCCCGCTCGCAGAAACTATATAGAGCAGTGCCTTCGTCGCTTTCTGGTGTGAAGATCGAGCTTTCCGGCATTCCGAGACGGAATGCTCAGAAAGCGGCTGATAGAAACAAAACAATAAATAAGTACGAAGGAAGAGCTTAGAGCGAAAGGATAGCGATAACAGACCGTTTCTGCGCAGACTTGTTCCAGTAGTGCAGCCTGTGAAACAGCGGTGAAGTTATTGCATTGGTGTCGGAGTAAACGGTCGTCCTAATTTGCAGCTGCGCTTCCCTGTATTGCATTAAAGCCCAGCAGGCGAGGTCTCCGGTTCAACTGATGGTCACGTGCTAGCTGCCTGTGCTCGGACTTCTCTCTTGCGTGTGGTTTGATCACGGCGACCATGCCCACATTTTCCATGTCGTAAGGAAAGTGAACTGTGGCGGTACGTGCTAGACGAAAAAAAGACAGAGGGAGAGAGATTATGCGTCGCAATAACTTGGCAACCAACCTGTCTCGCATGAAAGCTAGCCTTATGCGGTTATGATAAAAGAGATCATTATCAGAGCTCTCTGAAACCAGGCTGTCTTTTTTTTTAATTTTGGTAACTATATTTTTGCTATAATAGTATAATAGTTATACGGCTTCTGTTTCCTATATAGCCTTCATAGCTTCGAAAAAGTCGAGCTTCGAAAAAAAAAAAAAAGGTACTGCTGATAGTAAAGTCCTCACACGAAGCCCTTACACTGTTTCACGGGAGAAATAACGAGTCACGATGGTAGATTATTTTATGTTCCAGATACCTCCACTATACGGCGTCCCTCATAATCATATCGTGGTTTTGGGACGTTAAACCCCAACAACTATCAGTATTATTATCTATTATTTTATGCATGTGTTGTTGCCTTCGAGAAATTTAAGTGAAAAGTACCTCGGCTGCTACGTTTAATAACAATATCTGGGGTTTTTCGTGCCAAAACCACGATATGATTATGAGGGACGTCGTAGTGGAGGGCTGAGGAAATTTCACTCATCTGGGGTTCTTTAACGTGCACCTAAATCTAAGTACACGGGCCTTTAGCATTCCGCCTTCATCAAAATACGGCCGCCGCGGTCGGAATCGAACCCGCGACTTTCCGGTCAGCATTCTGTAACCCTGTAACCACGGCGGCTCGGCTGCCGTACGTTTCTCGCGCCGAAAAGTGAAAAAGAGGAGTCTGAAGCATGTCAAGACTGTTTCGACTGGTAAATGAAAACGGGGCAAATATGAATGCCAAGAACCATCACATAATACCCAGGGAATGCTCCCAATATATGCGAATAAAATCCTAAGTGCTCATATTATATATGGCAATAAAACCTTAATCAATTGTTATAGGTTCATAGCGGTCTTATACGTTATTTTCAGAAGCTTCTGCTATAGTCATGTATGCAGATGATACGAGCAATTGTTTTTCGCTGGCAGCCGTTTACGAGATCTATATAGAGCAGAAAGCGATCGAGTGCTTGGCCTCTCTTTCATACTGGCTAGATTCAAACCAACTACAGTTAAACGTTGGTTAAACCAAATTTATTTTATTTAAGAGCAAAAATTAATGTGGAGATTATATAATGTCTGTTTGGTTTAAAAATAACGAGATCCAGCGTGTCCCTTTGTTTAAATTTTTATGTGTAATTTTTCACGAGAATCTGAGCTGGACACCGCAAATAAACAAAGTACATGCCAGTATGTCTAGGTCGATTTCTGTTTTATGCAGACTTAGTTCTTTAGTTTGTGGCGACTTCATTCGCATCTACATTACATTCTCTTAATTTGTGGCGACTTCAAAAACTAACCTAGATAGGCTATTAGTTCTACAAAAAAGGGCTGTCCGCTGCATGGAAAATCTGCAACCTATGGAACACACTCCTCCGTTTTTTTGACAAGCAATACTTACTGTTCACCAACTGTACAATCTTAAACTCATCATATATATTGGCAAATAAATTTGAAACAACGTGGGAAGTCATATGGGACGTTGCTACCCAACCAATATGTTCTATACTGTTCGACAGATTTAGACTACCATAATTCAGGACAACCCATGGAAAGCAAACCTTGTCATATCAAACATCTAATCTACTCCACAACTATAGCTATATCCATGAACTTACAGAACAAGGTAGTACTAAAGACAGTTTTTAAAAAAAATGTTAAGATGTTACTTACTCTCTTGTACTGGTGCCCTAAAAATATTTCAGTATTTATGTTCTTTTGTATAATTGTGTAGAAGTCACTCCTTTCATTCAGTGTGTATGTTACATTCTGTATTGTACTTCGTCTTTTGGCCTTATGTGTTCCTAGTGTCAGTCTCTTACATATTTATTTTTTGTGATCTTGCTATTGATGTTGATTGTACTGTTATATTTTAAAGTGCGTGTTCCCGACCTTCTTTCTGCTCGTTAAATTTTGCTTTTATATTCCTGAAAAATATCACAGTACCTTTATGTTCCACTGCATCTGAGCAAATGTAGTCAGGCAGAGATAATCGACCTTTAGTCCCTTCAACCTAGGCAATGTTTGTCTGAATAAATTGAAATTGAAAATTGAAAATTTTGCGTTGTACAAGTGCCTCCCACACACTCACTCATTACCTATGCAGCTCAAAATACCTGTATAGTAAACATGAAAATGGCGGTTAGCTGGTCTTGTTGATAAGAAGATATATTAATGTAAACAGTGCGAAAATGGGACAAAGGTTACGGTTTCCTTCTTTCTTTTTGTCAGTCTGTTTCGCGTGTTCTCTTAATCTGTAGGTCCCGTTTTAGCTCTGCTTGCAGTAGCGCACGTTCATTATGTACAAGACACGTGGAGCGAACCGCTTCGTAGTCTTGTAAGTTTTACTAGAGGCACGCTATGCACAAGATGACCGGTACGAACTGTTCTTGTTAGGCTGCCGAAGTAGTGAACATTTGCCGACTTTCCCAAATAACCGTTTTCTTTACAAGAGTTGACCTTGCCGACCAGACCGGTTTCTGTGCAGCTTTTGCCCTGCACCTGACACGCATGGTGCAGACAAAACGCCGTTTGGCGCGGGCGTGGGTGCGTGTCCGTTCATCATGCCGGCACTTTGGATGTGCCGCGATCCATTGGAACGAACGATGACGGCGTCGTCGTCCGTGCACAGGCACAACAGTGCGCACGCCGTTGAGTGCCGGTGCATGGCCACTTTCGCCGCCGTTCGGCGCGGCAAAGAGGCCTCTCGGCGAGCCAGGGCCAACACAATGGGCCACTTTTACGGATGATCTGGGACAATGGCGGCCCTGCTACCGGTGCGCCGAGTCCCAAAGTGGACGCTCTGTTTGACACGTCGTTTTGCTCCGTCCGGGTCGTACATCTTCGGCGCGTCTCCTCTGTTTGCACACGAGGTCGTTGAGCGGAGACAGGTAGCGCGCCCAGCAATGCAGCCCTATGCAGCCCCACGCGACACCCACTCCTCTCTCGGCTCGCAGCCGTAGTCGGTGCGCCGTTCTCTCGAGGCACGCTTTTTGGCCCATGTTCACATGACGTACACTAAGCGCTCCCTGTCTTGAAAAGTGTTGCTCGTGCAATGGGTTCAGCGCGTCGAATTGGGATACAGAAGCTAGACAACGAAGTTTGGGGGCACATGACATGAAGACGCGCTATGGTAAATGCGAAGCATTATTTCTATCTATCTATCTATCTATCTATCTATCTATCTATCTATCTATCTATCTATCTATCTATCTATCTATCTATCTATCTATCTATCTATCTATCTATCTATCTATCTATCTATCTATCTATCTATCTATCTATCTATCTATCTATCTAGCCGCCTACGTCGCGCTCTCGTGGTAAGCTTCATAACTTGGAATATACCAAAACTGGCATAAAGGAGGACATAAGTGTGTGAGGAACATGATTCGCAGGTCATGACATGAATAACATGACTTCCCGGTCGCATGCGTCATGAAACTTTCCATTAGTGACGTGAGGCGCATACCATGATACCAGCATATTGCTGCCCACAGTATATGCGGGTATACGGTATAGGTGATTCACAGTCTTTATCAAACCGCATTCCGAAACTCTTCTCAGAACCAACGAGTTTGTACCCAAGTTCGCGCCTCAATCAGATTGATCGACAGACGCCCGCGGCGAAGATCGGGTCCGCCCACCGCCTTTGCTCTTGCCTAAGAACGATACATCACGAATCCACGATGCGGCACGACTCATCTCTTAGCTTAATCGTACAGACTATGCACACACGCACGAAAAACTAAATGTTATATTATCACGTGGCTACGATGTCCCGCATTCAATTTCACCACGCTCACGATGTACTACTCACAGCCATGAAGCAAGCGCCCCTGGATGCATTTGCGGCGAGAAATGTTGCTATTTACTTATTTGTGGAGACATTGTTTTTACCGATTCGTTACTGCAGAAAAATCTTGAGACGTATAATGTAACCTGCCCATTTATTTATCTGTAATATTCGAGAGAAGCGAAACGAGCTGCACGAGAGTGCCGCGTGTGCGCCCTTGTTGCTTTCGAGCGTGGAGACTTCCATGCTGCAGGTGGAACGAAAGAACTTGCCCGAAAGAGGGCAAACGCCCACGAACACGCCTGTGGGAGGCTCGATGGTCAATTGGCAAAATGATAACGCGACAATCCCGCCGACGTCGCTGCAGCACTGTTGAAATGTTGACTGAGTGGCGGCGCTGACGCGTTCGCACGCATTGTTCCTTTGAAAACCGCTTCACATGCCGCACATGCGTTTGTGATGCCATGCTCGTTCTTGTAGCCGCTTTTATCTACGCTGCTATCTCACGCTCTGCACTGTATTCTTGTCATGACCGCCGTAGTGCGATCTCAGAGCAAACTCGTGTTCCCGAGAAGCTCGGGCCATCCTGCGTGACACCCAAGCATTCTGCCACATATCCACGCCAGTGCTTCAAACTGTATAGGAAAAAAAACTCTATCCGCCTCGTGCATCGGTATGGTGGCGCCACCGCTCGGCTAAGGCGGTTGTACCCTCTTCCAACCCCCCATAGGATCCCATGCATTTTGAATCAAGTTTGCGATTTCGTTGCGCAAAAACAAACTAGCGCCATCTCTCGACAATACGCCACACCAACGACGCAACACGTCCTCTTGCTTCCAGCGACTGGCCATGCTCCAAGCTAACTCCTCTCTCCACTTTCTTTTATTTCTTTCGGTGGCCGTGAGAGCGCGCGCTGTGCACTGTGCTGTAGCGCACCCGACAAGACCGGCTGGGCTCGTCGCTTTCGTCGCGTCTTCCTTGAACGTTGCAACGTTAATATTGTGTTAAGGCGGTGGCCACACGTCGGACGATGAGCCCTGATTTCGTTCAGCTGCCATCTCATCAACGGCAATGTTTCAGACGCCTCGGTTGTGTACTTTTGTCCGTTGGTTGCGGGACAAGATGGCCTCCTGCAAGACCGCGTTTTTCCAAGCCAGCTGTGTGCGTAGTTCTCGGCGTCGTAGCAGTTTGATGACGCGAGGACGTCAACTGGTGCTACATCGTGGGAACCGCTGAAGTGACTGCAAGCTTGACGACATTGTGCCAGAATATTCTAGCGTACTGTACGCGCACGATTGTGCTACACTTAAAATACCGCGCTTGGCCTCGAGCGTCAACCTGGTACGCCTGTGTGCAACAAGCGTCTTGTTATCGTTGTTGCGTCGGTTAATATTGAATTGCAATTGGAATACCGTTTTTGCAAAGGTAAGTGAAGTTGTAAGTAGTTGTCCTGCTATATGCTCGCTACTCCACGAACATTACTTCTAGAATCGCATTTTATTTTGAGCTGCACGTACCAAAGGAGAATCTAGCATACGAGATACATTGCACGCGTGCGCATTTCCTATATAAGTCTGAGTAATGCCATGTCAATTTAAAGCGCATGTGTTAGAGGATTGTGGCTTCAACGGTGAAAGTGATTAGATATTCCGAAATATGTGATTGCAATGCAGTTAGAACTTCCTCATATGTTAATACGGTCTGTGAACAAAAAAAAAAAAAACGCTGTGTGAATGTTTGTTGGTCATTTGCTACAGCACTTTCACGCATTATTATGCAGCTGTGTGACGGCTGTTAAAACGTTCAGCAAGTTAGATTTTGGTTTTCTTGGCCTAGTTGAGTGCTACGAGTGTTGGGCGAAGATAAAATCGCGTGTCTTTTGTGCGTTTCTTAAGCAGGCATACAGCCGTAATAGTCATCGTTGTTCTACTGTTTGGGGTGTTCAATAAAACAAGAATGCTGTTTTGTACTGCAACAATTTTTATTTCATCTGTGTTAACAGATCACGCAAACAACTTGGATACATGCACGTAAGAAACGTGCGCAGTGCATCGCGCGCACGCATAAAAAACGGGCCTGTCATTTTAAAACAAATAATATATAACAATCGACGTAACAGACGGCATGGTTGTCTAGTGGAGCAGCGTCGGCAGTACAAATATCAAACCAGAATGAAACATGAATAGAAAAACGGAGAGTAACAGGCGCTTTACCCACGGCTTCTCTGAGCCGCGCATATCCACCTATCGCCACCGTCCGCCGTTGGTGGCGCCACCAGTACCACTGAAAGCAGCAGCGCACGAGGCGGATACAAGCAAGGGTTGACGCTTGGGCAAGTTGGTGTGGATTCATTTCAAAATGTTAACAGCGCATAGAACGATTAGGAAGGGACGAGACAACAAAGGTAAAGACCGCTGTAAAGACCGCAGCGCTCTTTACCTCTGTTGTCTCGTCCCTTCCTAATCGTTCTATGCGCTGTTAACATTTTGAAATGAAGCCTATACAAGCGTCATGTCGTGACAATTCCAATTGTGGTTGCGGGGTGGGTATCCGTTTTTATAACAACATAACGAACATTACACGTGTACACCTATGACTCTGCAAGGTATAGCCGAGTGTTGCTCGAATAGCCCGATGACCGCTACTTATGATATGCGCATCATCGCACCGTTGCTTGAACTTCGTTGCGATATAAATGACGTCCCTGCCATAACGTGAGTGTCTGCGTGAGCTACACTTTACACGCCTGTGTACTCGGCATGCCTGATAAGCCCCCGGCATGGGCACTACTACTCAATTTAAAGATGTCGACCCACCTCGTAACGCTTAGCTCAAAGCGAAAAACCGGCATAGGCTGCTACTCGGTGACTGCTTCGCATTATATCGATTCCCACAATGCGTCGGATCTGCCAAATTTTTCGGACACTTAGTCTACAATTGCAATAGTTACTATACGTCTGGCAGGAGGAGTGGTAATTAATCACTCTCAAGCCAACGCGAGCTTCCAGGTCATGTTTTTCTCAGTCAACACCCCCGATGGTGTGCAAGTCGTTTTCAGCGAACCGCCAGCAGGTCAAGTGCAGGCGCGTGACGGGGACACGGCTTCATCGTTAGCAGCCATGCCAGAGCGATCTGCACACCATCAAAACTTTTGCTCGAGGGAATCCTCAAAAGATGAGAGCCAGCCATACATATACGAAACACACATATGCGTATAAAAGAAGCAAGGGATTTTTCGAGGGCTCGTTTCTTTGTTTCATCATCATCATCATCAGCCTGTCTACGCCCACTGCAGGGCAAAGGCCTCTCCCATGTTCCGCCAATCAAGCCGGTCCTGTGCTTTCTGTTGCCACGTTATACCTACAAACTTCTTAATCTCATCTACCCACCTAATTTTCCGTCTTCCCCTCACGCGTTTGCCCTCTCTTGGAATCCAGTCAGTTACCCCTAATGACCACCGGTTATCCTGCCGACGTGCTACGTGCCCGGCCCATATCCATTTCTTCTTCTTAATTTCAACTATGATGTCCTTAACCCCCGTTTGTTCCCTGACCCACTCTGCTCTCTTCCTGTCTCTTAAGGTTACACCTATCATTTTCCTTTCCATCGCTCGCTGCGTCGTCCTCAATTTAAGTTGAACCCTCTTTGTAAGTTTCCAGGTTTCTGCTCCGCAGGTAAGTACCGGTAAGATGTAGCTGTTATATACCTTCCTCTTGAGAGATAGTGGTAGACTACCATTCATGATTTGATAATGCTTGCCGAATGAGCCCCATCCCATCCTTATTCTTCTAGTTATTTCACTCTCATGGTTCGGCTCCGCGGTTACTACCTGTCCTAAGTAGACGTACTCCTTTACAACTTCCAGCGTCTCGCCACCTATCGCAAAGCGCTGTTCTCTGCCAAGATTGTTCCACATTACTTTAGTTTTATGCATATTAATTTTCAGACCTACTCTTCTACTTTCCGTATCCAGTTCAGTAATCATGAGCTGTAATTCGTCTCCCGCGTTACTCATCAATGCAATGTCATCAGCGAATCGCAGCGAATCTTTGTTTGAGACAGCCTTAATGAAAACCAGCCGATAATGAAGCCAAGGAAATTATACGGGACGCTAATTGCACTGTTTTAAGTGTATTGTAATATTTGGGATGTAGATCTGAAGAAATTAAAGTGGAAGAAAAGACAATTTGCCGCCGGCAGGGACCGAACCTGCAACCTTCGGATCTCTATCACTATTATTACAATACACTTAAAACAGTGCAATTAGCGTCCCTTATACTTTCCTTGGCTTTTTACGTGCATCATGTTCTTGCGTGTTTTGTTTGTTTGTTTGTTTGTTTGTTTGTTTGTTTGTTTGTTTGTGTACAAGTTACGTGCTCAATAAAACTTCCCCTATTGACTTTTTCTAAATACATGCCTTCTCTTAGGCCATCCACCAGGCATAGAAATGTTTAAATGTTACCAATCTTAAACCTACCAGATAAAATTATTTTTAAATGCGAGACATTTCTTAGAAACCAAAGACACTTTGACCATTTCTATCTACCTATCTAGCCGCCAGTCTGGGTGCTCTCGTGGTCACCGACTTGGTATATACCAAAACTGGCATGGGAGGGAAGGAGTTTATTAAGAATATGACTGAGAGGTCACGACCCGAATAATGCCACAAGCCTGTCGCGTACGTCATGAAATTCTTTCTCCAAGACACGCCTGGCACATACGCGCATGCCACGAGCCGTGGTATGCGAGTATGCGCCACAGGGTATGCGCCACAGGCGGATGCAACGAATAAAAAGTTTGCGGAGTTTGCACTCAGTCGCGCAAGGCTGGGTCACTACAGAGCTGGTGGGCACGTTTCAGCTTTTCTTGTTAACCATCTGTACAGAATTCTAGGGCGGTCACTGGGCGCATTATTAGGATAATTTTCTATCTGCGGGACGCGGCAAACCTCGAGCATAACAGTTCTGCTGTAAAATCAGGATCAGAGCCAGAACCGAACCCAAGCGTTTTGCGTGGTCGTCAAGTATTCTACCACAGAGCCACACCATGCAGGTCTTGAAACTGCTTTGGAAGAAGACCCTATGGAGGCGTCATGTCGGGGCAGCGTTACTTGTGGTTTGCAGTGTTGGCTATCCGCTTTTAGAGCAAAGCAATGGACATATCTACTCTTATCGGAGTCATTGCTTAGTCATTGGAGTACATATGTTTATGTACATATATACCCCTATAACTCAGCAAGCTATACTCAAGCGCTGCTAGATCCTAGAGGAATGCGCTAACGAACTCTACGTATGATATGCACATCATCGCACCGTAGCGTGCACTACGTTTCGATGAAACTGACGTCCGTGCTCTACGTACTGACGATAGTGCTGACGTTACGTCGGACCATAAGCTGTCAGTCGAGGTACCTGCTAAGCCCACGATATGCGTACAACTACTCCATCTACATAAACTGGTCGATCAATCTCATAACGCTTGGCTAAAGGCAAAAAAAAAAAATGCAGCATAGGCAGGTATACTTGCTGGCTACTTTGCATGAAACTGATTCTCACATTGCGTGGGCTATTAAAATATGTTTGATAGCTTCCTTATATTTCCTTTAAAGTTTCGCCGTCAAACCGAGGCTGCAGTGCAATCTTTCTCTTTCATACAAAGGAAAGCCAATCGATCAATCGGCCAGCATTACGTTGATCGAGGTTATGATCACCTGGCACAATGCTTCGATGACCGCCAAATGCCATTTCAAAATAAAATTTAATTTGTGGAGCCTCTTCCTACTACGGTGTGATGATCGCTCATATGTCGTGGCTCTTTTTTTACACTGTGGCTATTTTTTTTCCCGCCATGTTTTACAGGAGAGTTGTACTAACTTTTACCTGGCCTCACTGAAAAATCTTCGGCACAATCTGGAGGCAAGAACTTTAATGGGGGCGTAACGGCACACATTCCTTAGCGCCACTCTTTAGAGACAACTGTCACATGCTTCACACATGAGTACACGTGAAAAGCACGTCAATTCTGCATTAAACATGCTTCGCAGAGTAGCCGGAATGACACCTGGATGACCAGTCTCTTCACTACTGCAACTTCACAATGCAATGACAAATAAAAAAAAAAGATCTTGCTTATTTGGCGCTCATTCTCGGCGGTCTATTGGCAAGAGCACTTATGATGTGTGTTGGTGTTACAGGAGTTACCTTTATATAAAGCTCTTGTTATCGGTGATGCTCGTCATACACCTTTTCCTATTATACGAAAAGTTGACATTTGTAGATACGCATATCGAATTAGAACACAACGTCAAGTTTCCCCTACTAAGCACCTGCCTGAAGGAAAGAAACGAAAACTAAATACGCCAGGAGGAACAATGCAATCGACTGTCAATGTCGAAGTACTTTATTGAGTGTTTCGTCTTTCGCCTAAGTTTTCCTATAGAGTTGCCGAAAGGGGGACTGTCAGTTTTTGTTGCCCATCTCCACAGGTTATGCAGCTATATTCGGCTGGCGTATAGAAGAAATAACAATAATAAACAGACACTAGGAAAGGTGCGCGTGTTCTGAGGTACTGGTCCTGGCAACTCCGACTCGTCAGCTCGTTTAAGATTCACTTTTGTCTACTCAACTGGCCTTTTCAAACGCCTGTCTGAAAACAACGTTTTTCTCGTTACTCATCCAAAAGCAACGTAGTTAGCGTCTCTATCGAATAGCTTACATCGCGTCGTTGGGCGTCAAAGTGCTTAAGTGTACGTTTGGAGGGGAAACCGGGAAGTTTAGAATGGTTGTCGCCGTGCGAACAAGGGGGATAGGGGGCCATTAAGGGAGGTCTCCTCGTTTCTCTCACACTGCAAAATATAGAAAGAAAGAAAAAGAAAAAAACATGCCGTGGCCAAGTGTCGAGTTTCCCAGCCGGAGGCAAGGAAGCGCCTCCGCTCGCACGCTTGGGCTGCCTGCGTCCAAACGGGGGCTGTGATTTTTAACGCCCCGGACGCCGTTTGCAACCTCGCCGCGCACACCCAGGGAAGGAAAGAGGCCTTAGAGAGAGAGCGCGATGGTGAACAAAGAACAAAAAAGAAGGAGAAAAAGTCGTACGCTAGAACACCGTTGCTCACAATAACTACGACACTGCGCGCAGTCTTTGACATTTTGCTTTCGTGTTGTCACCTCGTGGTGCCTAGAGAAGACTCTCGCGCACTGGTCTTTAATCTGCCATTAAGGAACACGGTGGAACTAACGCTGCCAGCCAACACGCGCTCGGATCTCGCCGTTTCGGTTTGCTGCTGCATTTTTTTTCTTCCTGTCTTTTTTTTCCCTCCACTCCCCGAAACCTCGGGGCAGTTTTTTGGCCCTCGTTCGGGGATGACGTTCAACTCGGTCCTGTCGGCACGGCTTGACGAGATTACGTCTCCTTCTGCTCAGGTCCGCACCTCCGAAACATGCAATTACACGGCGTGGAACGCGTGCCTGCCTGCATTCCCGGAGCCCGCTCGACACGTGCGCATGCGCAGCTAAAAAGCAAATGGTGTGGCACGCGCCTCTGTCGGGATTAGGGACGCGGCGCAACGCGCGCCTCCCCGGGGAGGCGCCCCAAACGCCGCTCCTGACGTCACGGCATTGAATCACGGTCGCCTCCGCCGTGGGGCCAGTGCCACCGACGCGCGGCACGCGGCCGAATTTCGTGTAAAGAGACAGAGAGTGAGGTAAAAAATATAGTTTAGCGCAGAAGCGATCAAACCGAAAGGGAGGGGGGGGGGGGGTGACAAGGCATGCAGCGGACCCCTGCGATGCTGCTGAGTGTGTAATTACTCCAAACTCGAGTGCGCCTCCGAGCTCGCCGTGTTGCCTGCAGTGATGGTCGGCTTATGGTGTCACTACTTCACTAGAAAGAGAAAAAATAACAATGAACAAATATACGTACAGCGTGATAAGTAAATGCTGGCCTGTATTATCTATCACTTTAGCGATGAAAACGGCGATGGCTTGGTGGGCTAGTGAGTATCGCATCTTAGAAAAGTTACAGCGCACACAGACGGGACAAAAGAAGAGAGCACAACGCTGTGTCTTGTGTTTTCTTCTTTTGTCCCCTTCAGTGCGTGCTGTAACTTTTCTAATATGAAAAAGAATTCAGTATCAAGGGTATCGAGGAACATTAGCTAGACAATCCTAGATGAAACCTTATGGGCATCAAACCCTCGGAAGTTTTGTGGGAGCACCACTATATCATATACTATATATAGGGCTCCGTGTATCGGTTTTATACGAAAAAATTCGATAAACAATCGCCGGTAAATTTTTTGACAAATCGGATTTATCCGATAAACTCCGACTTCAAGGGCCAATATGACCTGATTTCGTTCTTTATCGAAAGTGCAAGTTCTAAGCGCTCGTTGATACATCTTCTGGTTTGACCCATCTAAAGTTTACCGCGCGTAGCTGTATTTAGGCGACGTAGCTGTATTGTGCTCCGACTCAGCTTCCTACATGCAGAAGCTTCACAAGGACTTGCAACTCATCAACCCCGAATTCAAGGCACTTCACTTCAAAGATCCGTGCCACCTACTCAACAACGCTCGGGAAAATGGAATCAGGACGAGGTCGTTTAACGTAGTTCCCGATTTCGTTGTGCCCTTTCCTGCCCTGTTGAAGTCGTCGCGGGAGCTGCGCCATAAGTTTGGTCTTGTGTGCTTGGCCACGGGCGTGTCCATCAAGTCGCTGAAAACCGTATGTCCGTCGAGGTGGTTCTCTTTTTATGAAGCTCTAGAAGATATTTTGGACTGCTGGCGGGCGCCATTTTGTCTTTCTTAAGAAGCGACGAAGTCAAGGGAACGAAGTGTGAGAAGCTCATGAGTCTTATTTCATCGTCTGAAGCTGTGCACGACTTGCTGTTAATATGGGGTTTCTGAAGACCAATTCGTGTGCCGTGCTCTCAATCATTAAGTAACTTGAGGCAGAAAGTACCCTGGTACACCAAGTTTATCCCATACTGGGGGTTCATTTACACGCACTCATCAGCCAACGGCGTGATCCAACCGAGGTATTCGCATCAGATGTCACAAGTCTGTTGGACCTCCTTGATGAGACTGACCGCTTAACGACTGTCGCAGACTTTCACGGATACTACGCTGCTGTCGGCGAAAAGTGGAGAGAGACATCTGAGAGGAACCTGTGCCATCAACTCCAGTACACCAAAGAATCGTTGTGGCACTGTGTTCAAACTGAGAATCCAAATGTGAAGCATGAGCTGCCCTGCGCGTTCGAAACCTATGCGCCAATTTTTCAATTAGTGATTCTTGAAACTGACGACGTGAACCAGCTCCTAAGTGATTTTGCGAACTATCAGTGCTATGAAATATGTAACGTTGTTGAACCCCTGTCGTTTTGGAGACTTCACAATGTCCAGTGGCCAGTGCTTTCTCGCTGCGCGTTGCGTTTCTGGCGCTTCCCGTTTCTAGCGCTAACGTTGGAAGGGCATTTTCAAAGCTGAGAGTCGTCAATCGAAAGGAGCGCACTTCGATCACTGACAGCAGCCTCGCAAAGTATGCTTGCGTGTTTTACAATAAGCTTTAAGAATAAGGTTTTTATACGCAGAAATACAGGTGTTTTGTGTTAAAGGATTTCACTTGTGCGTATATGTTTTTGTGCATTCAAACCTTCTATAAAAAATAACATGTGCTTCGTGTGTTTTGATGTTTTAGTGTCCAGATATGAATTGATCTAAGAATTTATGGTTTTGAGAGCAATGCAAAACTCTGAATTTGGAGAATTGGGGATTTACTGAAAATAAACTATGATAAACGCCGAATTTCCGCCAAAAATATAAACTCCGATAAACACCCGCCGATTTTCAAGAAATATAACCACCGAAAACACAGAGCCCTAATTATATACCTGATACTTGGAAGATGCAAAGGCGATACGACACTGAGGCACTTGTGTAGCTTACCTGAACCTTCTGCGTTCACGAGGAGGCTGCGCTGGAGGACAGTCCGCGTGTTCCACTGCGGTTCGTAGTACAACATATATTCCTGTTATCATCCTTCTAGAGGCATGATACGAGATTTTCGCAAGCACTTTTATGCTTGTAGAGACTTGACGGTTACTACAACCACTCCTTCACGTGCCTATCCATTTGGCATCGCTGATGCGTCTAAAGCTCTTCGCCGCAATACAAGTATGGTGTGCAGCGAAGCTCATGTGCGTCTCGCCTTTGGTTCGTATTTTGTTGCCGTGCGGGGACCTGCTGCAGGGAGATGTCGCATGAAATCTGAGCGAAACCCCTCCGGCACGGTTTAATTGCGCTCAGAGCGTTAAATGCCGTTCACAGCGAGAAATGACGTACGCTTTTCAAGCTACAGTAAGATCAGCATCTTGCAAGCTGGGATGTATACATATCTAACGAGATTCTCATGTGACTGCAGCCAGTTCTAAAGTCGACAAAGCGTGTCACTTCTATTGGTTAATTTGGCCAACAGTTGGCAAAGAGCACAGCTCTTTTCTTTCTGCATTTCAACAACGCGTTATAATATCTAACATGTAGTCTTCTTAAAAAAAAATAATAATACGTGTGTACGCAAGGTCACCCACTGCAACGAGCTGATACGCCATAGATACGTATAGGAGTTACATGCCTATTTGGCAATCATAATATTTATTGCACCTTGTACGAACCTGCGTGTATAGCTTAATTATCACAATCATCGCATAATTATACTTGTGATTTCTACATTTGGAAGATGCGTACTAGGTTTTATTTTTTTAATTTTTTTCAATCAAAATATTCATATTGGATTCGCGATTGCGAACATTGATAGCCATGACAACACTTCAGAAATAGTATTTTATCACTGCTAATCTAGTTTACAAGTCCCCACATAAAGTTACTGTGACAAACTGTATTCAAGGTATGCGTGAGTTGCAACATGGTTAACGTCGACTTTGTGCGTCGCTTCACGCAGAGGCCACGTATAGAATATTGAATATAAATAGAATAAAATTGCAATAGAATAAAATTGAGCGTAGTCGTGTTATTTTTCATATTTCGCGGGCTTTCTTTATCAGCTGAAAATAAATGAGCGCTCAATTAGTATGTTGTTGAAAATAGCGCGGTTATATGTCATTTGAGCATGCCTACATATGCCTCATTGATATATTGATGATGACGTGAGTAGTTGTAGAGTTATCAATATAGTTATTAATAATTAAATAAACCTCATTAACGAAAAAATTAGTGGTGGCTACTCCAGTCTACTGGGAAAAATATGTACTAGGCTTGCTTCGCGTAACTCCGTTTTTTTTTTTAAATCATGCGCTGCGCGATAGTTGGGACGCCATATATATATATATATATATATATATATATATATATATATATATATATATATGTGTGTGTGTGTGTGTGTGTGTGTGTGTGTGTGTGTGTGTGTGTGTGTGTGTGTGTGTGTGTGTGTGTAAAAAAGAAAAGAGCGGGCCAGTAAGTTGCATAAGTTGCATCTGCATAATGCATGGGAGCACCAAGCTGGCGTCCTTCAAACAGGTTTCCTAAATTCCTAAGCCTTTTGTAGCGTAGTAACTATAATAAAACTTAGGAAAGAGCTAACTCCTTAATGACGCGATTGCGACGCTGCACGCTTCAGATAATAATTCGACGTTTCGTCCGGGGGTCGGTCGAAACGACGAATATAATTTTTTGTACGTGCGCCTGCATTTCATATTGCTTATTAATCACCGAATCCAAAGAACGTATGTATGTATGTATGTATGTATGTATGTATGTATGTATGTATGTATGTATGTATGTATGTATGTATGTATGTATGTATGTATGTATGTATGTATGTATGTATGTATGTATGTATGTATGTATGTATGTATGTATGTATGTGTGTGTGTGTGTGTGTGTGTGTGTACGTGTGTACGTACGTGTGTATGCATGCATGCTTGTTTGTTTGTTTGTTTGTTTGTTTGTTTGTTTGTTTGTTCATATAATATGCATTGCCGCACTAAGCTATTTTTTTGCAATATGCATTGCCGCACCGTTTTTAGAATGAGGCTTGAATGGTCCTGAGAAATTTTATAAGATGCAGCTAATATCAATGCTAAGCCAAATATAATATTTTAGCTAGAAACAACGAACCTTTATATCCCATTGAGCTTGTTATTTGCATTAGCAGAGCAAACGCACTTTATTCTTCGAGACTCCAGCTGGAAGGCTTCGTCACAGGTTTCAACGTGGAGCTATTGGCGTACCACTGGTGCGCGTAACGTTGCGTGTAAAAGAAGGAACGAAGATACACACACAGCGCAATGTGCACGTATCTTGCCGTCGTGAACCTTGGTGAACCTGCCTCCCACCAGTTCGCCACGGTTCACCACGGTTCACCACAAGGGCAGGTTGTGTAGGTGGAGCTCTTACGCAATTATTAGGTCATCCAGATATAGACAAGTTTTAACAGGTTGCGCAGCACTGAACCCATTAATTAAGATGCAGCTATAATAAACATGTTAAAAGAAGGTAGGCGTAATTGCGGACATGGACCCAAGAGAAGAGATCAATACAACACGATCAAGACAGCACAAGGCAACACGTGTGCTCCCTCGTCTGTTGTGTGCGTGTCTGTACTCCTACCTTCTTTTACCAAGAAACCTACACCAACTAGTTCAACTTTCTGTCGTTTTACAATAGACCACCCGCAGCCGTGCCATGCACGCAGCAGCCTCGAAGATTTAGGCAAACCTGGGGTTATGTATTTATGTCCCCATACTAATGGTAGATCGCCTAGTCTGTATAGTCGACATAACATTATGCACCTGCCAACGCTTTTGTGTTTCTATGTGGCGCGATCGCCATCACGCCAGAACATAGACATGTTCAGCCAGCTTCGACTTCGCTTTTGCCATTGTCACCAAGTGTACTGAACAAAGAGAAATTAACAATCCACGTGCCTCGTCTAAAATTGATATATTACATAGGATGTGCTGATTGTGTTATTCATGAACATTAAGTCAGTTTTGTGATGGTCAATTAGTGTCATTCATTTAGTCATTGGTTTGTTTTGAATATTTTGTTTATGTATCCCGGAGTTTGATATTGAGTCTTTGTGCTGTGATGGACCTCATACGTGTTTCTTTTGGTATTATCGCTCTCCGCTATCTGTAAATTTTGTTATTTTGTTCTTTTCTGGATGATGGGGCCAGTCAAGCCGTGAGATGCAGTTTTTTTTTTCCCCTTGACACCTAACAACGTCTATGTGTACTCTTATACTATACCTGTCATGTGGTTGAATAAAGTCAACTCAGCTCAACTGGATAGTTAAATCCTGATATTACTGGCTATTTCTACGCCCGCTGTTCGCTCAAGGTATTAATTTGCTCACGTTGCTGAAGGTGTTCTTAAGTGCAACACCATTCTTCCGTCCAAATCCCCATCGTGCGTGTTCGCAGTGTTCTTGGAAATGTTCCCAATTAAAAAAAAAAGAGACGGTAGGCAACCAGCGGTAATTTAGATAAACCAATTGTTAGCTAAGGTAAACAACCTGTCAAATGCAGTAGAAAACGCACTAAAAGAAATAGGCTGGCTTGCTCTGTATCGATTGCACTAGTGGAATATGTTAATACTATTTAATACTATATTATTACTATTTGTTAATACTATATGTTAATTATACTACAACTAACATCCCCTATACTTTGCTTGGCATTATTGTCTGTTAGTTCTCATTATTATTTGGGAGAAAAGTATACATATGCAAGTGATAGATAACCTTTGTGTAATTGGTCACTACAATTAGGTTCTTTTTCTAACGAGGTAATTTAAATCGTAATGGTTTACTGTTCCTCTTTTTTCTGTGACGTGTACCAGTCTGGCTAAAAGGAAATAAGCAAAGACAACCGCACAACAACACGCCTCATATGGAGAGCACGAATACCGCACCCACATGTGGTGGCATAAGAGGCGTCGTTTTTTATTTGCCAATATAAACGCTGTCCCTTTGTGTGACGCAAGTTTGTGTTTCACTTAACAAACGTAATAAGGGAGGCGTATTTAACATTTGTTTCAGTGGTTTTGGTGGTGTAAATTTTTGTGTAATGTGTCCTCTATAAGGCGAGGAATACTATCTGTAACTTCGCTTCATAATTTGCTTTATTTTCTTTACGGACAAGGCTCTCTAAAATTTTATTTTGCATCGCCTTCCTGTATAACCTTAATCCGTTCACAGGCATGACCTCTACTGGAATCCCTCCTTATGCTACGCAGTTTGCACCACCTCGTTATACCGAATACCAGCACAACGTTCACTACATATAATGTGGTTACGCCACTTATTATCAGGCCTCGTAGAGGTAGGCCGACATTAGCCTATATAAACTACACTTCACCGTTTCCAAGCGCCGCCACGCAGAATATAAAACAACATTCTCTTGTCACTTTGAACTGTCGCGTAGAACGGCGAGAACTGTGCCACAAGTGTGTATTATGTTTGCCATAAAAGATCCAAAGCTAACAAAAAGAGGCACAAAGAGCTTCCGCCATGCATACTCAGGGCATCTCAGAGAGAAAACAGACAGAGACAGTGTCGTGCCCGAAGTGAGAGCGTGGCAAAGTGCTTTGCATACGCGTAATCGCTGGCGTCGCCTGTGTAGCCCTTGGGAACAATCGTTGCTTGTTGTTTACACGTGAATAATCTACGTAAGGCCCCATTCTGGTCGGTTGCAGATGGCTACATAGTCCTGGTCCTATTCGAGGCCGAAGCCCTCTGCGTTTGAGATTGCGATGGTCAGCTTCTCCCGAAGGACGTCCTTGCTTTTGTACTTGGGTAGCACCAGCTGATTGAAGCACGTGTGCGACACAGGCAGCCTGCGAATTCGTACAGGGAACCACATCAGGTCTTTAACCACTCCGGGTCAGCCCTGGAGGCGACGTCAAACAGCAGAAAATTGACTCGCGTCTGTCGACACTAAATGTATAGGTACAGCAGACCGATTCTTTAACAGTAACGCGCGAGCGTCGACTGGCCGCCTGGTCACCACGGTGCAAAGCGACGGGCTCAGTTCGAGTAGCGCATGCGCACCAAGTTTACTCGAAGTGCAAGTTTCATATACTAAGCCCTTCCAAACAGTACGACACAACCCCCGGCACAATTAAAGTGGTGCCATCTTTTCCACTTGTCAGAGCTGCCTCCGATAAGCAGGCAAGCTTGGCACTAACGTAACCACGACAGGGGCATGTGTCATGCATGCGGGAAGAGCCCAGCAGATGAAAGCACTGGCGTAGCCAGGGGGCGTTAAAACCTCCCTAAAATTTTCACTTTTGCATGTCTATATATCCACGCACAGTCGCACACGTACAAGCGCAAGCACGAACATACAGAAAGTATGGTTAAACTCAACCCGAAAAAAATTTCTGGATACCCCCCTGGATGAGCGCTTCGAATGAGCTTGGTGCGCACGTGCCACTCTTGCTGACCTCGTCGGTTAGCGCCGTCAGTAGCCGCTGGCCGGCCGGCCAGTCTAGAGATGTAGTTTAAATTAAGCTTCTAAAGGAGCCATATACAGTAACTCAAGGCCAGTTGACGTTGTAAACATGTCCAATCAGCCAAGACATTGTTAAATGCAACTTAAGCGTTTTTTAAATGCGAAGCATATCTTAGCGAACCCAAGGCACTTGGAGCGTTTCTGTCTATCTATCTATCTATCTAGCCGCCTACGTCTGGGTGCTCTCATGATCACCTCCTTAACTTGGTGTAGACCAAAAGTGACATGGGAGGGTAAGAGGACTTGACAAATATGACTGTCTGGTCATGACATGAATAACGTGAAAATCCTGTCGCGTACGTCGTCAAGCTCTTCCCTCCATACACGTGTGGCACATACCTGTTTACCACGGGCCACGGTGTATGGGTATGCGCCACAGGTGATTGACAGTTTATATCAACCCAGGAACGGCGAGAATAGCCATTGGTAATTTAAATGCGACAGCGTTAAGAAAAAGTGACATCGGCAGCTTTGACCCGACGAATGCAGAGAACAAAACTTAGGATCCAAGCAGGAATCGAACCCAAGCATTCTGCGTGGCAGTCGAGTATTCTACCACAGAGCCACACCAGGTCTAGAAACTGCTTTGCAAAAATACCCTATGCAGGCGTAATGTCGGTGGAACGTCAGTTGTGGTTGTGGTGCTGGCTATCTAATTTTATAACAAAGCAATAAACACTATATACATATGTACTCCTATGATACAGGCGTCATATCAGATAACGTCTGTGGTTCCAGTGTTGGCTCCGCTTTTACATCAGTCTAATAAACATTACATTTGAGTTCCTATGATTCAGCAAACTATATGAAGCATTGCTTGACCTCAGAGGAATACAGTAACGAAAGTTACGTATGATATTCACATGATTGCACAATAAAGTGCACTTAATTTCGATAATGCTGACGTATGTCTGTATTACGTCTGTGACGTAGGGCTGACGTTACGTCGCACCATAACTTACTTTTTAAAGGGGTCATGAAGCACCCCTTGGGCTTGTTGAAAAAACACATCCTGCGGAAAGCTGACACGGCTATGAACTGCTCTGCAAAATATTACAGTCGTGCGCGCTGCGTAAAGGCCACAAGCGGAGCGCGAAGTTGCCGTTTCCTCAGGCGCCCTCTTTTCAAACAGAGGCCGGCTCTCACTCTCGTCGGTGGGCGGGGCGTCTGCACGTTGACGTCGCGGATCTGCCAGTTTACGTCGTAAGAGATTTAGCATGCTTATTGGCCGATAGCCGGATGAGATGCGCTTCTTGCCACGGGGTGCCGCCACTTGCCCGCGCCGCACTCCTCAGTCTGCTAAATTTACACGGTAGCCGCACTCGCGCACGCGAATCACAGCGGGAGAGCGATCGCGTTCCATGACGCGCGCTTACGTAACTTCTTACCCCCGTGCCATCCCTCCCTGTCTAGCTTCCAGTGCGCTCGTCGGCACGAGAAAAGAGAGAAAGCGCTGAGAGCGTGCGCCAAACCCCCGTAACTCCGCTCATTCTTGACGGATTCCAGAAATTTTTGCGGCAATCGATTCGGGAGGCAGTAAACTCCGATACTGAGGTCATTAGATCATTACTTGGAAAAGTGGTTCATGACCCCTTTAAACGCCAGTGTTGTCGACGTGCCTGGTAAGCCCCCGATGTGCACATAACTACTAGTACACTTACAAAAACACGTCGATCCACCTCGTAACGCTTAGCTCAAAGCAAAAAAAAAAAAAAAAATGCAGCATAGAACTGCTCGCTGACTGCTTCGCATGAAACCGATTCCCACAAGGCGTGGGATCTGCCGAATTTTCTTTTCCCTCTCACTCTCTCTCTCTCTCTCTCTCTCTCTCTCTCTCTGTTTTTTTTTTTATCTGAGGCTCAGGACGGACACATTGAAAGAATTGGTTCTTTAGTCTTAACATGACGGCTAAGTACACATGACTGAAATCGAACTGGAGCAGTATAGCTCACAGTTACGGCATTTATTATAATGTGAACTATGCATTTAGCAGTCCAAGCATGTATAGGATAATTAGAGAAGTTAATTGACGTCATGCTTAAGGCACGCTCATGCTATCGTGAAAAAATGCGAGAAAGAAACAACGCTACTTTCTTTTTATTGAAAGTTGCACGCAGCCAGCAAATTTAAAGAAGCCAAAACCGATTTCGAAGAAGGTCGTACACTCTAAGGCAAAATTACCCGAACGAGGAGTAACGGAGCCCAATAGGCCTGCGCGATGAACGGTTAGACCGTCGTAGGAGCAAGCGGAGAGGGATGCGTGCCGTGTGCAACCCAGTTAGTCTGCAAAGGGTTGAACGGCGCGGGAGATGCAGGCCGTGTGCATGGATACGTTCCGTGTGCAAACCGTTGTCAAGGGTAAACCGTCGTCCTCCTCGCTCGGGTCAGTCTTCCAACTTGTGTTCGAGCTGGCGTGTTGCCGGTTGTGTCGCACTCGGAGTTCGCCGATCTAGGAACTACGGCTCGCTGCCTTTGATACACACGTATGCGTGGATGAGTGTGTCGTGCTGCTTTTACGTTTCGCCACACCCACGAAGTCTGGAGCTGCTCTGGACACGTCGCGACGCCAAGCTGTATATCCCCGGCGTAGTCGCGTCACTGCGTCGCCACCGGCTGGGAATGGCGGCCGAGAAGACAGTAGGGTGATTCCACGTAAGATCGAACAAACGATGGCTGGTCGACCTCTCAAATTTATTTCAAAATTTTATATATTATTGCCTGATGAGTGGAAAGAAGAGATCCGCAATTTGTTTTGCCGCCAAAAATTTTTTCGAACCACAGGAAATCAATAATGACGAAGAGGTGGAGTGGAGCGCTCATCCGCTCTGCTGTTTTGGCCAATTTTCGTTATGAATTGCACAAAATATATTAAAGTTAGGTAGCTGAAATTTATTTGCCTAAATATATGCATGTTTTTGCTTCTGCTCAGGTATTTTTAGTTTTTATGTGTAGTGTAGATGTTTTTATAAAAAACCTCAAAAATGGCCCAATCGGCAAAATTTTCTGTACTTTTGAAGGTCTTTATCTCAAAAAAGCCTTGTAGCAGAGGTACGAAAATTCCGCATTACGTTCTTCGCATGCGTATCTACCAAACTGCCAAATCTTGTATTTATATAGCTTTTCAGTAAAGAGATATGATCGGGCTAAGTTCAAGAAAACACCGAACAATGAAAACTTCTGACGACAATTAAAAAAAAAAAACCCATTTTTTAAATTTCTTAAACTTTGTCCACTTATTCTCCTCCACATCAGCTTTCACAATCATTAAAAACATGTTGCATAATGTCGTTGCACTAATAGTTACGGCCCCTCCAATGAGACCCTTAGGCAAGGATGGGCAATTCCGACTTCTTGCCCAGCAAGTGTATAAAATGCAGGCAGGATTGAATTTCTTTTTATTAACAGGTCAGCAGGTACCTAAAAAGGTGTCGCCGGCACTGAAGACGTTAATTTTGAAATTATTTGGTCACTGCAGCGGCCACGAGCGCGGAGCTACCGAGTATGCGCGCGCACCCGAGATGCTCGTTGTAAGAGACGGCGCAGTGAGAGCTCGTTCTCGCGTCCTCAGACCGATTGAGTTCGAAACAGCAACACCTCTCGGGTGACTTGAACGCGCGTGCACTGGAGCTTCGCTATTCTATCCGCCCTCTGTTCGCATCTCAGCTAGGCGCTGATAACACGGCGGAGATGGAAGCAAGATGAAAACTCTATAAGGGAGCTATGAGCGCTCGCTTCACGCACGGTGCTGCCACAGAAACTGCGCTGCGCCAGTTGCGATCAGTGGAAAGCATGAACGTGGCGCTCCAGTGGCAAAGCAAAATATGGATTGTCAAAGGAAAGAAAAGCAAAACTATCGGTAACAGGATGCGCTTGTCTATATTAGATGTCGGCAGCAGACGGCGTGAACTGGCCGCGCGTTCGGTGCGCTGTTCACACTTCATTCGGCGCGGATAGTTCTTGTGCTTTGCTCTTACTCTACTCCTCCTGTGCGTCTCATGACGAGAAAGTATAGCTCTGAATGAATCTATTGTGGAGAATACCTTTCGAAGCACAAGAAGCTTAAAGGAGTACTGACACGAATTTTTAAAAAAATTCGGATTGTGGCTCTAAATAAAAATACTGGTGTCGAGAAACGTAAAACGACTATTGTGGTGCCTGGGAATGCATCCTATATATTTTAATTAGCGCCACCTTAAAAAGACACTTTCGGTTTCGATATCGAGGGGGTGGCTTCTCAGTGTCGTTTCATAGCAGTGTGACGTCACGGAGATACAGAAATTCGCCACGTACTAGCGGGAAATCCGTCATCTGCTCGTGGTGCAATAGACAACGATCAGTGAATTGTCGTCCAGTGACCCTGACAGTGATTTCTACGATTTAGGCTGCATGCAGGACGCAGAACTCGCGAACTCGGAGGAACTGTCTTGACTTGTCGGGATAATGTCCTTGCAGTGTGCCTGGCTTGCAAATGCTCAGCGACGAAAACTTCAAAGTCAAATTAAAATATTTTATACGTGTTCTCCGACTCCAGTGTGTGGACAGCGTGGACACTGCATACCAATGAAACAAAAAATGTCCCTTTTGCGATGTCTCAAAACCGTGTCAGTACTCCTTTAATTATTGCAAAGAAGCCAAAATTTCGCAGAGTTACCGACCTAGACATAAATGCTTTGAAGGAACGTTTAAAGCCCGAAAGATCAGTGACTGTCAGTGAGACGGACTACTTGTGCTACGCGTGCTTTTGCTACCACTGCAATGAAAGATCTTCACGGAACGCACAGTTTAACGATGACATTCTTATGCCCCCTGAAAAAGAAATCGACGCTATTAACCAGATCACTGCGACTACCGGTGCACGTGCGTTCAAGTCACCCGAGAGGTGTTGCTGTTTCGAACTCAATCGGTCTGAGGACGCGAGAACGAGCTCTCACTGTGCCGTCTCTTACAACGAGCATCTCGTGTGCGCGCGCGAATACTCGGTAGCTCCGCGCTCGTGGCCGCTGCAGTGACCAAATAATTTCAAAATTAACGTCTTCAGTGCCGGCGACACCTTTTTAGGTACCTGCTGACCTGTTAATAAAAAGAAATTCAATCCTGCCTGCATTTTATACACTTGCTGGGCAAGAAGTCGGAATTGCCCATCCTTGCCTAAGGGTCTCATTGGAGGGGCCGTAACTATTAGTGCAACGACATTATGCAACATGTTTTTAATGATTGTGAAAGCTGATGTGGAGGAGAATAAGTGGACAAAGTTTAAGAAATTTAAAAAATGGGTTTTTTTTTTAATTGTCGTCGGAAGTTTTCATTGTTCGGTGTTTTCTTGAACTTAGCCCGATCATATCTCTTTACTGAAAAGCTATATAAATACAAGATTTGGCAGTTTGGTAGATACGCATGCGAAGAACGTAATGCGGAATTTTCGTACCTCTGCTACTAGGCTTTTTTGAGATAAAGACCTTCAAAAGTACAGAAAATTTTGCCGATTGGGCCATTTTTGAGGTTTTTTATAAAAACATCTACACTACACATAAAAACTAAAGATACCTGAGAAGAAGCAAAAAAATGCATATATTTAGGCAAATAAATTTCAGCTACCTAACTTTAATATATTTTGTGCAATTCATAACGAAAATTGGCCAAAACAGCAGAGCGGATGAGCGCTCCACTCCACCTCTTCGTCATTATTGATTTCCTGTGCTTCGAGAAAATTTTTGGCGGCAAAACAAATTGCGGATCTCTTCTTTCCACTCATCAGGCAATAATATATAAAATTTTGAAATAAATTTGAGAGGTCGACCAGCCACCGTTTGTTCGATCTTACGTGGAATCACCCAGTAGGCCTATCGGATCCATGACTTCAATCTGGCTCGGGGCACAAATCGGCGCTGGATTCTTTCACAAGTAAGTGATCGCTTTTTGTTCTGCCGTACCTATCGCGTGCGCGAAACTGGTCGCGATTATCGGTAACGGACTCGATCGTGTTGTATATCGCGCGCACGAAATGTACCGCGAGGGCCGGCTTGGGCGTGAGCTCTCTTGTGCTTTGTGACCGCCTGGATATTGGCCGCCGTTGTCGTCGCCTGCCCGGATGTTCGATTCGCCGTGGTGATGAGCTGCGAGCTCGCGATATTAGCAATATTAGGCAGAGGCCTCCCCGCTGTTTTGCGACTCGTCCAAAACGCTGTGCGGTAGCAACGAGCTCTATTGTATGCCGCGCGCTTGAAATGCACCGGCATGGGTTGTCGGGTGCTTCAGCTAGCCGACTTTAGGTGCGCTTCGAATGATTGGTCGCCATGACCTTCGGCTTCCTCGACGCTCGCTCGCAAGAGGTTCACCGCCATTCGCGGCGTCGACCCCGCTTTCGCTCGCTGTACTGGTGCTCGCTAGAGGAATTTGGTGGAAATTGGACGCCGCTATCGGCGGCTTCCCCTTCGCTCGCTCGCAAGCAGCCTGGTGGTGTTCGTGGTGTCGGCTTCGCGTTCGCGCGCTGTTCCGCTCGAGTTTCACTGGCGGCTGCGGCGGCTGACGGGCTTACTCGAGCTGTACCACGTCGCTCGCAAAAAACTCGCCGTCTCGCTGGGGCACGGTGGTTGGCGGCGCCTCGGCGTGATGGCTGCGGCTGTCGCACTTGAAGTGTTTGTTGCGCTGTGTGGCTTGAAATGCGTCTTTGATGACGTATGACATCACGGTGAAATTATTTACATGCCATATTTTAGACGTGTGTTTTTACCTTGCACGTATTTGCCATGTACGTGCGTCTCATCCCGTCTGTGACGTGTCGCAGAATATTTGCAATATTTTTGTGCTTCGCAGGGGGGTCATTTTACGCCAGACGTAGCCCTTTCGGCGACCATATCAAATGTTCTTGAAAAAAAATTTGCTGATTTCTTGCATCGAAAACAGCGAATTGCTAGAATATTTCGGAGAAAAAAATTTTTGGTCACGTGGGAGCCTTCTGAATTTCGCAGGATGTCGTCTGAATGTGGTTTGTCAGAAAAATTATTCTGAGAGTATCTTTGCTTGCTTCAATACCAAATTTGGTTTACTGACTAAGCAAAGGTGTTTGTGTAATGTGTTCAAAGCTCAATAATATTACTGCAATTTTTCTACCACAAATGCGTCCAGAAAATTTGCCAAAATGTCCTTTGTTTGCATTTTTTCCTATGTAATATTGCGCTATGTATGAATATCTGAATAATAAATACTTACTCTACAAAAGGTATATTTTGCGTTAAAACTATTTTCAGAGCACTGCAGTCTTCAAATTTTGCGACAAAAAATCGCAAACTTGAGAAAGTCATCATTTTGGTCCACATTGAGACGCAATTTACATCACGTGGTGCTCCAATTAAAAATCAAATTGATACCTCAATCGAAAGCAAATAAATTCATTTTCATTTCATTTTATTATACCCCTCAGGGCCAGAGGCAGAAATAGTTCTTCTTATACAGCACCCTTATCATTACAAGTTTTGTTTTGAGGAATAAAATAATTTTTGAAATTCCCTATTGACGTCTATGGGGCACTTTAACGAGGAAGCTGCCGCGTATCCAAATGGGAAGATAGCCGTCAATGGGGAATTTCAAAAATTATTTTCTTCCTTAAAACAAAACTTGTAATGATAAAACTTGCTATATAAGAACTATTTATTTGCTTTCGATTGAGGTATCAAGTTGATTTTTAATTGGAGGATCACGTGATGTAAATTGCGTCTCAATGTGGACCAAAATGATGATTTTCTCAAGTTTGCGATTTTTTCTCGCAAAATTTGAAGACTGCAGTGCTCTGAAAATAGTTTTAACGCAAAATATGCCTTTTGTAGAGTAAGTATTCATTATTCAGATATTCATACACAGCGCAATATTACAGAGGAAAAAAAGCAAACAAAGGACATTTTGGCAAATTTTCTGGACGCATTTGTGGCAGAGAAAATACAGTAATATTATTGAGCTTTGAACACCTTACACAAACACCTTTGCTTAGTAAGTAAACCAAATTTGGTATTGAAGCAAGCAAAGATACTCTCAGAATAATTTTTCTGACAAACCACACTAAGACGACATCCTGCGAAATTCGGAAGGCTCCTACGGGAACAAAAAATTTTCCTCCCCCGAAATATTCTAGCAATTCGCTGTTTTCAATGCAAGATATCAGCACGATTTTTTTTCAAGAACATTTGAGATGGTCCCAAAAACGGCTGGGACGTTTGGCATGGAACGGCCCAGGGGTGAAATTATTTGCGTGCCATGTTTTAGACGTGTTTTAGTTGCACGTATTTGCACAGTGCGTGCGTCTTCACCCTCGCTGTCACGTGACTAAATATTTGCAATATTTTTGTGCTTTGCAGGATGCAGCCGTTGCCCACAACGAGCAGAATGCTGTGTGCCCTGGCGCGTACAACGACTGCCATCTGTCGCTTCCGTTGGAGCAGCATCACAGAAAGGACTGTACGAGATATGACAACGCGGCTGGACCTGTACTGGACATTTTGTAGTGAATTTAATGAAAGAAAGCAGAAACTTCATATGTATAGAAAAAATAAAACGTTTCATTGTCTCACTTTTGTCTTTCGTTGTCGCATTGAATGCGAAAGCAGTGACACACGCATGACTAAATATTATTTTGCGTGCTCTTTTCCGCGGCATTTGTTGCTCACCATGGAAAGAAACACGCGAAAAAAGTATTAAGTTTTGCGGAGAGTAACTGTAGAAAATCATCCCTGGGATAAAAAGTTCATCCGAATGGAGCGTTTGAGAGGACCGACCGTTGGTCCGGCGAGGTGCAACTGCGAGGACTAACGGTTGCCCGGTAAGGTGTAAATGTGAGGACCAAATGTTAGTCCATTAAGGTGATCTGTGGGGACTAACAGTTGCCCGATATGGTGTAAATGTGAGGACTAAATGTTAGTCCATTAAGGTGATCTGTGGGGACTAACAGTTGCCCGGTATGGTGTAAATGTGAGGACTAAATGTTAGTCCATTGTGGAGTCTAACTGTTAGACCCGGTGCCGTTAGTCCTTAAAGGGATTAATGGTTGTGGCAGCCCCATTAGTCCCCAAAAGGACGAACCACACACCCTTTTAACACCCTTTTGCCTTAGAGTGTAGGTTTGCTTGCACATTTTTTCCCATTAAATTTTATCAGTGAACTATCAAAATATGCATATTCATTTTCGGTGTGCATGCATTATCGTTGGTTTCATGAGCGTGTAATGCACGTGCGTCTGCTAGCGTCGTTATTTCTCGCCAACTACAAGAAGAAAGAACTCCGCATATCGCGGCGTTTAGAGAAATTAATTTTCTATGCATAGCAAAAATCCTGAAGTTCGGTCATTGCCCAAACTGTTCAACTGCTTGATAAAACTTCATTCAATGTGTAGACTTTCTTTCTTTTTTTCTTTTCGTATCGTTAAATGGAACCGCTACTGGCCCGAACGTGTGATTAGACCCAGGTGGAAATGAAAAGACCGTAAATTATAGTGACCGATTCAAGCATCCTTTTCGCAGTCTGAGTAGGATTTATATTTTAAAATTGCGTTTAAAAGACACAAACCGTCATGTCGCGCAGACTAGCGGAAGAGCCTTGAAGCTGGATTCTGGATTCGTTCAGTTTGCTGTATGTAAGTAATCTTGATACTTTCATGCAAACCAGAATGAGGGCTCAAAGTTATGGTACGTTTATTATTTACATCCCCGCCCTGTTCTGTGCTGCTTACGAGGTAAAAATAAATAGCACGCTGAGAAGCGGCGTTTTAAATTTTTCATGACCTGGGCTTCCAATTTCATGCCTTGATGACAGTTCGCAAATCACAAGTCAGATAGGTCGAAAGATGCCCGAAAGCGGAAGCACACGCAGCGCGCGCTCTCTGCACACACACACGCGCTCATTGATCCCGCTCTGATGTTGTGGCGCCATCTTTCGGGGATCCTGCTAAACTGGCTACCATGTTTCGTTTGTATTGACAGGCGGCATTATTTGAATAACTCAGTAGGCTTAGTAGGCTCACATAAGCTCTGGAATAAGGTACTGTGACGTCTCGGCTGGACGTCTCGGTTTACTTGGTCGAGAACTCGGGAGCGAACAAGTGCAGCGTGCCCGAACTTGATGAGCATGCACGGCGACGGTGAGTATGAATAGACAAACGGATGACGATGAATATGATCATAAGCGTGAGCATCGAGGGGGGGGGGGGGGGGGAGGGGCAAAGTCTGCCCCCATACATTGAATTAGCAGGGAAGGGGGGGCGCTGCGATAAACCTCCCCCCCCCCTGATGAGGAACCCTGCGCACGCCTAAGATTATGATAATGTACAGATGAGGAAGAAGTGCATACTTACATTTCCGTGTTGGTGTTTTGAGCCGAAATCTTGAACGCCATCTCTCCCATGCCACCGACGGGTACTCGGTCGCTGCCAGTAGCAAAGCGAAGGAATTGCTTTTGTACGTCAGAGTTGAACGATTTCAGTATGTCCCAGAAGTCCCTAAATGGAACACGATGTGAATATGAACACAATGTGAATATTAAGCTGGAGTAAATGATGAGAAGAAAAAACAAAAGCACGTCCACATGTTCAACATTTCTTAATGCGATCATTGCGATGTCGATAACCATGCTAATGTAATTTTTCCAGTGATAGATTCATTCTTGCTGGTATAGATTTTTCGATACAAAACTATCTTTCCTTCTTTAAGCTTGTTGAACTCTTCATTTGTCCTTACGATAACGCCTCACAATTGCCTTAAATGCTAGAATGCTGCCAGACTGCCAGGCAGTGTATACGTGAGCTCGTATTTTGTGCTGCCTAAATAGCAATGTGTAGAGATATAGCACGCGCGCTCAAAAAGTTAATGGACATGTGTGTAGTGCACAATAGAAAGTAGACTACATCGTCGACCTCGCATTGTGTCGTCGTCGTGCATTTTGTGTAAAGTGAGTTTTAACAGGCACTACCATGGGCGTCGGCAGGATTTTGTTTTGGGGTGTGCAAACCAAACTCGTGTTGTGTAGTGCTGGAGGGCGCTAGTGTAGCTTGGGGGGTGGAGCAAGTGCTGGTGCGGTTTGGGGGGGGGGGGGGTCAACTGCCTTTTTTGCATACCCCTGCTGACGCCCTTTGGCGCTACCCAATGCTCGGGACATTTATACTTGTATGCTGAAACACAGCAAGACCGCATTCACTACATCATTCGCAACTTAACCGCGTGTAACTTTTATGCTTATGCGTTATACCGCTCGCAAGCTATGGTGCATAGAAAACACTAATTTAGGCAGATGCACAGCGTGGGACATATACGCAATGATGTCACGAAGACTTTAAATGCGATTTATGATTCTTGGCGCGGGAAGAATGGTGACATCCGGCGCGTGCGCAGAGAAGCAACTATATACGACACATATTTAAGAGTTTTGTACGTCTTGTTCCACATCGGCACACATACGTTCGAGCAGATTGGTCAATAATGGGTCCACACCAGGTGGCGTGAACGGATAAGCTAAATAGAGGAAAATGAAGTAAATAAAATAATTTATGGATTGTAATAAACTGTTCAACCACCAGATCAAGACAGCAACCGTATAGAAGTAAAGTGCCAAACCTGGGAGGGTGGCATGCCACCCTCCCAGGTTTCAAATGTAACGAGAAAAGCTGCCCGACGTCACTGTTTATTTCTGCCATTCATGCACGCGGATAGAGTATGAATACGTTACCTGATAAGTGGTTCATCCTCCTCAAAGCTGTCATATACAGTGACTTTTCGTAGTTCATCCAGGTCTAATTTCGGACAACCACAGACGAGCATTTCGACTTCCTCGGGGCGGAGCATCTGTCGTTGACAAGAAAAATAAAATAAAAAATAAAAAAGGAGAATACGGCGGGCTTATGCGTGTGTCACAATATTAAAACACTGCTAAACTGCTTTAGTTTGAAAGGATGTTAAGTTACGTACGATGAGCGCGTTGGAGGCGCAAACGCTGTGAAATCCTAGGTAGAAGGCTTTGAATGGCTGAGCGATCGCCTTGTTCAGGACTAGATCCACGTAGAGCTCCACGTACTCTGTCGGAGGAAAAAGTAACAAACGTGCCCAGAGGAAGGAAGTAAGGGGCTTTAGGCTAAATAGGAGATGTCCGTATCCGACACACCAACATGAGGTAGACAACACAAATGGGTCACACTTAAAATAGATAATTTAATTCGACCAATTCAGTATATAGCGCCGACCATCAAATCGGATGCTAAGGGACGTGTGACCTATTTGCATTGTCTGCCATGCGGCGGTACATACGGGCTAGTTCGGTGGACGCTTACAGAACATGCTGCGTGGTACTGTGCGAATATTCGAAACGATCGAATTTGTACGGCTGAGATACTACTGTTCAAATCGATTCGGTATTCGAATGCACATGTCACTGTTCATAAATACGAATAGCTTTTGGAGAATTAAAATTGTCAACTGTGCGCGATCAGGCATAAATTTGCAGCGAAATGCGTTAACTTTTATCCCGGCGGCCGTGTACATACTAGCAGGCCTAAAACACGACAAATGACGTAGTGGTGCATAAAATAGGTCGCTCAGGGACCTGGAGTTTTCTGTTAAAGCACAATCATTCGTGCTCATCGAAAGATCCTCAGTACGCGAGCAACCTACTTACGTCCTAATGGTCAATTAATGCGCTGAAATAGACCGCTTTATAATGCCCACTGTATAATGGAGAACCTCGTTAGCACTGTAAGTGGCTATACGAAGCTGTGAACATCGTGTTATAATAATGGTGAAAACGACTTCTAGTTATTCGAAAAATATTTGATATTCAATTCAATTCGCTTCGGATGCCATCTGATTCGCATTCGATTCGGTTTCAAAAATAACTATTCGCGTACAGCCTATAAAGAAGTACTGTTTCCGCGTCGCTCCAAGGCGGAGTTTGAAAACTGACGAACTTAGTACTGTAATGTCGTCCAGGTGACATCGCTGCTGAACATAATTTCGCGCGCATGCCGCAGAGAACTTCGCTTAACAGCTTTACAGCAACGGGGCCTCGCTTTCCGACAGCTCACTCACAGCAACTGGATTTCCCTCAAACGCCACTTCAGTAACCAGCAACAAGTGCGTCTGAATTAGTTACCTTTAAAAGTTTTGTACCCCCCTCCCCCCATGTATAGCCGTAGACTTAATTTCGCAGTGCTATATAGTTCAGAAAACATACAAAGCTGTATCATCCATCTTAGTTATTCACTAATGACGAAGCAAGTGTGTTTTTTGGCGTGTAGGTCGATGGATACACAGTGCTTAGTCATACCGGCTGGAATCCACTGACGAATCAGTAAATTGTATTCATGTTGTGGTATCGCTATTCCCTAAAGCATTTTGTCGCCTATCGTGGTCACACATTGATGAAGAAGCGAAAGTAGTATGGCGACACTGCTTCATCATCTATGGTGTCCATCCACCGATGGCTAAGGTAATTCTCTGTTTTGGCGGCAGCATGGGCTGAATGGCCTGATAATGCGTCAAGCGCATGACCAACCGCTCGTGCTTTTTTTTTTTTTTTTGTCAAGGCCATGCGAATTGCGCTTACTTATTTGCCATAGACTCCCAGTAACCCCTTTCAAGTGTTCACAACTAAGACGAAGCATTAGCTCTGAGCAAACTACTGTTTGCCTATTTTAATCGCACGTGAAACACAGAAGAATTGTTGAGCAACTGCTGAGTGGAGCTGTGTTCATCTAGTCGAACTTAGGAGGAAGTTTTAGCACGATGCTCTTTTAACACACCCGAAAGGGGAAAGGAAATCGACCAGAAAAAGTCCGGTTTACTACCCTAGCCATGTAGAATGGAAAATGAATTTAGAGATAGAAGCGGCAAAAGATAAAGCGCAAAGCGTTTTGTCACAGAAGTAGAATGACGGAAAAGCTTTAGGTCCATCCCTTCGACCGATGATGAAGCAGTTCGATTCCCAATACAGGCTATTGGCCAGACACTGCTTCGTCATCCGTCGTTATAGCGTCTATTAAAGGGGTCATGAAGCACCCCTTGGGCTGATTGAAAAAACACATCCTGCGGAAAGCTGACACGGCTATGAACTGCTCTGCCAAATATTACAGTCGTGCGCTCCGCGTAATGGCCACAAGCGGAGCGCGAAGTTGCCGTTTCCCCAGGCACCCTCTTTTCAAACAGAGGCCGGTTCTCACTCTCGTCGGTGGGCGGGGCGTCTGTCCGCTGTACGTCGCAAGAGACAGCATGCTTATTGGCCGATAGCCGACGTAAATCGAGAGCGGCGTTCGGATCAGATGCGCTTCTTGCCGCGGGGTGCCGCCACTTGCCGGCGCCGCACTCCTCAGTACACGGTAGCCGCACTCGCGCAAGCGAATCACAGCGGGAGAGCGATCGCGTTTCATGACGCGCGCTGGCGTAACTTCTTTCCCCCATGCCATCCCTCCCTGTCTAGCTTCCAGTGCGCTCGCCGGCACGAGAAAAGAGAGAAAGCGCTGGGAGCGTGCGCCAAACCCCCGTAACTCCGCTGATTCTTGACGGATTCGAGAAATTTTTGCGGCAATCGATTCGGGAGGCAGTACACTCCGATACTGAGGCCATTAGATCATTACTTGGAAAAGTGGTTCATGACCCCTTTAATAACTCGGAAAGTGTCTTGCCTTGCTCCCCGCATACAGCCCAAGAGCGCAACGCGGCCACTCCAAAATTGAGGCATGAAGCGCGTTAGCTATAGCGGTTACTGCCAGAAGCGAGCGTAGTTAAGCGTCGCTCCTAGAAGAATGACAAGCACAAGAACAAGGTGCGAGTCTTGAGAACAGGTGCGAGGCGTCACATGACAAAATAATGGATTTTGTTCTCCCTCAGTGGCTGCAAACTGTTTGCCAAGATATAACAAATCAATCTATGGAATAACGACAATGATTTCTTCAATTACTTGAAGTACTTTCTAATTTCAGATACAAATAATATCGAAAGAAAATTACAAGACGAAAGAGCCTCAATGTTGTCAAGGTTGTCAGGGGTGATGATTTTGGAAGCGCTCTCTTCATGCTGCTCTAATTAGCAGAACATGTACGCACGTTACACCGTCCGCATCCTTTGTCGATTTAGGTGGGCAAGCTTATTCTTACCTTTTCTATTTTCACTTGTAACTGGAATGTCCTCGCCACCGTATTTGAGCGTGTGGGTTTTTACTTCCCCGAACTCTTCTACAGAAACCTGCGCAGGAAAAACAGTGGTGCACCGTCACAGCGACGAGGAAAAAGTCCAAGATGTATATGACCGCTGACTTTTAGTTTGTTTATATCACCTGAAAATTCATGCAGAAATCCTCTTCAACGTTTCCCTCGTACGCCAGCAGTTCGTTTAAACCAACAGCGACATCCTAAAATAAACAGAGATGACGACGCAGAAAGGTTACTATTCCGATGTAACGTCACGAAGGTGAATTATGATGCAATGCATGTCAGTGCCATAATACTATACACAGTGTCCCAGGAAAAAACCCGAGTAACCGGTAAGTACGAGCCCACTGCCCATAATGCTGGGTTACGTGCACAATTCTAGGGAACTTTAAATGTCTTCGTAAATTCCATGCGGCATGCAAACTTTTTTTTTTGTTTCCGCCAACAGTATTGCAATTGGAGGGTGTTCTATGCAGTACAAAGTGTAACTGCAAAATTGCACGTGCACAACGTTGAAATAAACTAAGCTGGTATATTTTGAAAGACCGTACAATCGAGAGTGTTGGCAACTGGTGCTTTCAAAGGGTCAAAGAGAAGCGAGGTGGTAAAAGTGCGGCATAGGTGAATGTAGCAAAAAAAAAAAACCAAAAAATACGAAGAGTCATGTGGTTTTGCCACATGACTTGATTATTTAAGAATAGTATTCCATAACACAATAATTATGTTGGGGTTATTCATACTCACACATATAAGCCTGGCTAAGCATGGTGTATGTTTAAATACGTAAAGCTATTCCGCACAGGAATGCAGGAAAGCCGTACCGGCATCACTTCAGCGAGGTCCTCCGTCGTGAACTTGCAGATTCCTACGTAGGCGTTCTCAATGTTGTGTGGAACAACGGGAGGGTTGAGGAGCTTCTTGTAGCACGCCGTTGGGAAATGGAGATCCAAAATGATGGAGTTGTAGACGGCAAGTCCCATTAAGTGCGCAATGTAAGGAATATACCACATTTGCTCTGCACATTCGCTATGCAATTGACTTTTCTGCTAGAACAAAAAAAAAAAGCACCTTTGAGGTGTCCAAATGACGCGGGACGCAATAAAGGATATAACGCCTATAAGGTTGTATTCTCGTAGGTTTCCTAGCTGCGTTGTGCTGAACCAGTAGCATCTTGCCTTGTTGTGATATACGAACATGCCTGCAGACGTTGGTGAAAAAAAAATAAAGTACACAAATGTTCTAAGCCTTTTTGCGCTCTGTCATAGATATCTGAATCAGATAATAAACCACATACCGTAGTCGGGGCTGAAGATTTGCCTTATGAGCAAGAGAAACCATTCCTTTGTGAGACCGCCCATATCCAGTCCTGGTTCGCCAACAAAAGTAACCTTAAGCTTTTTCTTTAAGTCGCTTTGCTTTCTTGCGATCTGTAAGAAGGAAGACAGGAAGTATCTTGCCTCTGTCTTTTAGGTATTTTAGGCTTCTTTCATACAGTGATGGTTAATTTTACCAGGTTACATATCAAATTCATGGCCTAAAGGTATCACGGATAAGGCACAAGCTGCATGAACCATAAAAGACACATAGAGCACCGATCGGATATGAACTAAGCAGCCATGAAGCCAGACCAAGCCAGTCGAAGCACAGATCAATCAACGCGGGAAATTGTCGATGGAGCAGAGTTAGTGCGCTTGCGTGAGCTGTGCCCAAACAAGTTGACCAGTGCAACTTACAGACAAGAACCTGGCTCGTTATTCAATATCTCAAGGGACGACAGAAAAGCGAGTGCATACGTTCGATCTTGTTTGCATGCGCTGATGCTGAACTTTTTTTTTTCTTTCATACTTGATCGGTTTTACTTTTACGTGATACAACATATAAATGCGTATGTACAATATAATTGTTCCGGTTTTACGTTCCAAACCCACGATATGATTATAAGGGACGGCGTAGTGGAGGGCTGCAGAAATTTCGACCACCTGGGGTTCTTTAATGTGCACCTAAATCTAAGTACACGAGCCTCTAGTACTTTGCCTCCATCGAAATGCGGTCGCCGCGGCCGGTATTCGATCCCGCGACCTTCGGGTCAGCAATCGAGCCCTATAATCACTATACCTCCGCGGTGGGTGAATACGTGTGCATGTTTCAAGTGAGAATCACTTCTAAGAACAGTCCTGTGCAACTTTTTTTTAATGTGGTTACCTTCTTTCTGCCTACAGTGTACACCAGAACGGTTATTCACAGAACCGAAGTGGCGAATCGTGATCAGGTTCTCAAATGAAATTTTGATATTGTTCATAGTGGCTTACCTCATTCAGTGAGTCTGACACGAGGTGTGACCGTCGGACGTTCAGGTTGAGAAAAAATACATCGATATCTGGCGCCTGATGGTGAAGAGCACGGTTCAGTAGACTTCTCTGCAAGTAAAAGCAGTGTGATGCGTGGCTATAATAACCGTCGCAAGCAGATGTGCGAATATATGAACGCTTACCCTCGCATTCAGTATCATCTGTTGCTCAGAATCGCGCTGCAGGATAGACTTCTTGGCCACGATGCTTAGAATGAAGGGATACTGGCAGTAAGAAAACCTGCACGACAAATGTTCGATTCGAATATTTTATGAGTACGTATTTTAACTTTGAGAAAATTTCGCCCAGATCCAGTCTAAGCAACCATTACAGTAAGTAATCTAGTTTATTTCAACCAAATCATTTCATTCTATTTCTGTAGCAATTTCAGGGGCCTGTAAGACCACGTTTAGTAGGGCCGTAACTAGGGGGGGGGGGGGGGGAGGGGGTTCCGACACCCCCAGAAATTTTTTCATGCTTTAACTTTCGGGTGACACTAAAATATTTTCACGCCTTCACAGCGACCACCAGTTGCCAAAGTTAGCCGTTCTGCACACAAACACCCCCCGAAAAATATTCCTGGGTACGGCCCTGATGTTTAGAGTATTCAAACTCAGTTAAACTATAGGTATATTGTGTTGTCTTCAAGCGTATTTCCAGAACGTGTTTTTAAAAATTGCACTTTACCTTTACAATGATATCAACACAATCAGCCTCAATGCCACGTTGCAGCTGTGGTTTTATACGCTTCATAAATTAGGTTACCCTTTTCTTCACATGTAACAACAAGAAATCTAGTCTGTAGACCGGGAATAGGTGAAGAAACTTGCTTGGTGTGTTTTCCAGGAGACTGCCACCGGTAGTATTCAGACATCAGATCGATGTGGTCTAAGGCACTGTTGTAGAACTCCGTGTAGTTCAGTATGTTGGGATTCTTCTTGTTGTTTGCCGCGTCTGAAACGATTAATTTTGTAAAATAGTACGGTAACTATATCGCAGCTGTAAGTTGCAAAACAGTTACTACCACACAATGCTGTTCCAAACTAGCTGGGAATTATAATTGAGGTTGTGATGTCAAGTTCCTGCGTTTTAAAAAAAATTAAGTCTCACTCACTCACTCACTCACTCACTCACTCACTCACTCACTCACTCACTCACTCACTCACTCACTCACTCACTCACTCACTCACTCACTCACTCACTCACTCACTCACTCACTCACTCACTCACTCACTCACTCACTCACTCACTCACTCACTCACTCACTCACTCACTCACTCACTCACTCACTCACTCACTCACTCACGCACGCACGCACGCACGCACTCACGCACGCACGCACGCACGCACGCACGCACGCACGCACGCATGCACGCATGCACATGACGAACACGAACCGTCGACATCCAGGTACCCATGAAAATATTCGTCAAGACGGCATCTCCTTCTGCAACAGTACTACAGGGCGAAGCACGCTTTACAGGCGCGTAAGTTTTGGGGAAAGTGCGTTGGCGCAGGTAAATCGGTGAAAGAATAAACATTGATGTGGGGCTTTCCGCTGATGCAGCAGTTATCAATCTGGAAATAGTTCTGAAATACCTATTTTGTTCATGATTTTTACCGGGCTTGCCAATGTGAACATTCTGAAATGCCGCCATGTTAGCGTTCTCGGCCATTCAGCGAGTGCATACTCCTATCCTCGCCCTGCCAATCAGAGATGACCGAAATATGGCGATTTTGACTGATATCGCGGAACTATGCAGCACCCAGAATAACACCACGGCAGTGCATTTGCGCCGAAGCCCTGTATCACGTCAGAAACGGGAGTACGTGAAGAAATCAGCGACGTCTCTTTGCTTTGGCTCGAACTATACACGACGTCTCTGCTAACTTCACCAGTAGCTTTAAATATTCTATTTCGCTTATAGCAGGGTGCAACTAAAGGCATGTCATTTGCCATGCTACAAAACATATCAAACAATTTCTGTTGTACCATGCTTGGCTGTGTAATTAGTTTCATGGGCGTCGGCAGGATTTTGTCTTGGGGTGCAAACCCGTGTGGCATCGCGGTGGAGAAGGGGGGAAGCGCTGGTGTGGCGGGCAAGTTTTGGTGTGGCTTGGAGGGGGGGGGTGCAAGTGGCCCCCTTCCAACCCCCTGCCAACGTTCATGGTTCTGCTTGCAATTGCTGAAACAAAGAAACTATTCAACATGCTCTTCGCCGTTGTCCTCGCTACAGCGCTCACAAGCCGTCACTGCCAGACGTGGTGAGCCGTTTGGTGATAGTCCGCTTTAGAAACGGACAATATTAGAATATCGACCTAAAGAGTCGTCGCACCGGAAGTCGGTCAAGGCTTTATTGCATTTTTTTTTTCACGTGGAAGTGACCTATTAGAGAGACCATAGTTCTGCCGTTCTCAACAGCCCCTTTTTTACGCGTCCCTGTCTCCCCTCTTCTTTTGTCATTTTTCCAATTTCACTTCCCCCATGTTTTGGGTAGAAAACCGGAAGATTCTATTCCACTTTTCCTCATTTTTATATCTCGTTCTTGTCGCGATCGCAGTGCTCTCATGCGCTACGCATCAACGAACATTGCTTTTTAACCCTTTTACTTAGCACACAGCGGCTGAGAAAATCAGAGCCGTGACATATAAGACGTTGACTTTAAGTTTCTCACCAGCAGTTGGTCACGGTCACACCACCGAAAGCACAGACGCCACCTTTCACGATGGCCATAAGCTGTATATATATATATATATATATATATATATATATATATATATATATATATATATATATATATATATATATATATATATATATATATATATATATATATATATATATATATATATATATCACTTTCTCAACAGCCGTGCTCTATCTTGTAAGTGCTGTTATTTCATACGAAGGCACGACTGAGAGCACTATTATAGCCGCGAGGAGGCGGGTAGTTACGTAAAAAACTATGTAATCACCGCTCATGCCGGCACATGGAAGCCATATAGTTTCGCTGCAAAAATAGTACTTCGCTCTCAGTACATGTCCATGTGGAAGGGGAGCACTTAGATGTGGCTGTCAGAGCACATAAAAGGTGGGAAATGAGCATCGATGTAAAAAGAAAAAAATAATAAATAGTAATGACAATGTTACATGTATACTTGAGGACCAATGAGGTCGGGTAAATAGTGCGAGGAATCGGTTTTTTTTTTCTCGAGTTTGAGGTCAAGCAAAAGACAGAACAAAGTGAAGAAGGCAGACGCACAGTAAGACAGAATGCATACGCCCTTTTAAAGGGTACCTACTTATCAGAGCCAGCACTCTAGTCGCGCAGGGAATCCACCACCGGCTTTTGCTGATCGACGGCAGCTTGTGGCCGTTCGCAGGAGGAAACTCTCGAATAGTGATAAACTGCAGAAGACGCTTCACTAAAGCTCGGAGCCTCTCCGGCGGAGAACTGGTGGATAGTTCAGTCATGCATGAGAAAGAGAGAAAGAGACCATTGAAGACACTGAAGCAATAACTTCAACTGTAACCTCCCGTTGCCCTCCGGCCTTTTTCATCAGGCCTTTGATAAGCTCGCTGTTGAGAGTCGAACAGTAGATTAACAATGACTGTACGTTTTGACGCACCTCCTCGTGCTTATTTGCTTAGAGATGAAGGATGTATGCTGTAACATTCGGGAATGTCCTGCTTTTCAATGTACTGGTCGTCCGAATATGAAAGGACAACCCTAGTAATCTTAGCAACAGACCAAATCAACCTCTTCGAAATACGTCTAGCGAATAATTGACACACACGCCTGAGACTACCTTTCCCCTCCCCGAAACCAAAAAGAAAAAAGAAATTTTTGACGCAATGCTTTATATTTATTGTTAGTGGTTGCTTACACATCTTTGTACTTGTGGTGACGTCAGTCGCGTGGCCCATCTGCGTCACAAGCAAACAATCCAAAAGAAACTAGCGAACGTGCACTTACTTTGAGAACCAGTGAATGAGTAGTTGGTGGTCCGAGCTTTTTAAGGACACCACTTTGCGCAAAAGATGTGCGAACACGGTGTAGGAAGCCTGGCTGCTGAATATGGGATTCTGAAACAGCGACAAGCGGAGAGTGTATGTTGCATTCGCGCATCAGTTGCGATATCTACAAACAAGACATTTACAGCGAAGTGAGATGAACATAAAAGGCATCTATACCTGAAGCAGAATATATACAGCTCGCGTGTCATCTTTTGTCTTTAATCTGTAAAAAAAAACGAAAGTCGAAAGAACAAAGCATTGAATTTCCTATAAACATGCGCATTTTGTCGAGAGAAGTAGTTGAGTATCTGCGCGATTACTGTCACAAGCCCGCACAACACATGTAGTTCAGGCAAATGATATAATTACCTGATGTCTGTAGCTAGTAACGAGTTAATAATTCCTTTTAAAACCGCCTTGCTCACGTATGCCGGCTGAAACAAAGACATTGATACTTTAAGAACGATATAACTTACACAAAAAGGAAGAATTACAAATCGATGACCCATAGGATGAAAAACAAAAGAACAAAAAAAGAACAAAAAAGCACTCACCAGCTCCTCTAGGATGTCATACACCGCATGCAACAAGTCGATTTTAATCTCTGGATCTTCGAGCTTTGCGTCATCCTGATTTGGATGCTCCTAAAAAAGAATTAATTTTTGTAAGGTTTTTAAGGAATGCCTTCACTTATAACGAACCGTTTAAAAGCGTATATCAGCAATAGTAATAAACAGTGAAAAGCGTAAATAAATAAATAAATAAATAAATAAATAAATAAATAAATAAATAAATAAATAAATAAATAAATAAATACGTGAAATTGTGGAAAAGACTGCCAAGCTACTAAAACGTACGTAAAACATTTTGCTGTCGATTGCATTGAACTGCTGAAAAAGCGCCTAGATTGCTAGTGGCAATATTTCTTTTTTCATCTTGACATACAATGGTCGCTTGAACACAATGCTTGAAGCTTACGGTGGAATAATATACTTGTGGCATTTTCTTCGTTTGTTTTTAAACAAAGGGAAGCATCTGATATAAAACGGTAGTGAGAGTTGAATTAGCTTACCTTGAACAGTGCATTTAGTTCAACTAGAGAACTGAAGGTTTGTTCGTAGAACTCCTGCACCTTGGCAAAGCAGCACGATGCCCGCCCTTCTTCGACGATTTCCCTGCGAGACGAAAAATGGAGTATTTTTAAGCGCCACATTTTCCCGTCTTTAGTTTCTTGACTATGGAAGCTTCAATGTGGATATTTCGCGGAAGGGCATACTCTATTCGGAAACGAAGTACGCATGTGCATAAACTAATTTTCTGTCAAACTTCATTTCTGCATAAAATACAGCGGGTGAGTCTTCACTTTAATTCAAAAGGAGACTAAACAAAAGAATAATTTCATCTGTACATGTAGATTACCCTTCTAAAATTCCAAATACGCCACTTTTATAGCGCGAATATTCTTTCTTGGCAAACTAGAAAAGTCACAATAGGAAAGATGGCTGGCGATGGTGCCTTGAATTTGCCGCACCAGCTAAGGCTCGCAGCTAATTATCTGTGGTCTAACCCACAGATAATTGTCTTCTAAAGGAGACAAGCGTTGAACATGACAAGCTTCTGAAACATTTACTGAGCCTACGTGGTAAAAAAAAAAAATGCCGTTAAAATCATGACGTCACCGTGACGTGCCAGTGCTGGGGTTTCGGCGCGTGATTAAAAGGAAATAACTGCTATTTATTTAAATTTAAACATTCTATAACCATTTACCTTAGTTCTCTTCTTTAATAATCGTTATCGCGAAGCTCACTAAACTGGACTTTTCAAAGATTGCGTTATCAGTCTAAACTAATTGTATTTGTGTTGTTTTTTTTTTTCTTAAAGAGCCAAGTCCAGTAACCGAAACTGAGCTAAATTTCGCGGAAGCGTACAGCGCGCCTAAGTATCTTTCGCTTTTAAAACAACTGTAATCAAAATGGGGCAATTCCTCATTGTAATGAGAACTCAAAGAGGCAGTTTAGAATAAAACATGAGCCAAATCCTGCATCTGTTTGAATCAAACTGAGCCAGATCCATTAAACCAGCGCTGCGTCAACAATCGTGACCAAAGCAACCAACATGGTCTCATCCAATCTGTTTCATTTGTGTCCTAGTTGCTTTGTTTTGCTATCGTGCTTTCGTTCCACGATTAGTTTTTCTTGGGTGAGTTTGTACCCACTGAAGGACATGATGTTGTAGGGCAATACTCGAATATAAAGTGTAAGAGGCCGACTTTCCTACTTTTTTCTGCCTTTGAGTGCTTCTTTTCGAGTTTTCCGCTACAGTATCATGTCCTTCTTTCGCTCCAACACGGTATATTTGAAATAGAAGAGAACTGAAATGAAGGTATTGGGCGCCGATCTAGTCCTTGGAAGAAGAAGCGATCGGAAACGGTGCGGTATAAAACTAGCTTCGAAGAAGAAGAAGAGCTGAGGATCTACATCTACACCTACATCTACATCTGTTGAAGGCCTGCAATAGATGCCAGGAATGAGAAAACGCTGCCGACAGTCCAGAATGAAGCGCTTTTTGCCTGGAAAGACCACTCGTTCTGCAAGTCTAGTCATCGCCATTACGCCCATGCAACGAAGGACGGCACCGACGGAAGCACAGAGATGGTGTTAATGTTTTTCGCGAAATATTGCTATATCGTTCATTCACAACGATTTACACTTCTTTTACGAGCTAATTAAAGCCCAAATGAAATGTTCCAATCTATAAGAGCCAAATCCAAATTTTACTCCTGAATACCGACGATAGTGGGCTATATAGATTTTAGCCGCAATATAGATTTCAGGTATTTTGGAAACTTGAGCACATTGGCAAAAAATTGTTGAAGCAGGCCCGACCATATTGTCAGTAGCAAAAAACTGCGTTTCTCTCAGTTTTAGTTAAAGTGGACTTCGCTGTTTTAGAAAAAAAAAAAAAGACACCACATTTGTCTTTAGTGACACTTTAATGTGAATTTGGCGCCACGGACCATGTCCGCAAAATACGGTATGTACGTTGTACTGACACGTCTCTCTGCGTGCTTATTTCCGTTTTTTATGCACAGGCAACACCCCTTATCCAACCGTATATTCCATTACATGTACCATCTTGGACAAAAGTCTGTAAACCACTGCAGCAAGCGCCAAAAATACAGGTTTCTTGTTATCAGACCACGCAGCCTCTTGTATAGACACGTACTCCTAAACGCGCACGCCTGCAGAGTTTACATCTTGACCTAAGCATGTGTCTTCAGGCTGAGAAATAACTTACTACGCGCAATCCTGTGGTTAAAACATTATCTTGCTATCTTTAAATCCTAGCTGGAACGACGGTGAGTTGCTTCAGTTCAATACCTTTATTTCTTGCTTTCAATACTTATCTCGCATTAATCAAATAGGAAAGGGGGGGGGGGGTGATGTCAACGAAGGAAATACCGCCGTACCTCTACACATTTATAGCACTTTGTGTACAACCGATCGTACATGTTCATTCGCTCGACACCAAGTGTACCTCGAGGCACGCCACTTGCCTGAGTTCGCGGATGTCTTTGCGGCGCACCGGGTACTCGGGCTCGGGCAACAGTTGCTCGCGAGTGTACACCGAGCCGGTGTCTTTGGCGGGCTCCGGCGGTGAGCCTGCGCTTTGCGTGCACAGGCGGCGCTCGGCGTCGTGCTGCACGGGCGGCAGCGATGAGTAGAGCGCAGTCGGAGACGGAGGCCGCAGGATAAGACCCGTGATGTAGGCGTGGATAGCCCCCAGGCTGTCTGTGATGAGTGGCCCGAATCCGGTGACACGAACTAGCGGCCGCTGGGAATCCTGCGTCGTCAAAAAGTCTTTGTGAGCGTTGTATACGAGACCATTCGATGTGTGCGTGTTCCTCAAGGTGTAGATTTGGGCGAATATGCATTTCATACTCAGGATTTCAACGACTCACATAGGACAGGACAGTACTAAAAGCAACACGTCAAACACACGACAACCATAGCTTTCTCTTGTTGGTAAATCTTCATTCTGTAAGGATGGTCAAGAATATATGGAGCAAAGCCTCTTTTTGCAACATGCCTTTTTATTCTGGCACTTTCTAGCTTGTCTGGCCAGTACTTGAGCAGTCACGCGGCAATCTAAAGGTATCCGCCTATTGCCTAGACATTAATTACCTAGTCGCACCAGAAAAGTCTTATTTGATATGATCTGAATTACTACATGTCTCACTCTATTAATATATACTCCCTCGATTTGGCGGCAACATAAGATACAATTAAAACGATAAAAGATTGTTTCAGTTTGAATACCGTGGACATTAACTGTAAGTTAACTTTCATTCTGCGAATAAAAGCTTGGCAGCTTATATCTCCTCGACACAATCGTAAGTATGACTTTAGGACTCAGGCGCGCGTTAGACTTTCATCCAAACTGTTTCACACGATGCACCCGCATAGGACCGCTTGAATGCCGCCAAATGAAGTATGTGTATTTGACAGTCTTGAAATGTACGTAAGCATTTCTTCTGATCGCGAGTGACGTCCCCCCCCCCCCCCCCCCACACACACACGCACAAACACAAACGCGAGTGATTTAAGCGCAGCGAATTTGAACATGAAGTAAACGCAAATAAGGATGATGTGGAAATAAAACTCTGGGCCTCTAGCGTATGCCGAATCCCGATGCTCCAACCACTATACGGTACAGGCGCATTTAGTTGGTCACCATTTCATGAAAATATTGCCAGTAACCCTTGCAAAATATTGCCATGCATGTTATTTGGGCTTCACCCGCAAAGACTGTTTGCAATGCTCCGCGCAGACCGCGCCGCGATGTTGCAGAAGCTTCACGAATGTTTTAGCTCATTCCATTAAGATTGCGCGCAGGACGCGAATAGTCTAGTTTCTTCGAGAGATTACGCTGCCACCAGCGATAACGCTGGGATCTCCGATAGCACATGTATAAAAGCCGACACGCTTTACCGCTTGTCTATTATCGACGGCCGACGCTCTGTTCGCTGCTATCAGCGCACAGTGTGTATTACTTGTAGAGTTTGACTTTCCATTTTCCGGCCACAAGTTCGGACAAAAAAAAATACCCCCACCTCCCCGAAGGGAATCGTGAGGAAATGCGAATGCATTTCTTGCGCCGAGAGAGGGTATACCGTTGCCGTCAGACATTCGCCTTCACCGACTTCTGCTATCGCCTTGAGAGGCGCCCAGCCAGCGAACGGTCGAGAGTAAGGCGCGAGCGGACGGGAGAGTGGGGCGCCAGCGTTCTCGGCTCGGCGTTGGCGTTTCACAGCGGCGTCTCGAGCACACATTTCCGGATGTTCTTGAGAGGCGCCCAGACAGCGAACGGTCGAGAGTGAGGCGCGAGCGGAGGGGAGAGTGGGGAGCAGGGAGGAGAGAGAGCGAACGGCGAGAGAAGAAGTGGCGAAGCACTGCACCTACCCTCTCCTACACTCTCTCGCACCACATGCTCCGGTTGCTAGCGGCGAGGATAAGCGCGCGCGCCCGCAGCTGTTGCTATGGGAGAGGGCGCCGCGGACAACGCCGGACGCTTGACATAGCCCGACTAAGAAATGCATTCGCACTTAAAAGAGTTTCATCTTGGACACGTCGATGGTTGCCTTCGTCGACGTCACTACCCGTGACATATAGTTGAGGTGCTGCTTCGTCCATGTTCCGAACGCCCACGCAAGACCGTGATCCAAGTCCACGTCGTCAACAAGACCCGAAAGACATCCTGGATCGTCGAGCTAGCCGCAGGCAGCTAGGACTACAACCGGAGTTCGGATCCCTACCTGACATTACAAGAGCCAAGACGACAAAGCAAGCGACCACGATGACAGCGCCTGTGCAGCCTACACCACTCCTGCGTCATCAGCCCAGGGAGCCGCCGAAATTCCGTGGGTCATCGAGCGAGGACCCTGAAAGCTGGCTGGAAACATACGACCGGGTCGCCGTCTTCAACCATTGCCGACTCTCTGCACGAGGGACGTGCTCTCAGAGAAGAGGACGACCCACTAGAAGGCGCTCAGAGGACGACCCATTACTGAGTAGGAACGCTTCGCTACAGAGCAATGAAGACAAGCTGCGGCATGTCTACTTCGCCTTAGTAGACGCCGCTAGGACGTGTTTCGAGAACAAAGAGTCCACTCTAACATCATGGGACATTTTCCGAACAAGTTCTTGACTACATTCACTAGCGTCGTCCACTAAGAGAGGGCTGAAGCTCTGCTTGAAACTCGCGTCCAGCTCCCCAACGAAAACGTCACGCTCTTCACGGAGGAAATCACTCGTATTTTCCTCCGCGCAGACCCTGGCATGTCTGAGGAGAAGAAAGTGCGCTTCCTCATGCGAGGAGTAAAGAAGGGGCTCTTTGCTGGGCTGATGAGAAACCCACCGAAGACCGTTCAGGAATTTCTCTCGGAAGTACCGACGATTGAAAAGACGCTTGAAATGAGCACACGGCAATTCAATCGCCACTCGACGCCAGGATACGCAGATATTTAATCACTCTGCTCAGACGACCTGCGCGAGACCATAAGGGCTGTAGAGCGCGAGGAGCTTCGTCGAATGCTCCCGTCGTCCCAGCCTCAAGTTCCCTCGATCGCAGATCTCGTTCGAGAGGAAATCCAGCAGTGGCCAGGTACACTTGAAGCGCCACAGCCGCAGCTGCAAGCCATGAGCTATGCTGCTGCAGCCCGACGCAAGCGCCCACGTCAAGACGCCGCACCGCCGCAGCAATTCCGCCGCCGCCACCACCACCACCACCGACGCCATAGCGCCCAACTTTCATACATACCGCCCAAGACCGACGTGTGGCGTGCCCCCGACCACCGTTCACTCTGCTACCACTGCGGAGAAGCCGGCCACACGTATACCGCCGCTGCCGCTACCGCGAGATGGGCCAGCGTGGAATCGCCATCAACGCGCCACGTCCAGAACGAGGTGAACGGCCACGTGACATCACCGACTATCTCGCAGAAGCACAATGGACCCCCCGAAGACCTTCCCGCCAGGCCGCTACGTCTCTCCCCAACGCCGACCATACTCTGGCCCAACCCGGGGCCGGTCACCTAGTATGCGGAAAACTAAGGGCAGCAATTGATGGAGGTGCGGTTGCTGTACAACGGACTACCGAAGATCCTACGTCGCCGACGACAACGCCGCGACGATACCCCAAGGACACGACGCAAACCAGACGGAGCGTTCACGACGAAACCTCGCGGCCTGAACACCTGTCGACGCGACGTAGAAGCATGCAGCGGGACAAGCCGACCTAGCCGTGACCCGACGCCGCGACTTAACCGTAACACAAGACGACGCACCAGCGATATTGACGTGCTTTTCGATGGCCACAACGTCACCGCACTCGTCGACACCAGAGCCGACTGCTCCGTCGTCAGTGGCCCGTTCGCCGCCAAGCTGAAAAAAGTACAGACCACTTGGGAAGGACCCGAAATCCGCACAGCTGGAGGCCACCTAATAACACTAACTGGAATCTGCACGGCAAGAATCACGATTGACGGCCAGACTTATCCGGCGAGCTTTGTGGTCCTGCAGCATTGTTCGAGGGACGTCATTCTAGGCATGGATTTCCTAAATCAGCACGGCACAGTCACTGACCTACGATCCCAATCGATAACGCTTTCTGCGGACAATGCCATGCCGCCGGATAGGAAAATTGGTCACCACACATTAAATGTGATTGAAGAGCAGGTCACCGTGCGCCTCTCTCCAGCGTCATTATTTCCGTCGCCACCGAAGAACCGACAGACTTAGAAGGGGCCGTCGAGGGCGACCAGCACTTGCTTCTGAGCCGTCAGATCTGTGTCGCAAGCATAGCCGAGATGCGGGATGGCAAAGCGAGGGTAATGTTGATGAACTTCAGCCACGAATACAGGCACCTCAACATTGGTACGACGGTCGCTTACATGAACGATTTCGTGGACGCCAGCAGTGCTTTGGCCCTCTTCGATGCTACTGAACCCGCTTCGACGAATCGAGGTCCCCAGCCAGATTTCGACGTCAATCCGAGCCTTGCGAAGCACAAGCAAGACCAGCTCAAAGCCCTGCTCCTGCAATTCAGGAACTGCTTCTCGACGTCGTCAAGGATCAGACAGACTCCAGTCGCTAAACATCGCATTATAACAGAAGAAAGTGCCCGACAGATCCGCCAAAGCCCGTACCGAGTTTCGACACGAGAACACGAGGCCGTAAAGAATCAGGTTGACGAGATGCTACGCGACGATATCATCCAGCCGTCTATGGGCATGCATCTCCCGTGGTGCTAGTGAAGAAGAAGGATGGGACGTTTTTGCGTCGATTATCGTCGCCTGAACAAAGTCACGAAGAAGGACGTGTATACTCTTCCCCGGATAGACGACGCCCTTGATCGATTACACAACGCAAAGTACTTTTCGTCGATGGACCTCAAGACCGGCTACTGGCAAATCGAAGTCGACGAGAGAGACCGAGAAAAGACTGCCTTCATAACACCAGACGGCCTGTTCGAGTTCAAGGTCATGCCCTTTGGTCTTTGCTCGGCACCTGCGACTTTCCAACGTGTCATGGATACAGTACTGGCTGGCTTGAAGTGGCAGACTTGCCTCCTGTACTTGGACGACGTCGTTGTGTTTACCTCAAACTTCGACGAACACCTACGGCGCCTTGAAACTGTGCTTCAAGCAATCAAGAGCTCCGGACTCACCCTTAAGCCAGAAAAGTGTCGTTTTGCGTACAAGGAGCTCTTGTTCTTGGGCCACGTGATAAGCAAGTCCGGAGTACGCCCTGACCCGCAGAATACAGTCGCCATCGCTACATTCCCGTCACCTGCCGACAAGAAGGCCGTGTGTCGATTTCTCGGCCTGTGCGCCTATTACAGGCGGTTCGTCAAAAACTTTGCCCGCATCGCCGAGCCGCTTACTAATCTTAAGAGGACCGAAGTAGAGGACAAGTGGGAAACGCCGCAGGAGGAAGCATCTCAAGAACTAAAACGACGCCTTCAGACGTCACCATCACTTGCGCATTTCGACGAATACGCCGAAACAGAAGTACACACTGACGCAAGCAGTGTAGGGCTCGGCGCCGTTCTTGTGCAGAGGACAGACGGACTGGAAAGGGTCATCAGTTATGCTAGCCTGTTGCTATCAAAGACGGAAGCCAACAATTCTACAACAGAAAAGGAGTGCATTGCCATCGTCTAGGCTACATCAAAGTTTCGCTCCTATCTTTCTTTACGGCAGGCCCTTCAAAGTTGTGAGCGACCACCATGCGTTGTGTTGGCTAGCTAATTTGAAAGACCCTTCGGGTCGCCTCGCACGGTGGAGCCTGAGACTTCAAGAATTTAACATTACCGTCGCTTACAAGTCCGGAAGAAAACACTCCGACGCCGATTGCCTGTCTCGTGCCCCCGTCGACGCAATGCCGCAGCACGACCAGGATGATGACTGCTTCTTGGGAGCCATAAGTGCCGATGACTTCGCTGAACGGCAACGAGCCGACCCGGAACTCAGGGGCCTTATGGAGTACCTCACGGGCAGCCCCGCCGTTGTTCCGAAGGTATTTATGCGAGCACTGGCGTCGTTTTCCTTGCGAAACGGCGTTCTACAAAAGGATAACTTCTCACCACTTCGAGCCAAGTACCTTCTCCTGGTGCTTTCTGCATTGCGACCAGAAGTCCTCCAGGCCCTGCACGACGACCCGACGGCAGGACACCTGGGTGTTTCCCGCACGCTCGCAAGAATACAGGAAAAGTACTACTGGCCGCGCCTTGCCACAGACGTCGCTCGTTACGTAAAGACTTGCCGAGATTGCCAGCAACGGAGACACCGCCGACTAGGCCAGCCGGACTTCTGCAGCCAATCGAGCCACCTCGCCGGCCGTTCCAGCAAATCGGGATGGACTTACCGGGGCCGTTCCCGACGTCGACTTCCGGAAACAAATGGATCATCGTAGCTAGCGACTGCCTCACCCGCTACTCCGAGACAAGGGCCCTGCCCAAAGGCAATGCTTCCGAGATAGCCATGTTCTTAGTTGAGAACATTGTCCTGCGTCATGGAGCCCCAGAGGTCCTCATCACCGACAGCTGCTCAGGCAATATTGAGATACAGCCAAACAAGCCACACGCCGGACCACAGCGTACCACCCACAGACAAATGGCCTCACCGTGAGGCTAAACAAGACCATCGCCGACATGCTGGCCATATACATCGACGTCGAACACAACACGTGGGATGCCATCCTTCCATACGTGACCTTCGCATGCAACATGGCCATGCAAGAAACGACGCAAATGACGTCGTACAAGTTGGTCTTCGGAAGGATCCCGGCAACGACGCTCGTCGCCATGTTACCCAACGTCTCCAACGAAGAAAAATTCGACGTCACCGTCTACCTTGAGCGCGCCGGAGAAGCCCGACAACTCGCCCGTCTGCGCATCCAGAACCAGCAAAAGACCGACAGCAGTCGTTACAACCTTCGACGACGCCACGTGGAATACCAGCCTGGCGACCGTGTCTGCGTCTGGACGCCAATACGCCGACGCGGACTTAGCGGGAAGCTTCTTCGACGATACTTCTGCAGGGTACTTCGACGTCTCGGCGAACTCGACTACGAGGTTGTCCCAGACGGCATGACGATCTCTCAGCGGCGCCGGGCACGGCCCGAAGTCGTGCATGTGGTGCGCCTGAAGCCTTTCTATGCGCGTTAAGTAACCTGTGCACCATGGACTCCAGTTTTTGCGTGCTTTAATATGTTTCTTTTGTATTACATGCATGTTTTCAATTTCATGTTCTGTTTTAAGCATCGGGGTGATGCTTTTTCAGAGGGGGGCATTGTGACGCGTGTTATTCGGGCTTCACCCGCAAAGACTGTTTGCAACGCTCCACGCAGACTGCGCCGTGATGTTGCAGAAGCTTCACGAATGTTTTAGCTCATTTCATTAAGATTGCGCGCAGGGCGCGAATAGTCTTGTTACTTCGAGAAATTACGCTGCCACCAGCGATAACGCTGTAATGTTCGATAACACACTATAAAAGCCGACACGCTTTACCGTTTGTCAGACTGTCGACGGCCGACGCTCTGTTCGCCGCTATCAGTGCACAGTGTGTATTACTTGTAGTTTGACTTTCCATTTTCCGGCGACAAGTTCGGCCAAATAAAGACTTTCATCTTGGACACGTCGACGGTTGCCTTCGTCAGCGTCACGACCCGTGACAATATTCACATCAGAATTACACACATTAGAATTGCACACAGGAATGTACAAAAGCACACGTTATTCCAAAGACTTCAAAGATTCTTCAAAATTCAGGCAAACACAATCGTCCCAAAGTGCAAGCCACTCCAGAACGGGAGCAAAAGTCCCAACCACACTATAGTGCTCGCTAAAGCCGCTGATTTTTGGAAGACGCACAGGCTACTTCCGGCGCGGAATAGAACACCTATAAAAATGATGCGCGTGTAAGTACGCGCATTCAGGCGCATGACGCGTTTTTCACAACGCCGACAAAGTGTCGACAAGTCGCCGTTCAGTCAAAAGGTGCAAATAAGTACTTTGAAAAACACTTCATCAACGACAATGCTGTATGCGTTGACTGTGTCAATCGTATCGGTGGTTTCTGCTGCAAGTTTAACGCGTAAGCATTATTGGGGCACCCGTACCTCTACCCATGCGCCCGTTCGGTTGTAAAGTAGCGCGGAACGCGTTATAGTGAGTGAGCCGATCCTAGACGTATTAAAATTCTTTTGAAAGATGGTTCCACGCGCGTTGATAGTTTGCGCCATGTCTTTGAGTCACGTGTATCGTTTGGGGTTTCATCATTGTGAATGCTACGTTACTTCAATACACAGCATCACACCATCACATCACATCATACCATCACATCACAGCATGAATACACACGTTTTCTTGTCATAGTAATTCTGAAATAGATGTACATGTGCGCAAGGTCTATGTTCTTTTTTTTTTCGGGTATGCCCGTGTGGGTGCAACTCTGCAACGCATCAAAATACACTTTCAAATGTTAAAGGCTAGCTGCCAATCACAAATTCTTGTTGTCTCTCGAGCCTATTAAACTTTACCTCTGCATCATATCAACTTCCAACCACACTTATCACTTAACAGCCATTTGCTGCAATTCATCTTCAACGTTTGTGAATCGGACAATATTATCTATAAACCTTATGTTGCTGAAATATTCGCGGTTGATCTTTACTTGTACACATTCCTAGTCTTTTGGCTTGAATACTTCTTCTAATTATACAGTAAATTCTATCAAAGAGAAATTGTGCATCCTTGCCTAGCCCCTTTTTGCTCGCTATTTCTTTCGTTTTTCTTGAGAAGCAAGGTAGCTGTGGAGCCTTCAGAGAATATTAGATGCGAAGCATCTTATAGCGGAGTTCAAACCGGTGGTGGTGGTGGTGGTGTGCGGCGTGACCACCCTTACTGCGCATGCGCATACCCTCTCCACTTCCCTTCCCCTCCCCTCTCCACGCACCCTCTCCCTTCCCCTCTCCACTTCCCTCTCCGCTCTTCCTCTGAAACGCGCGCTAGACATGCCGAAATTCTATCCTGCGCAACGCCGCGATGAGCACCAGCGCATGCGCGTCTTCTCCCTCTCTCTCTCCTCCCCTACGCTGTCCCACTCTCGCACGCCTGTCGACCGCGTTCCCCGCTCGCCCTGTAAGAATTAACGGCCAGGCTAGAGGGAAGAGAAGACGCGCGTAGCGTTCCTCTTCGCGTTCCACGACGCGAGGTCGGTACTAGGTAGCATGCCCAACGAACACCAACGGAACGCGATCGTGCAAGCGCTCCGGCTTCGCATCGCCTCATGGTCCCCTTTAGAGGGAAATGGTGTAATTTGCCGAGGTATTCATACATGTCTCCTGTACCCCTTGACAACGCCATGTCTCCATGCTAGCTGGTATCTCAATTGATTTTCATAGTTTTGGTGGTTTATGAAAGCCACACAAAGAGGTTGATTGTGCCCAGCAGAAACCTCAATTACCTAATTGATTACATGGATGTGATCCTCCACAGAATGCATTTTCCTGAAACCAGCCTGTTCTCTGGGTTGACTAAAATTGCGGCATGTCTTATACTCTGGAAATTTCTCTTAGTTGTGGGAAATTACGGTAGTCAATACATGATGTGCAATACTCAAAGTAAACCTCTACAACCACCAGCCATTATAAGTCTACGATTCTTTAAATATTTAACACCTCTTTTCTTGCGGAATGTCGGTAGTCTCCCTACTCTCGGGTATACATTTGAAGTTATGAGACGTTGCCTAGAGCAGCGGTTCTCAAGTGGGGGTCCGCGAAACCCACCCTTGAACAAAAAAACAAAAAACGCCTTTTTTGAAGGCACACTATGCCCAGTGACAGCAGCCCCTTCTGATTTTTGATATGCTTCACCGCATAACGGTTTTGTATTGCGGCGGAGCTGACTTATGTTTTTCCCTTCTCCATGAGATAGCTGTAAAGCTTTTGTTGCAATTTGCAACGACATGTGCTTTTTCAAGGCTTGTATATTTGAAGAGCAAACATAGCTAGAAACAGGTGGGATGTGGGTGCAGACCGCACAACGTACTGACAAGCTGTTGAGATCGAATTGGCATGACACTTCAGTTTGACCATTCTTTGCCTTGGAGAAACCAAGGGCACCTTTTTCACGCTGCATGTGTTAAATTATGACCCCCCCCCCTTTTTTTTTCTCTCTCTCTCACTACAGGGAGTCCCTCATCATTTCCTCCAGTCCGCAAGGGGTCGCCGAAACATCCATGGCTGAGAAGCACTGGCCTAGGCTGTCGCAAGCTTTTCAAGTATATATTATATTCCCTCACATTTGACTTAGTCGACTGTTATTCCATCTTTCCTGCCGTTTTGTTACGGAAGGCATCTTCCAAAGCCCTAACATCATCACTAGATACATGTGAAAATTCAGTATCATGACCGTCACTACTTGCAATCAACGTTGATGGTGGCTAATCTGGGAACTGTACAGGGCAGAACAGAAGTCCCATGTTGCCTTCACTACGTCATCGACGTTGCTGCTTGCTTTCACTGCGTACACCTTCCTATACCTAAGCCATGTTTATTTCTCAACGATTTCATGCTTACTTATCTCCTGCCAAAAAGAAAAAATGCTATTCCTTGCCTTAAAATGTGTCGTTTTTTTAGAAAGTATAAGTTCCGGAGTATCAGGAGTCTGTAATGGGTGTTATAAACGAAAGCAGATCACAATGCGCCGTGTTTTGCGAGTCAGTTCAAGCGAAGGACCACATCTGCGTTCCTTGTTCATTCCCTTGAAAACGGAGGGGTGGACACACTATAGTCGCCATTTACCTTTTTTTTTCTTATCGAGGTCAGGAGACTTCGTATGTGTTCTATACACGGAAGAGTATTTTTATAGCCGACTCGACAACAATCCTACGTGGACGTCCTGTCCGCCGACGAACAAGAGTGACATTGATTGCGTAGCCTCTTTTTCCTCCTCCTTTTTTTTTCCCAGAGGCGTCGATCTTGTTTACGCTGTGGTTGTCTAGGAGACTGCGCCAATCGAATGTGCCGCATTCGAACAACCGATGCCTCTCGAATGACCTCTTTTCACTCTTTTCGGCGAAAGCGCGCTGTTGCCGCCCCCTCTACCCTACCTCCTCCTAAGTCGCTCTTTCGTTTCTCCCCTCTTCCCCCCCCCCCCCCCGTCCCACCTTTCTCCCTCTTCTTTTTCCTCGCAAAGACGGTCGTACACGCGAGCATGCCAATGAGCGGAAGCAAAATCAAATATGCAGAGGTCACTCCATTAGATGCATGCGAACCTCGGGGAACAGCTGCCTGGAGCGTGCGCTCGCTGCTTGACGTGTACAAATGAAAGAGGCAATTGGCACGATATAGCTGTATACACCCGGGAAACATACGGCGCACGGCCCTCGACATGACATTCACGGACTCTCTCCACCGGTGCCAGTTGTTAGAGACGTGGCCGCGAGACTCCCTTTCTATTCGCCCGCTGTACGGGAATGCTTGATTAAACGAAGGTTCTGGAAATGTGTAGGCCGTTTTGGAACGCTGCGAGAGCGAAGCGGCGTGCAGGAAGACGGGGGGCTTCCCCGAGCGACATAAACGAATAACAAGGGATCCGATAAAAAGAATATTTGTTTTTAGTTTTACGCTTCACTACTTCGCATTACACGGGCACTGTGGCATTTAGGTTGTTCCCACGGATACAAAATGAAGGGGCACGCTTTTGCCATCAGGTATGCGCGATGCGTAGGTTGAGTATGTCAGGTGTTACATCGGCGTAATTTTTTTTTTGTCAAATCTTTTCGCAACGCGTTCGTGCCACGTTAAAACCGTTCTTTGCGTAGCGCTAGTACGTGACTGCTGCGTCATCGGCTGTTATTACATATAAATGGAGCCCTTCGATGAATAAATGAAGCTTTCCGCCTCACAAAGCTGGTTGACTGATGTTCGCTTGCCAGACCGAGGACTTTCTGTTCTTCCTTTACCGTTCTTATAGGTCAGCGCCCTCTTATCATGTGCCCATTTGCGCTTGTGTGCATGTATGTCGCGTCATAATATACATACAATCAAGCGTTGTGACATATGCCAAGTATTACTCGTGATTCATGCGTGCGCTGTCAGCCGGGTAGCCAGCAGCAGTTGCCTCCATGGGTCATCAGTAACTCGGGCTTCCAGAGTATAGCAGAACTGGGGTTCTAGCTAGCCCTTTGCATAATATACAATGCCGCCAATTGACTGTCTTTCTTTTGCTGATTGTCGTTTGGCTACTAGGCCATGAGGAACACCGCGCCTCAATCAAGTTACCTTATGAATTATAAGTTCGTTGGTTGGGTTGTGCTTGCGTACACATGAATAGAGTGGCTTTTGGTCATGCAACTTGTTAACATTTAAGGAGAACTGAGCTGACGTCAAAGTGGAACCATGTGAATATGGCCTGCATTAGAAACGAAAAAAAGAACCTTCTAAAAATGGCAAACGTACCATGCACTGTGACAGTCGACGTTATGCGAACCAACTGTGGACGTAGGAATAAGATTCAACATTACGCTCACATTTTGTTTACGGTAATGGAAACATTTTCTATTTGCACTTGCGAGAGTCCTCAACACGTTTTGGAATTTCTACGACTCGTTCTTCGATACGCATTGAAAAGTTCAGATGTCTGACTTGAGGAAACGTAGAAGCGTCAAGTGCGTCCATGTGTTCTAACAGGAAGGATGCGATACTAAATAACACTTCGGATCCAACCATTCGCTTGGCTCGGCGTGACTGATCAGAATCGCCCTTTTGTCAGCAAAAACGCCATTATGACTAATCAGTGCATGGCTTGGTTTCCAATTATACAAAATAGAAGATGCTGCTTCGTAGACGATTCGAAACCCCCATGATATGGGTGTTTTGATTTGTCAAAATTCCTTCTTTTTTTTTTTTTTTGTCGGGTGTAAGGGTGTTATAGACAGGCAAAACCCCGTTAAGGCTGTAAAGTGGTTTACTGTGTTGGACCTCTGTAAAAACTAAGAAGCTTACGTTGCCAACGGCTCGAAAGGCGTAGTTATTTTGCCGGGTTCGCAATTATGTGCATTCTATACTCATGCCAGAAACAAGCGCGCGGCTGCTGTAGCTATATTTCGGATGCGAGTATATTCGCCGCACGGGTGAACAGAAAGGTAACTATTGTAACTGAATAACGCAAGTCAGCACTGGACAACTGCAAGACATATGAAACGACTCATTGCATCCATATGTGCTGGATCTGCCGGTCTTGTCTGTGGAAAGCAGCGCTCGGTACGCGCGGGCTAGACAATCTCCGATCGCATCGGAAACCTGTCCAGGCTCGTATGGAGTGAACATTCTCACCGCGGAAATAACTGTCTGTCAGTCACACGCAGGGGAAATGACAGCCCCGTGCACATGCTGTCCTTGGTGCGCTGGAGACCAGACACGCGTATTAATTTCTCCCGTGTACACGCTATTCCAGAATCCAGCGCTATAGCAGGCCTTCAATATATAGCGCATAGTGCAACAAGCTTCCCATAAACGTGTGGCGCACATTTCCTATACACATGTTGCTACATGGCTTCAATGGCAGTCATCCCGAGATGGTTTCTACTTGATTCTTTTATAAACAAGAGCTTTATAATATTCACTCCGGTCACCGTCGATTAATACGAACCGATCATTGTTGCACTTCATACTTTGAAAGGGAGAGACGTTGCAAAACACGATAGTTCGAGCCTGTTACCATTCGTATTCAGACTGTGCGATCTGATATATCTGACATAAATTTGCCAATGTGTGTCCCTGTCTGCTTTTACTGTTTACTGCCAGCGGCTGTGGTCCACTAAATGTCGAAGGCGATCAGAATTACAACCCATGAACTTGTGGCAGCGCGGCAGAGCGATGTAATCGCGCCACAGGCAGCTAGTCTGTTAAGCTCTTCTGCAGTGCGCGATTCGCTGCTGTTGGACAACTTCAAGTATGGTCCGTGAACTGAATTTGCTGTTGCGTCCTTCGTGATGAGGCCTTGCGGAAAAAAAAAGCCCACTATCCGCGCTAAATATTTCGTTTTTGAGTTCCCGTATAAGGATGCGTTAAAGCTAGTGCGGGGTGTCTTAATCTACTGCATGGGACGCAAACAGATGGTGTCAGCGCGAAGAATGTAAAACCAACAGACGGCTATCGGGTAGAGGCAACCCCCTCACTTTGCGGCCAAAGCGTACGTTTTCCGCAACTCGCGTAACTCGCACCTGAAAGCACCGGCAGTGCTTGGTGCACGACAGCTATTGTAAAGCAAACGACCACTATAGCTATGCAGTGCGCAGCTGCAGCGTAAGGCTGGTGGGCCATAAAGACAGTATGTGAGTCTTTGAGGTCTCGCTTGCTAAAGCGGAAAATTTTCGAGCAGCATGGCTCATTTCTTCCACTTATGAAATAATTCCTTATTATCTTCAAGACCTGTTAGTTCATGTCCGCCCTTCCAGCTGCGGCAAAGCGCTAAACGTCAATTACGGTTTGGACATACTAATTTATCAATTTCAAATAAAAATACGACTTTTATATGAAATCTCTTGACTCATTTTACTCCGTCATATCATTTGAGAACGGGCCACGAGAAGACTCATGCACGCACTGCATACACTGCATCGTTGTTAGCATTTCAGTGCACTTCCCTTTTTTTTTTTTTGCGAGTTTTCCTGTGCAACGAGAAATCTGTGTTGCGATCGACTCATTCGTCGCCATTCGTCACCATTCGTCGTGGAGAATGCAGATGCAGACGTGTTCTTGTCTACATTCTTCACGTCGTGGAGCGTGTTCAGGCACAGTAAAATATTAAACGTTTCAGTAAGAGAAACTTATTGATGAAGATTGATCTGTGGTTCCGTGTGTTTTTTCTACACCAATATATTCGTGATAGCCATGACGTGACATTGTATATAGAAAGAAAAAAAAGCTTGCAGAGCAGAGCTCGTGCGTATGTGCTTTGTAGCAGTTTGTGAGTACTGCTGCGCTCTATTCAGTCGCATGCAAACAGAACAGGAGTCGAATTCACAAACGTCTTGTTCGTAAGTGATCCCTACCAAGGGCAGCCACGTTTCTAATAATAGGGCGGCCATTATTCCTGACTGACATTTGGTATTTAAGCATATTTAGTGCAATAGGCTTTTTTTTTCTCTATCTCATCCTTTCTTTATTTTATTTTTTGCTAATACGCGGAATTAGAGCCGAATTAGCTTTTGGCCATTGTCCGGTCGCCTTTGCTAATGTGTCCAACGGCACGTTTATAATCATAATCATCATCAGCCTGTCTACGCCCACTGCAGGGCAAAGGCCTCTTCCATGTTCCGCCAATCAACCCGGTCCTGTGCATTCTGCTGCCACGTTATACCTACAAACGTTTATAATACAGCAGTTATATTGCTTCGAAATGTCCATGTGACTACGGGTGCTTACGCTAAAATTGTTCGCAAGAGTAAATCATAGCCGCTCTTAATGATATACATATTAGTGAAGGCGGCTACAGCCAATGGCAAATGAAGCTTATGAATAAAAAAAAGCTTTTCGATTATAAGCCAGTAACCGGCGTATTCGCAAGAGGCTCTTTCACTATTTTGTGAATACCGTGGGGCACTTATGTTTGAATATCCCAGTTTTCTTGTACCAGATTCGCGGAATATCAAGCAGCCGTATTGTTCCTTAGCGTCATCTACAAATATTTTTATCATTATGGCTGCACTTTAAAGCTGCGACGCATTGCCTAGCCAGCTCCCTCGTCGAATGGCTCTGTGCTTTCTGAAAACGCGGTAGGGATAATTGTCGGGCCAATACTCGTCGTTTTGCTTACGAACCGTTTAGAAGTTTGTAAGTGCGCGTGCGGAGCGAAGTCAGCTGTGGACCTGGGGTGACGACTGTCCGAGCATGAGACGAGTCAACAAGCAGCAAGTATACACGTGTACACATTGGGCGCATGCCACTCACTATGTGCGGCAGGCTGTCACCCGGTGCCGTCCTCCTGCGCAGAGACGTGTTTGAGTTGGCGTCCCGATTGTAGAAGGAGCCGCAGAATGGGCACATGGCCCGCTGCCTCGTCGAAACCGCCGAGATGCGGCAAGCTGGGCAGGTTAGCGACACGGCCGACTCCCGGCCCCCCGCCCCGTACGCATCCATCGCGCGTCTGGGGCAGCCGCCGACCCGGGACGCCGCTGTTGCTAGCAACGGCGTAACCATGGCGACTCGCGCCGCGAGAAACCTGGCTCTCGAATCTTCCCGCGCTGCTGGTCCCGAGCTGTGCCAGGAAGTGTCGGAGTCACAGCTGCGTCCCAATAGGTCTATAGTCTGTATATCGCAGCGCCTGGACTGAAATTCTTTTAATATGTGAAAATTAGCGCGAAGCTTGGATGCCTCATTTCATCGCTATCACTTCGATGTTGCCTGCGCTACATATAAGCACTTTTAAATGTCATTGTGCAAGCATCCCGTCGTGCGCATTTGAAGCGATGAACGAAGCACTATAGTTCATCTGTTGCGAGACTGCTTCCTTATGTTGCAGCAAAGACAAGAGCTACGCTATAGGCCTACTGATTTAAGGCGCTGAACAACCAACCACTGTCTGCAGGGACGATATACTTGGACCATCGCAAGTCACCTACGTTGCTATAGGAGTTTTTATCGCAGGTAGAGACTTAATTCTTCAATAGCACGTACATGTGCACAAAATATCAGGGACGATTTTGTAAGCAGTGACTGGTATTTCTTGTTGTTTGAACATTCTTTTTAGAAATATTGTACATGTGAGCATTGCGTCGTTTTTACTGTTTTACTGTCAAATGGAGTAGCCGGAGGCGTACTGCTTCCCGCCAATATAGTTGGACCCTATTTAACCTAAGCTAGAACGCTATGACTGGATAGGGCAACGCTTAGGAAGGAAAAAATTCGGCAGATCCCACGTACCGTGGGAATCGATGTTATGCGAAGCATGTGCGGGATGGTGACTGTGGCGTCATTTTTCACATTGAGCGAAACGTTACGGAATGACGATAGAGAAATGTGGAGGTGTTATAAACACACTCTTATGCTGAAGAGTCGCATATGTATTATATAACCAGTTCTTTACAGTTGCGTAACGATGCCAACCATAACATGGGTGTTACCAACACCAGACGCGGTAAGCTGATTTGTAGTGCTTATATTCTTCAATACTAGATAGCACGGATTCGAACAGCACAAAGAAGAAACACAAGTGCACATGACAGGCATTACCCACAACGAAGCTTCATCGAGGAAAGTTCCCCTGGTTATACACACAGCCGAGTGGCGCGCGCAGGCGCACTGCACGTACGTTACAGTCACAGTGGCAGTTATTACAGTTGCGTTACAGCAGTTATGCTTATACTTGTCCGTTATGACGGAGAACGCACGCACGTTTCACGAACCCGTGTGTATGTGTAGAAGGGGTTCTTGACAGTTCTTGAACAAGGTCATCATCACCGTGATCATTGAGCACCAGCAGCTGGACCGGACTTGTTAATCGGATCCGTTCGTGATCGCGGCTACGAGGGGTCTAAGTGTTGTGAAGTGCGAGGTATAGCACAGCCGGTGGAAATCCTGAATGCCTCTTACGATGAAATGATCTATGACGCCTCCTGTCCTGGACGTGGCAGCGAGGTCTTTTGATGCCCTGTCCACCTTCAAGCCGTCTTTCGCGCAGTATAAAGACCAGGCGTTGTTGGGTCTTGATAAATCAATGTTGAAGTCACCGGGAATTATGAGAGGCCTGGTTCTCCCGGCAGATTTATTGTAGGAAGCATTGACCCCGGTTTTTGCGTAATCGACGTGGTCCACGTTGCGAACCACGTGAACGAGTGAATGGTAGTTGAGGGTCTTCCAGGGGTGTTCTGTCTTCAGCTTCCTCAGTTTCCTTGCGTCGGCCGCGGTGGTGTAGCGGTTACGGTGCTCGGCTGCTGACCCGAAGGTCGCGGGTTCGATTCCGGCCGCGGCGGTCGCATTTCGATGGAGGCAAAATGCTAGATGCCCGTGTACTGTGTTATCTAGGTGCACGTTAAAGAATATTATGAAACAGTTAAGCGCACAAAGACGGGAACAAGAAGACGACACACAGAAGACACACAGTTAAAGAATATCACATGGTCAAAATTCCGGAACCCTTCGCTACGGCGTCTCTCATAATTATATCGTGGTTTTGGGACATAAAACCCCAAACAATTATTATTATACCTTTCCTTGCGTATCTATGTGTGTGTGTGCGCGTTTACTGCGTTGGTTGAGACTTTGTATCACCTGTGGCACATACCTGCATAGCATGAACTCTGGTATGCGGGTATGTGCCACACGTGACAGAGAGAAAGGGTTTCATGACGTACGCGACAGGTATTTTGCGTTATTCATGTCATGACCAGTGAATCGTGTTCGCCATACATTGATCCCCTGCTATGCCAATTTTCGTATATTACAAGTTATGGAGACGACCAGGAAAGTGCCCAGACGTAGGCGGCTAGATAGATAGATAGATAGATAGATAGATAGATAGATAGATAGATAGATACGTAGATAGAAACGGCCAAAGTGCCTCAGGTTCGCTAAGAAATGCTTCGCATTTAATAACACTGGAGGAAAAGGCGGCGTGTAATACACGCCCGCATGGAAAACACGCAGATTCTTTGACCAAACACACATAAGCGAAATCAGTTACTAGCTCTGTACACGCATAGACCCTCCGACCCGATATACTCGAGCACAATTTTCACTCTATGTAATTTGCGGGCTTCTGCAGAAGCTGTGAATTGAAGTAGACGTGAGTGCCAGTTCGCAGATGAAATCAGCGCAGAAGTGTCAAAACGGTTACAACGCCGCATGTACCACACGCGCCTCACGCGGCTTGACCTTGCTGACCGAGTGAAGCCGAGCGGTGTGTTTGGCGGTCCGGACGTATGGTTTGGCCGCCTTCTGACCCGGCGTCAGCGGTGTGCGGCGAAGCGAAGTCGCATGCGCCGCGCGCCGCCGGATGCGTAAAACATGAACACCCCTGGTGTGTATCGACCGCGCTGGCGTGATACGCGTGCCGATGGACGTCGCTTTCTTTTGTCTATCGCAGTGCGCACTCTTGACGAACGTCTAATGGCACGGTAGCCCCCGGAACCAGGCTGCACGCTCGCTCGGCTCCACGAGATCACTCACGCTCGTTCCGTGCTGCGACCTCTGGAATGGCACAGCTGTATACGGATCGTTCTCTCTCTCTAGGAGTGTAATAGGGCAGAGGAAAGTCGGAAATGTTAATATCAGAACTACGCATGGGAAGATATGGAAGGATTAATGAAGACGAGCGCAACAGCACACAGTGGTACTGTGCAAAGACCTCTGCGACGGTTGCTCATATGTAATTTATAAAATTAATATAACTTATATAATCTTGCTTAAGCCCACCTAAATACTATACGCCTCTCATAGTCTGAGAATCGGATTGGTTTGAGTCGAGTGATGATAACCCAATAACGCTATCGCGTTCCACGCTTAAATGATTCATAATTACGAAACGGCGCCACGAAGTAAGACAAAAACACGAAGGAGCACACGATACACAGCGCCGAGAGGTGTCCTTAATGTTTTTATACATTGATTTCTTTATCGCTGAACGTCTTCCCTGACAGAGAGTCGGATGCTCACAGAGTTTTCTCGTTGAGTCAGCATAGAAGTGCTTACGTATTTGAGAATTCGCTCAAGTTATTTCTATTGACACTATTCAATGGGATGTTGATAACCGTTAGACAGCTCGAGTTACGTTAAGTCAATTTGCCAAGAACAAAGCTGTAATTAAATGCTATTGATAAAAAAGAATGGTGGCGAGCTTGTGAAGGGAGCTGTCGTTGTGCGAGAGGCCTGTTATGGAGAGATGCGCTGGCGAATAGTAGCGCGCATCTGTTGTTTTATTACCGTATTCTAACCGCGGATATGAAACTAAACACAGTTTTCAATATTAACTACTACAGTTGTAGTGCGTAATTCTCGATTATGTTTTATTGCATGGATCGCCTATAACCACTAAGGTTTTCCTAACCTTATCTCCGTTTTTTTATTTGCTTTGACGCTCACATAACAATTGCCGAAAATAAAGCGTCTCTTAAGACTTGGTTTACTTCCTGTAATATGCTTCGTATTAATATATAGCTATATGGTCAAGACCTGATGGATCTTTTGAGGAGAAAAAATCATTTCATCTCATGCTTACACGAATATTAACATTGCAACATCACTGCACAAGGCAGAATGCTTAAGAGAAGGCACACCAAGAGAAAGATAAAGTTTGAAAAGTTGGGAACCTCTGCCGTCGGCTCTCATATTTGGGAATTTATTCAAGCAAAACTTTCGATGGTGCACAGGTCGCAGTGCCACAACGGCTAAGGATGGAGTGGTGATCGCCTTCACGCACGCACACTGATATGTTGAAGAGTCGCGTATGTATTATATAACCAGTTGTTTAAAGTGTCGTAACGATGGCAACAGCAACATGAGTGTTAACAACGCCAGACGCGTTAAGCTGATATGTAGTGCTTATATTCTTCAATACTGGATAGCGCGAATCCGAACCGGACAGAGAAGGAACGCAGATGCACAGGAGAGCCGTTACTCGCAACTAAACTTCATTCAGGAAAGTTTCCCTAGATATATGGTACGCATCCGAGTGGCACGCGCAGGCGCACTGCACGTACGTTACAGTCACAGTTGCAGTTGTTACAGTTGCGTTATAGTTGTTATGCTTGTCCGTTATGACGGAGAACGCACGCACGTTTCACGAACCTGTGTGTATGTGGAAGAGGTTCTTGACAGTTCTTGAACAAGGTCATCATCACCGTGATCAGTGAGCAGCAGCAGCTAGACCGGACTTATCCGATCTGTTCATGTTTGCGGCAACGAGGGGCTTAAGTGTAGTGAAGTTCGAGGTATAGTAGAGCTGGTGGAAATACGCCATCGTCCGGACATAACGTCGGAGAACAAGGCTTTATGCACTACTAGCCTTCCTGCGATCCACTGGCCTGTCAGAGCGCCTCTGAGCGGAACGCTCTTGTGTGTGTGTGGTTGTGATTGTTTTTTTTCTCTTATTATTTATTTTCTCTCTCTCGCTTTCAACCCCCTATTCCCCAAGCCCAGTGCAGGGTAGCATACCGGATACAAACTTCTGGTTAACCTCCCTGCCTTCCTCTGCTCTTTCTCTCTCTCTCCTGGATGCCTCTTTCGATGAAATGATCTATGATGCCTCTGGTCCTGGACGTGGCAGCGATGTCTTTCGATGCCCTGTTCACATACAAGCCCTCTTTCACCCATTATAAGAATCAGCCGTAGTTTGGTCTTGATAAGTCAATGCTGAAGTCACGGGTAATGATGAGAGGCCTGGTTCTATCGACAGATTTATTGTAGGGAAGTATTGACCCCGGTTTTTGTTTTTTTCTTTTTTTTTTTTTTTTGTGGACCGATGGCAGTTGAGCGTCTTCCAGGGGGGTTCTGTCTTCAGCTCCGTCACTTTCCTTGCGTCCGCCGCAGTGGCGTAGCGGTTACGGTGCTCGGCTGCTGACCCGAAGGTCGCGGGTTCGATTCCGGCCGCGGTGGTCGCATTTCGAGGGAGCCGAAATGCTAGAGGCCCGTGTACTGTGCGATCTCGGTGCACGTTAAAGAATACCAGATGGTCGAAATTTCCGGAACTCTTTGCTATGGCAGCTCTCATAGTCCTATCGTGGTTTCGGGACATATAATCCCAACAATTATTATTATCACTTTCCTTGCGTGTCAATGTGTGTGTTCGCCGTTACTGTGTTGATTGAGACTCTGTATCACCAGTGGCACATACCCGCCTAATTTGAACTCTGATATGCGAGTATGTGCCACACGTGACTGAGAGAAAGAGTTTCATGACGTACGCGACAGGTATTTTGCGTTATTCATGTTATGACCAGTGAATCGTGTTCGTCACACACCGATCCCCTGCTATGCCAATTTTGGTATATTACAAGTTAGGGGGAGAACGCCCAGACGTAGGCGGCTAGATAGATAGATAGATACGTAGATAGAAACGGCCAAAGTGCCTGAGGTTCACTAAGAAATGCTTCGCATTTAAAAGACGAAGCACAGCTGCCCTAGTTAAGAATGGAATGCAAAACATGCTCACCACCGCCTCTGCGGTGCTGTGCGAGCATAATAAGTATATCATCAGAAATGCGGTTACTGTTACTTTGGTCCTTTTCATCTTCCGCCATTTTGCTTTCATCTCTGCGGCGTGCGCAGGAACACAATTAGAAAGAAACGGGTGTCTATTATGCTGTTGGAGATGACATGTACTAAAAGTACTCCTTAAAATATCTCGAATTCTTTCAATTTTTAAGAATTATTTACGACGCCATTTAGAGCCATTTTCATTCGTGTCCTTCATAAATTGCACCAGATATGATTGGGTTGAAGTGCAAACCAGTTCCGATCAATTCACATGTCTTGACACTTGGCGCGATACAATGCAACGTGTCTACCTATACGTGCCTGCTCACTGTGGGATGGAAAGCAGGGCGTAAAGTCAGGGGGGGGGGGACACTCTGAGCAGGTCAACTGTTACACTGCGGCACCCATTTGATAAGCGCTGGAGTTTATTATTATTTTTTTTACAGTAGTGCTTTGTGCGGGAAAATTATAACTGTCTAACTTTTTGAATAATGATATAATCGCGATTATTCGGTTGATGGGGCGTCGGCAAAACAGAAAGAAAAAAAAACGGGTACCATCGTACTGCTGAATGCAATTTCCCGAGACACTGCACACCACGGATCACCACCCCGTTCGACTAACCTTCTTGCCACAGCATACTGTTTAAGGAGGCTCCTGAGCATGAAGCTACCAGCTCGTGAATCAGTGAAGGTTCACCTTGGTCTCTTTAGGTTACCAGTCAATTTCCATTCGTTTAGTTGTGCATTACAAGGCTGGCGTAATGCCAAAGACGCATGTATTTGCCTAATTTTTTAGGCAAGTAGGATGTGAAAATAAAATACAGCATTGTCGTGCCTGAGGGTCTCAGTGCAGTGAGTACACTAATGTTATTTGCTTTGAATTGCTTGCTTTGAGCTTACATTTCTTTAACCCTTTACATCCCGAGTTATTTTTTTTTTAAATCTTATCCAAAATGCCAATTTCCTTTAGTGTGGGATTGGATTGGCACAATGCATACATGCCCGAAGTACACTCAAATTAATATGCTTATTTGTAATAACATTCACAAGCATCTATTCAATTCTGGTGACAGAATTCACAACACCTCACAAACACAACTGTTACCACCATATATATATATATATATATATATATATATATATATATATATATATATATATATATATATATATATATATATATATATATATATATATATATATATATATATATATATATATATATATATATATGGTGGTAACAGTTGTGTCTGTATATGGTGTTGTGTATGGTGTATATATATATAACAGTTGTATATGGTGGTGGCTGTCTATAAAGTAATGGAAAAGGAAATGGGGTTGCTTTATAGACAGCACCATGCTTGACGTCTGCATCCCAGGTCAGTGGGCATGGGCTGAAGATTGCCTTTGCGAGTGCTTCATGCCGCTTGAGTTACGTCGGCGAAAAGCTGGTGGAGATACAAAATTTCAAAAAAATATTTCTCAAGTTAAAAAAAATATTACTCTTTTGTAACTTTGTCTATGTTCAGCTAATACATAGAGCTTTCAAATGAAGTATCGTGCATATTTTTAGTCCGAACACCAAGGCAAGTTTTTTGACGATGAATACAGAGCTTTTCTCAAAAAAAGTAAAATTCGCAATTTTTTTTTTCAGACGATTTGCTACACCTTCAGCGACTAAATTATTTTTCTTTTGTAGTATGTCGAACAGGCTTCCAGTATATAATTAATTTCTACCCTTTGAGCTTGCCTTGTTTCTAGAAAAAAATATCAAACTTTGCAACTTTGTTCAATTTTGCTCGTGCGAAAAGCCCTCGAAGAATCGATATACATAAATAAGTCATTATTTTTACAGTTACATCACTTCATTAGCTTGCCGGAAATACCATTTTATTGAATGCATCCTATAAACGCCCTTTGAAAAAAATTGTTGTTTGATGCCCTTTAGCTCAGTCGGCGCAAAACTAGACTCTCACAAACAGGCGGGAAAATTTTTGGCAACAGAAATAAACGAGCAGAACGAGTTTTGAACTTCAAGAAAAACGTGGAAATTTTTTCAGCCATATTTGTGATGGTCGGAAAAACGCTGGGTGATTTGGCATGGAATGACCCATATATATTTGGGCCCTTTAATGAAGGAAGACACTAAGCCCTGATGGAAAGCCAGTAGTATTTATGATTATTATGATGGTGATGATGATGAAGATTAATCGTGAGGTACAGCTTTCTCGCTGTGTTTTTGAGCGGGCAACCGCTGTGCACATGGTATAGGCTTGCAAAGGCGGATGATTCGCACCGAGCTGGGGCTAATTCCTCGTCTTCGTGGAAAGTGGAAGATCAGACGTCATTTTTTGCAGCTGCGTCTCTCTCTCTTCCCTCTTCTTCATGTTAAAAAGACAGGGCGTCCAAACACGGACACAGGACAGAAGTCAAGACACCACAAACGCCGACTAACAACTGAAAATCCGCCCAGCGGTGGAAAGCAATGTGGAGAAAAACTTATCTGCGCATGCCCAGGTAAGAGGCGATACCTATCAATCCAGCACGCGTGTTGGTCTACGTGAGAGATAACTGTTCAAGCATTTGATTTCATCTTTATGCAAGTTAATTGACGGTTGGCTCACGCATGCGCTACCACTATTATCGATATGCCAGGCGTTCCTTCTTTGAAAGTACGCGCCTCCTCACTGGAAATCATCAGCTATGGAGACGGATGGCGGGAGCCATCTACCTTATACGAGACCCGCCGAACCCCACTCCTTACAATGTGCATTGTTCTTCTTTACTGAATTTCGCTTTGTAACTGCGTGTTCTAAGGCAGCCCGACCTCGCTTCAAACAGTAAAGCGCTTTCCCTTGAATTATCATAAAATGCCTCCCTCCTTATTTCGTTTTTGCCCTTTCGGTAGTTACTCAGAGCCGTTTTTTTTTTTTTTTCATCGCTGCCATCCAATAAAGCCTCTCCGCCTCTCTGACTTTTCGCTTAACGCTATTTACTGCCATATCGCTTACACTGCCAACTGTGTGCTTACTGGTGAGTCTCCTAGTTATTTTTCTCTATTGTCTGTCAACGCTATTCCTATACAAATACCGGAACACCTTCTCGGCCCGTCTACTCTCCTTCATATTCCTTAGGCTCTCTTCGAACCTTATTTTGCTCCGAGCTTCCATCACCTCAAAATTTGTCGATCCCATATGATATATCGCCCTTTACAGCCTCATTTGTCGTCTTCCCGTGAACGCCCAACGCGAGGCGTCCCACAGTCCTTTGATTCACACCCATTCCTGATTGCACCTCTGAACTCATGCACACCACTGAGTTCCCAAATGTAAGCCCCGGAACCGTTACACCCTTTCACAGACCTCGAAGCACCTCCTACCTATTGTATCCCCATAAAGCTCTGTGCTTCATTATTGCAGCATTTCTCTTTCCCTTTGCTGCCGATGCTTTTTCCTGTACCTCCATGTATCTATCACTCTCATTTACCCATACTCCGAGTTATTCGATTACCCTCGGTATTTCTTGGCCCTGTATTGACACCGCCTGATCATTGGGATCATTGAATACCACCAACCACATTTTGTTACTCTAAATCTACAGTCCTAGAGCTTCGCCTTCCCTTCCGCATATATCCGCCAGCCACTGTATATCATCTCGACAGTCCGCAAATAAGGCAATATCGTCAGTATGAAATAAACCTGGAAGTTTCTGCTCAATCATCACGCCGACCTGTTTGTGTGACAGATTAAAACCAATGTTGCTACCTTCTAGCGCTTTTTCCATCTTCACCATGTACAGCGGGGACAAAGGACATTCCTGCCTCAGCCCCTTGCTAATATCAATGTTCCCTTTGCTACTTATTCCTTCCCATTCTACGTAAACTGCATTTTCTCGGCATATACCTCAAAAGTCGTATACAGTCGTCGCCTATGCCCACTTCTTTCAATATATCCCACAAAATTTCCTGAATTGTCATACGTCCCAGTGACGTCTAGAAAAGCCACGTACAAGGGCCTGTTTTATATTTTAGATATTTCTATACACTGAGTAAGAACAAATAGGTTATCGTCTCACCGCCTGCCGATTCGAAATCCATTATGAAGTTTTCTCAATATATCGTTATGTTCTGCCCACGTTTCTATTTTTAATTTTACTGCCTGCATCGCCAACCTGTATAGTACCGGTGTGATGGTTAGCGGTGAATACGAGCGAATGTTATCCTTTTCTTCCTTGTCTTTATAGATTAAGTTCATTCTACTTTTTCGCCAACCGTCAGGTATTTGCCTGTCCTGTAAGCATTCTTCTACGGCTTTCAACAGTGCTTCTTTAGTGTTATGTCCTAGTTCGTTAATGAGGCTGACGGGCTGCCCCGTCTAAACCCGGGGCAGTGCGCTTTGGAATTTTTCCTTCAGCCTTCTTACAGCTGAAATTCTCAAGTGCTAGCTCTTCCTCGGTTGCGCTCTCCTTCATACTTTACCCACCGGGAAAATCCCCTGGGCGATCTGCTTAAATGAATCGGCTGTTACCTTTCGGATATAACCTAGCGCTTCGTACCATAGGCGTGCGCAGGTTTCCTCATCAAGGGGAGGGAGGGGGGGGTTCGTCGCAGCGCCCTTCTCCCTACTAGGTCAATGTATGGGGCACTTTGCCTCCCCCCTCTCAGGTGACTAGGGGGAAGGGGGGCGCCCCCCCCCCCCCCCTGTGCGCACACTTATGCTTCGTACCCTTCCAATTGATTTCAGTTGCATGCATTGTGTCAGACTTCCTACCTAGCGCTTTTTTGAGGCTCCAAAATAGCCTAGGCGCGGCCTTCTTCTTTTTTCGTGAATCTCTGTCACCCAGCGTTCACAATTCACCTTTAATTTTTGCCTCTACCCATATCTGTTCAAAGGATTTTTTCTCTAAATATATTTCCCATATTTTGTTTACTTCATCCTGCGGCCGCTTCTTGTTTGCCTGTCTATGCTCCCGTGATGCTTCACGTCGCTTCTCGATCGCCTCCCGGATTTTATTGTTCCACCAACTTTCTGGCTTTCTCTTTCCTTTCCAACAAATAGTTTTCTTCTCTTTTCTTATTCATTTCATCATTACATGTAAAAGCTCATTCCTTGCCTGCTATTTTGCCTAGTTCTTCCTCGACACTTACGGCTATATTTGTTATTTGCTGGTCATTTAAATACGAGCTGCTAAACTTTGATACTATGCTGAGTATGCTCTTATTTCCAGTTTTATATCCAATTTGTAATGTTATGCGTTTATGATCACTACCCAAGCTGTTAATCCTTTTCTCATCTATTTGCATTTCTCTCAGTTTGTGATAAGTTCCTTCAGTCATGAGGCAATAATCAATGTTCGATTGCTTTTTTCCGACGTCCCGCGTGATCTGCCCATCACATTTAGGCCCCGTGTCAAAGGGACACTAAAGGCAAATATTAAGTCAACGTTGATTGTCCAAATAGCGTTCCAGAAACCTCGTAGTGCTTGTTTCGAGCCAAGGAAATGCTTATTTTCAAAGAAAATCACGTTTTAGTGGTCCGCACGGCGTTAGCGCACTTCAAATCATCTGACGTAGCAGTTGCCGTGCCCAACGTCGCCCGCCTTTACAGCCCGGCTGCTGATGCTACAGTTCTTGTGCAACAGTGGCCATCAACCTTGCTAAGACGCAGCCACGGGCCACTCCGAAACTGTATAGTTCACTGTAACGGAGCTTAGCTTGGCCAGCAGCAGCGGTAGAGTATCAACATTGCGAAAATAGCGAGAGCCAAGCACACGCAGCAGTACGCGATACCGAAACTACCTCTGAAACGCAGCTCGGCGAAAACGGAACTTTTGAACCACTCGCGCCGTTTCCCATGATAACAGCATGAATCAAACAGAAACGAACGAGCAGGATTTTATTACGTCTTGCGATGGACGGATGGGTTTTTTATTATTGTAACTAGTTTGATTACTAGTGGTTAATAGTACTCGTGACTCTGACGTCATAGGTATCATTTTCAAAATGTCCCACTCGTGGCGCACATCGTGTCCTACATTTATCTTAATTTCTCAATTAGTAGATCACTGCTGTTGATAACATTGACGTTTTAGACGTTCTCACACATTAACCTTTCATTCTGACATAAATTGTTATTTGTCTTTAGTGTATCTCGAGACTTCCTACTAACTTCCTACCAACTAAAGTCCCTCTATTTTTCACTATGGATGGATGGATGCTATGAGCGTCCCCTTTATAACGGGGCGGTGACATGTCTGCCACCAGGCTCGAAGGCGAAAAAAAAAGAAAGAAGAAAAAAAAAACTTCCTTGTTTCATGTTGTCCTAATGCCTTATCTACATTGATTAAATCTATGTTATTATACCAAAAAATATAAATTCACGGTCCATCTCTCTGCCTCTTAAGGTAGAATGACCTTTTTTTTTCCCCCAATTATTTATTTTTGTACTTTATCTCTACTTTTCTGCCACCAATACTCTAACCCTATCGCGGGCGTGTTCAGCTTTCCATTGTTGTCCCTAAAACCCAAGGCTTCATGTAGACTCGTGCCCACACGTATACCTGGGTGAATATCGCCACATTCAATCAGTACATGTTCCATCGTTTCCTTAGTTCCCCCGCAGCATGTACATTGTTCTTCTTCGTTACTGAATCTCGCTTTATAACTACGCGTTCTAAGGCAGCCCGACCTTGCTTCAAACAGTAAAGCGCTTCCCCTTGAATTATCATAAAACCTTTCCCTCCTTATTTCGTTTTTTTCCTTTTCGGTAGTTACTCAGAGCCGGCTTCTTTTCCATCGCTGTCATCCAATAAGTCGTCTCCGCCTCTCTGACCTTCCGCTTAATGCTCCTTGTTGCCATATCGCCCGCACTGCCAGCCGTATGTTTACTGGTGAGCCTCCTAGTTCTTTTTCTCCACTGCGTGTCAACGCTTTTTCTATACAAATACCTGAAAACCTTCTCTGCCCATCTACTCTTCTTCATTTTCCTCAGCCTCTCTTCGAATCTCATTTTGCTCTGCGCTTCCCTCACTTCAAAGCCTGTCCATCCCATATCACCCTTTACCGCCTCATTTGTCGTCTTCCCGTGAGCGCCCAACGCGAGGCGGCCCACCGTCCTTTGATTTACATCTATTCCTGATTGCACCTCTGACTTCATGCACACCACTGAGTTCCCAAATGTAAGCCCCGGAACCATCACACCCTTCCACAGCCCTCGAAGCACCTCGTACCTGTATCCCCATAAAGCTCTGTGTTTCATAATTGCAGCATTCCTCTTTCCCTTTGCTACCGATGCTTTCTCTTGTACCTCCATATATCTATCCCCCTCATTTACCCATACTCCGAGGTACTTGTACTCGCTTACCCTCGGTATTTTTTGGCCCTGTATTAAGACCGTGTGGTCTCCGTGATCATTGAATACCATCAATCCACATTTTGTTGCACTAAATCCTAGTCCTAGAGCCTCACACTCCCTTCCACATATATCTGCCAGTCGCTGTATATCATCTTGACTGTCCGCAAATAAGACAATATCATCAGCATAAAATAGACCTGGAAGCTTCTGCTCAACCATCGCTCCGACCTGTTTGTGTGACAAATTAAATCCAATGTTGCTACCTTCTAGCGCTTTTTCCATCCTCGCCATGTACAGCATGAATAACAGCGGGGACAAAGGGCATCCCTGTCTCACCCCCTTGCTAATTTCAACGCTGTCCTTGCTACTTATTCCTTCCCATTCTATACAAACTGTATTTTCTCGGTATATTTCCCTCAAAAGCTGTACACAGTCGTCACCTATGCCGACTTCCTTCAATATATCCCACAAAATTTCCTGATTAACGTTGTCATACGCCCCGGTGATATCTAGATAAGCTACGTATAAGGGCCTGTTTTCTATTTTAGATATTTCTATACACTGGGTAAGAACAAACAGATTATCGTCTAACCGCCGGTCGATTCGAAATCAATTCTGAAGTTCTCCCAAAATATCATTTTGTTCTACCCACGCTTCTATTTTTAATTTTACTGCCTGCATCACCAACCTGTATAGCACCGATGTAATTGTTAGCGGTCTATACGAGCGAATGTTATCCTTTTCTCCCTTGCCTTTATAGATTAAGTTCATTCTACTTTTTCGCCAACTGTCTGGTATTTCCCTCTCCTGTAAGCACTTTTCTACGGCTTTCAGCAGTGCTTCTTTAGTGTTATGTCCGAGTTCGTTAATGAGGCTGACGGGAACCCCATCTAAGCCCGGAGTAGTGCGCTTAGGAATTTTTCCTTCGGCCTTCTTCCAATTGAAATTCTCTAGTACTACATCTTCGTCGGTTGCACTCCTTTGCGTACTTTTACTCACCGGGGAATCCCCTGGGGGACCTTTTTAAACGAATCGGCTGTTATCTTTCGGATGTAACCTAGCGCTTCATATCCTTCCAATTTATTTCCTCCTTCATCTACCATATGTTGTTGCATTGTGACAGACTTCCTACCCAGCGCTTTTAGATGGCTCCAAAATATCCTAGGCACGGCCTTCTTCTTTTCGCGAATCTCTGTCATCCAGCGTTCACTTTCACCTTTAATTTTTGCCTCGACTAATTTCTGCACAATGGATTTTTGCTCTAAATATACTTCCCATATTTGGTTGACTTCGTCCTGTGGCCGCTTCTCCTTTTTTGCCTGTCTGTGCTCCCGTGATGCCTGACGTCGCATCTCGATCGCTTCCCGGATTTCTTTGTTCCACCAGCTTTTTGGCTTTTTCTTTCCTTTCCAACAAATAGTTTTCTTCTCTATTTCCATTTCTTTCGTGATTACATGTAGCAGCTCACTATACTTCCAGTCTTTGCCTGGTAGTTCGTCTACTTTTTCCTCGACTCTTGCGGCTATATTTGTTATTTGTTTGTCATTTAGATACGAGCTGCCAAACTTTGATTCTATGTTCTTATTTTCAGTTTTATATCCCATTTGTAATATTATGCGTTTATGATCACTACCCAAGCTGTTAATGCCTTCTTCGTCTATTCTCATCTCTCTAAGTTTGTCATATATTCCTTCTGTCATGAGACAGTAATCAATGCTCGATTGCCTGTTTCCGACTTCCCACGTGATCTGCCCCTCACACTTAGGCCCCACGTTAACTATCTCAAGACTATGTTGCTCGCAGAGATCTAGCAATAACTTGCCATTGGTGTCTGAATATCCGTCAAGGTCATGAATGCAGTGTTGTATGCGTTACCGAAAAAAAGTAACTAAATAAGTTACTCGTTACGCTAAAGAAAAAGGAACGCGTTACCGCCCTGCGTTACCAATAAAAAAAGTTAACGCGTTACCGTTACCGTTACGGAAAAAAAGTAACGGACGTTACTTTCGCCGTTACTCCGTAGCCAGAAATCTTGATCAGTGCGCCTTCTCCTCAAGAACCTACAATAGCTACTTTATAAAACTCATATTTATATATCACGTTAAAGTTGTCGCTCAAACAAAAATGTAACCCCAAATGCTGATAAAACGAGAATAATTTGCTCAAAGGTGCTGTATCTTCGTAGTACTATAGTGGCCCAAAGTTGCCGGTATACCGGCAACAGCTACCCCGTGTGCCAGAGAGAAGCCATCACATGTAACCATATATGGTTACATGTGATGGCTTCTCTCTGGCACACGGGGTAGCTGTTTTTCGGAACGGGTCATTAAACATAAAGTAATCGATTTCGTCATCAACGCTCTCTGAAATGAAAATATCGCTAAACAAACTTGCAGTAATTATGACAGCGTACTTCTGCTACCAAAATCAATGCGCAAACTTTGTAGCAATAAAGTAATGCTTAAATCGCATAAATCCAGAGAAACGTATTTGCGCACATAAACAAGCTTCTTTTTTTCAACTTGACCTTTATAATTGCCGCAAATATTTGCGCCTGCGTATGTGAACGCGTTCAAGGTCAGCCTCGCTTGCTCAGGAGTTCAATAACCAGAAACGAAGGCGCAGTTGCAAATATCAAGGAGCAAAACTAATTTTGAGTACGAAGTTTATAGACAGTGCTAAAGTAGTAGAGGAACAGTTTTCTAATGTAACTACAAACCGCTGATTAAAACCAACAGCTGCCTTTCAAAGCTTTTATCGGACAGCTTGACTAGCTTATAAGCGAAAACGTCCGCACCTACGCTAAATACGAGCTCGACGGACGCAGTACATGGTACTCCTGTACTCACTTTCAGGAAGAGCGGGTGGGAAAGTTTTCCTTGAGCCCGCTTATGGCGATGTCATGCGGCGCCAAAGACAGACAGTCGCTCATCCTTATGTTCAGAAAAGATTCACGAAGGAATCATCCTCCGTTGTGCTGGAGCTCACACCAAGACTTGCATGTCCGCAAGCTGAGCATATCTCGACAGCTCGTTTTTGACGATTACAAGGACCGCATACACTGCGCTTCATCGCCTATCAACGACAACTTTTACCTCGATAGCAAGGTAGCCGAAATTATAGCAAATCCATTTATGAAATTTCGGCAATTTGCTCTCCATTGCGATTTCTCCCGCGCAAAAAAGGACCCGCCCATGCGACGCCGCTTTGTCAATGCATGCTTGGCGGGCCGACAGCAGTCCGCCGCAGCGGCAAAATAACGTCGGGACGAGCTCTGAGAAAGGCACTCCTACAAGACGAATGAATTTTGTGTAAGACTGCGAGTATAAGTGGAATTAAAAGTAACGAGTAACGTGACACCTCACGTTACCGAAAAATGGTAACGAAAGTACGTTACCCGTTACAGTTCCGAAATAGTAACGAGTACGTTACTTAGTTACTGAAAAAAGTAACGCGTTACCGGTAACGCCGTTACTTGTAACGCGTTACCGCCAACACTGCATGAATGTGAGCGTTCATGTCCCCTAGAAGGATTATCTCGGCATGTTTTTAGCGCCACCTAGCATTAATTTTAACTAAGTCGCTGCAAGTCAATCCAATCCGCCAGCCAAAACAAGCGAAGGCGGAGTACGCGGCACAGTGCGACGCGGCACTTCGCTCTTTTGGAAGTGTCAGTATTATCCTTTGGCGGCATTCTGAAAAAGTGTACTTGCAGTACGTGTAGTTTCTGCTGCATTTCGCGCCAACTGCTGCTCTTGAAAACATCGTGACGGTGACGCCTTATTTTGTCACTTCTTACATACCTGCGGTCTTCACACGCAAGCTTCAGTGAACGATGGGCGACCGTGCGATTGTGATGAAGTACTTTCGTATTGCAGGCGTTGTTAGCGCCTACTGGTTAATTTCAATATCCCTTGTTTTCATAAACAACACTCTGCTGTCAGACAAGAAGAGGAAGCTTGATGCTCCGCTGTTCATCACGTTCTTTCAGTGCTTCGTGTCTTATGCCCTGTGCGTGGTACTAAGTTTTCTCAGCGAGAAACTTCCGAGTTTGTTTCATTTCCCCAAAGTTAATCACGACTTCAACATATTAAAAACGCTGATGCCGCTTTCTGCCTTTTTTGTTGCCATGGTGACATTCAACAATCTCTGCCTGAAGCACGTCGGCGTCGCCTTTTACACCGTCAGCCGATCACTCACGACCGTCTTCAACGTGATCTTCACGTATCTCGTGCTGCGCCAGACCACATCAGTGCCCGCCGTTGCATGCTGCGGCATCATAGTTGCAGGCTTTCTTCTGGGAGTGAACCAGGAAGGTCACATGGGATCTTTGTCTGTATTTGGTGTGACCTGTGGTGTGCTTGCCAGTGCAACCTTGTCGATGTACAGCATCTACACGAAGAAGATGTTGCCGGTGGTTGGTGACAGTGTGTCGTTGCTCACCTTCTATAACAATGTTAACGCCCTGGTACTCTTCTTTCCCCTAGTCATACTCTTTGGCGAGTTACCTGTCATCTACAATTTTCCATTTTTGTCTGACCCTGTGTTCTGGAGTCTTATGTTTGTCAGTGGAGTCTTCGGTTTTCTGATTGGCTATGTAACGATGCTGCAAATTCAGGTTACATCACCACTGACCCACAATGTTAGCGGTACAGCAAAAGCTTGCACACAGACTGTGCTTGCAGTAGTCTGGTTTTCCGAAGTGAAGTCTGTTCTTTGGTGGATCAGCAATGGGTTGGTACTTCTAGGCTCAGCGGCATACACACGTGTGCGCCAGCTTGAAATGCTGAAACACCACATGAACACAGCTAAGTGCGAAGGCAAAGGTGACAGCAAAGACTCAGTCATGAATGTTTGAAGCCTCTTGCTGTACTTTTGATAGCCTCCATTAGTGAACATTGTAGTTCATTCAAAATCGCACAGTTCTGTCCCTGATGGAGTGGTGGTCTATCATGTAAATTAGTGTGGCAAATCCTGGACAGTGGAAATGAAAAAGAGCTTATAGTGTAGTACAATAGTGTGACTGAAAGTTCTATTCATACAAGGCAATGTGTTGATTATAGTGTAGTACAACAGTGTGAATGAAAGTTCTATTCATACAAGGCAATGTGTTGGTTATTGTGCAACTTGTTTGAATATGTTTTTCTTCAGGGAACTTTTTTATATTCATTCAAAAAATTTGCTACTGCATTAAGTAATGTGTGTAAACATGTATTTACTGTATTTTGTACACTTCAGCATACACATTTGGTGCATGTGGGATCTCTTTTATGTGATGCGTTAAGACAGTGTGTTTGTGTTGTCTGGCATAGTCTGGAGCAAGTCCTACGGAAATATTTCCATGTGATAAATTAGGAGTGATGAAGCATACGTGTGTACATTATCCTTGTAGGACCAGATTGCCTTTTTCATTTGCATAAATATTGTTAAAGTAATTTAAATAATTTTTTAAGAAATTCTCACTCAGTAACTTAATTGAGGGGGAACAGGGTTGAAGTGATGTTGACAGGTTACACTTGCAAATACGCATTCATCTCACCAGCAGATAGTTTTATTATGCGTAGTTAACAAAGTTAGTTAGCGTAACTTCTCTGGTGCAACCCTATGATTTCTAAAGCCTTTCATAATTTTTGCTGAACAACTGTGGTGGGATAGAGCCATTTATATGCTGCTTTTTACTGAGTTCTGCAGCTCTAGCCATAATAATTTACATGCAACTGTTATTTCAGATATTGTCATTATAGCAACTTAGCCATCTTTGTTTTTTGCTGCTCATACACAAGTATTTTTGCTTATTATCCACTAAAACAGACACCTTTACTTTCTTTTCTTAATCCAGATATGTACACAAAGTGAACACACAATATGGTTGGTAAATAGAGGAAAGGAAAATAAGTTTGGGTTTAGGCTGAATTGAAACAAAAAAAACTGGCTGTTTGCTGATATGTTGTGCCTGCTCATGCACATCGCCTGTTTGAACATAAACACATTTATAAGGTATGAAAGGGGGACCTATTGGCGTTACAAGGCTAAACAGAGTATCAGCATGCCCTTTTTCAGAATGTGTAACTATTTGTTTCTTCTCGTGTGATGGGAACACAACATTTGTGTTTGCTTCAGTGCAAATGCTTAGATAAGGTGGCTGCTACATACAGGGTGTTTTTTTTCTTTTTAGGCAGTACAGATTTACAAAAAAATCTATGAGAGTCGGGCTGCTGTCATTTTCACACGTGAACTCTATGTCGAGGCAGAAATACTGTGCCGCAGCTAAAGTGACATTGAAGTGACGTAATTAATGAAAATTCCTGAATAATTCTTTAAATTATTGACTTGAGGGCAGTTGTTTATATTGGGAGAGTTGTAGTCCGTGACAATTTATGACATATCTATTTTTTAAAACTCGCAATAGTTGCACACAGTCAGAAATGATCATCGAATTGTCATGCCGATATCGAAACTGACCGTGCCCGGCGTGCAGGAATCTTTTACGTCAGACTGGAACTTCTCGTGACTAGGAAATGACGAAATTTGAATCAAGGTGCATCGAGGCAGAATCTGGTCAGGATAAATGGCAACTAGATTGAAATACAGAAGTAAACTGCTTATTCTTTGCATAGGATATGTGATGCTTCTGTATTTTAGACTACTCACCGTTTTTCCCAACAAGATCCTGCTTCGATGCACCTTGATTCAAATTTCGTCACTTCCTTGTCATGGGAAGTTCCAGTCTTACATAACAGAGTGGCTGCATTTCTTGCATGCCAGGCACAATCAGTTTTCATATAGGCATGAAAATTTGGTGATGAATATCTCAAATTGTGTGCAACTATCGTGTGTTCTAAAAAAATGGATTTGTCATAAATTGTCATAGACTACAACTTGCCTATATAAACAGCTGCTCTCAAGTCACTAATTAAACAGTTAATTACCGAAATTTTGTTAATTACCACTTTAATGTCACTTTAGCTGCGGCATAGTATTTCTGCATCGACATGGAGTTTGTGTGCGAAAACGAAAGGAGTATAACTGTCTTAGGATTTTTATTAAAAAAATCTGTGTCATTTCAAAAAAACATCTGTATAATTCACACTCTTGCAAAGTAGCCTAATCTAGTCAACTATATCGAGCAATGTTTACATACATGGAAGGGAAACAATTAAAGATCTATTTCTTGCCTTTTGCTTTTCCATGTGGTGTCATTCTACTCCTGCAAACTTAACTTTGTTTTGCTACTGGTTATCCTGCCACATAATATTCACTGTTGAAACGTTCAGTGACACCTCATGGTTCCATAGAGAGCTGCCTCTCAGAGCTTTCCTTTTTTGAAATGATTTGTTTACTATAATCTCACAAGACAGACATTCTATAGACATCTTGTCATGAATGTGATGGGTACTTGTGTTGTAACGCACGCAAATGTCTTCATTCAGAACCAGTGTACTTGCGCCTAACTTTAAACATTTGTCTCCATAATGTTGCATGGAAAAACACAGACATAATATTGTGTACAAAAAGTGCAGTCTTCAGCGATTCATTCATTCCTGAACTCAAATATTCACTGTTACTGTACCATTCTCCCATAGCGAGTACCAGTTTTGTTACTTCCACTAACCAGTTTTTTGCTCTCACAGTACACAGTAATGTTCATCCACAATGGGAACTGAACAAGAACCTGGTGGTTTATAGGGCAATTTGTGGGTTATGGTCATACGAAAATAAGTTATAGTCACAATTTTATGAAGATATAGTTAAAAGGCAGTTATAGTGCAACAGTTCAAAAAGGATAGCAAGAAATTATTTAAATCTTTTGTCTCAGTCAGTTCAACATTTTACACTTGAATATATCCGATTCAGATTATCTTCGTGCATGTTGTTTATTTCGGTAATTTTTTGTCCTACCAGGAGGAGGTGGTGGTGGGGTCAGTGTACCACATTTCAAAGGTGCCTGTGAAACCACGTTTCGTTTTCATTGTTCAGCAAGGCAGAGTCTTAGCATAGAATAACAGAGAGCTGAGCTAGTTGGTAAGTATTCATTCTAAAAAGACTGGGCGTGAAAACATGGACACAGTCCTGATCACAGTCCCAGGACACGGACACAGTCCTGATCCTGTCCCGCCTTTGGTTAATTATTGTGTGGAGAAGAAACTCAGGCCAGTAATTTCAGATAAGGAAGGGTATTTTGTCATTATGCCGGACAGTTTGTTCTCGGAAAAAGCATTAACAGCCATAACAAAGAATTTTAGGACGGTAAAACTTAAACCATCAGTAGTTAGGCAACGTGCTATCGACCTTTTGTTAAGACATAATCTTGAGAGAATAGCTTGTAATGTCAAGAAGGCTAAATCACTAACTTTAGAATTGTTTTTTTCAGCGAAAACACATAAGAACGAGATTCCATTTCGAGCAATTGTTTCAGAGAAAGGCACCTGGCAAGTCGCTGTATCTAGTTATTTGCAGAACTGCTTAACTTCATTGAGTTTTCCAGACCCTTTTCGTATGCGTAATTCTGAGGCGCTAGTTCAGTTCCTCTCAGAGGAGAACCCCGGCTGTTGTAAAGCTTTTAGTATGGATATTGAAGACCTTTATTACTCCTTGCCGCATGAGGACTTGTTAAAATGTGTTAATGAATGTATTAACGAACAAGGGCACGAGACGGTTTTCACCGATAAATGTGGTGTTTCTACCGGGGCTTTTCTAGAAATTTTTTCTATGTATTTAAAGTAGGGGTGTGCGAATATTCGAAATTTCGAATATTTTTCGAATAGTGTTTGCTATTCGATTTGATTCGCACTGGAATTTTGCTATTCGAACTATTCGAACTTCCCAAAAACAAATACAGTCAACATCCGATTGAAAGTAACCCCTTCAGATTTTCAATATGCTTCACCTCATTACACTCTTATTGCGGCAAAGCTGCCTTTCAAGCTCCATTACGGTCGAACTTAGCCAAGACACAGTCAACGTCCGATTGGAAGTGGTCCCTAGATTTTCAATGTGCTTCACCTCATCACACCCTGTATTGCGGCAAAGCTGTCTTTCAAGCTCTGTTACGGTTGCAAATGTATTAACTCAAGAAAACGCTGGTTCCAACATGGAGATGAAAGATGTGGCAGAGGTGGGGGCTCAATTAATGCTGTTTTGGACCTCAAATTTGAGCAGGAAGTCCGAAAAATCGGACGCCTAAGCTTTTTAGCATCCAAAATTTCAGACCTTATATATCAACGTCTACCAGCCAGATTTGGAACCCCGGGCTTGAAGGGAGCACACCCTTGTCCGCCATATCAGTTGGTCTTCCACAGAAGTTGAAAGAGGAGAGGCTGAGAAAATGGCATCTTTGCCTATCGTGTGTAAAGTGTTGTCGGCAACACTTTGGTTGCACCAAATCATGTACATAAATACGATTCGGCCTCTACATTGCCTTATTCTTGATAAGACAACTATGAAACACCACCCGCCAGCACTTCATCAACCTAGCAAAAAGAAGCACTTTCATGTTGCTATCTCATGAGAACATACTTAGGGATTCTCTGCAACTTTTTTCTGTAGTTTCACTTCGAAGTATTCGAAAAATGTTTGAGAAATATTCGAAAATTATTCGATTCAATTCGCACTCAATCTTTATTATTCGAATTCGCTTCGCACCCAAAATTTTGCTATTCGCACAGCTCTAGTTTAAAGTCGACGCTGGTAGGTTGGAAGGAAGGCGTTTATGTGCAGAAATCAGGGACATGTATTGGTTCTAAGGTTGCTCCGGTTCTTAGTGATTTATTCCTTAGCAAGATTGACAAACTCTTGGAAGGTGCCTTAGGTAATTCTGTCATTAAGGTTTTTCGTTATGTGGACGATTACTTGATTTTTTGTAGTGGTGAGGGCTTTGAAAACATGGTAACCTCAGTGAGCGAAAAATTTGAATTAAATGGAGGAGGGCTGAACTTTACTAAAGAGTTGCCTCAGAATAATGGAATACAATTTCTAGACATTTCCTTAACGTTTCAGAACCACGTGTGCTGGCAGTATGCTCCTAGATCTTCAAAACCACTATTAAATTTTTCATCGAAGCACTCGAAGGTTGTAAAAAATGGTATCGCCATGTCTTGCCTTAAGTCTGCCCTCACCAAGTCATGCGAGCACAAAATGAGTGATAGCTTTAACGCACAGCTTGTGTGTCTTTTAGATGTAGGTTATCCCCGTGATGCAGTGGCCACTGCCGCCGAGCATTTAAAGAAATCCACTATGTTAAGTCCAAGCATGGTTGCAGAAAGCGATAGGAAGAAACGTGTCGTAGGTATACCGTACATTCATTGTGTATCTCACAGGCTAAAGAAAGTAGGAAGTAGATACGGCGTTAATGTTGTTTTCACGGCTGCCAAAAAGCTAGGTAAGATATGTGCCGCTGTGCAGAAGAAGAATGAACTAGTAAAAGACATGAAGCGAAGCGATATTTGTTTCATAAAACACACAAACAAATTCACTGATTGCCGTACAAGTGTGGTATATAGGGTTCCTTTCAGCTGTGGCCGCTTCTGCGTAGGACAGACGGGCCGCTGCATTAACCAGAGATTATTAGAACATAAAAGATCACTAACCAGAGGCTCACCTTCTAAGCTATCGTTACATTGTCGAGATTGTAAGAGCACGCCAAAATTCAATGAATGTGCAGTTTTGTACCGACATAGGAATGAAGAAACGCGTCTGATGATTGAGGCATGGCATATCAAGAATAGTGGTAGCGCATGCGTGAGCCAACCGTCGATTAACTTGCATAGAGATGACATCAAATGCCTTAACAGTTATCTTTCGCGTAGGCCCCCACGCGTACCGGATTGATAGGTTCGCCTATTGCATGGGCATGCGCAGATAAGTTTTCGTTCTTTCTTTCTTTTCCGCCGTTGTGCATCTATTCAGTTGTTAGTCGGCGTTTGTGGTGTCCTGACTTCTTTCTTGTGTCCGTGTTTGCACACCCAGCCTTTCATAATGAGTCTTAGCACCTACGTGCCGGGCATTACTGCAGCATGGCATTTGAGATCATATTCAAATTTAATGCCTCCTCAAACCATTTTTAAATTAATTTTTATCTAAATCAGTATTTAGGCTGCAGGTGAGGGGGCACTTGCTACGTTAAAGGACTCTTACTTTTCTGCCTAAGCTCAATGACTTGTCTCGAGGCCAATATGGCAACTACAAATGATGTCACGAGCAAAGTGATGCAGTGTTGCAAGAGATCCAAGCAATTTCATTGTCCTCGTGCATTTGCAGTGCTGACGTTGATGGCAGTTAGCAGCTGTGAACCCTATTAGCTATTGTGTAGGCTACGTGAATTGGTTGCTACAACAATGCTTTTTGAATTGACTTCAATCCTATCGATGTTTCTAACTAACCACCTTGTTATCAGTGCATCTTAGCACTGCTTCTGTAGTCTGTATGAAATGCGAAGCCTTGCTCCAATTCCCCAACACTGTTGTTGCACGATAGCTCATTCATTAATTTTAACAGCCTGGTAATCATGTTTCTTATCTTTACATGTTATTGTAATAAGTACCATGAAAGAGAATAAGAAGCTGTGCAATAACTCATAGGTTGCACCACTTCTAAAAGCCTTTTACTTCGAAATGGTATTCAGCTGAGCTAGTTGGCTGAAGCAGCAGAACTGAAAAAAAAACGAGGGACAAAGGGAGGACAGACAAGGACATCCCTGTTACTTCGCTTGCATGGACTAAAATTCTGGTAAATGAGGTTGTGGAGAAGTTTTATTCTCCTTTATGCTATACAGCTGAAACTTGATTCAACGAAATGATGACCAGGCTCAAATTATTATGTTAAATCGGGAAGTTCGTAAAATTGAGAAAGGGATTTTTCAGTCCTTTGAAATTAAGAATTGAAACGTAGCGATGCACAAAAACTGCCACAGCATTGTTTTTGCCGCCAACCGACACCTGCACATGTGAAAAGTCCGTGAGAGTGGCCCGAGGGTGGCCTGGACGTGGAGCCTCTCATATCGCCCAGGCATGGGGGGCACCATGTCTGGGTGATGCAGGCGAGGTAGACGGTCACATGAAGCTATGACAGGCTACTGATATGTGGATACACAGAGAAAAAGTGCAATCATTGTGCGAGCAGGCCAAGCAATGAAGTTGTGGGGAGGCAATCCGTTCTATCGGTCGCGTGATCCATGAAATAACAAAAGCAACCACAGGCAGTAGGTAAGAGCGTTACCGATTGCCGAGTCCGTTGTTCCATTCATTGGTGCTGCATGCAGCCTTGTCAAAATAAAGCTAAGGCCGTGACTAGGGAACCTAGATGTTTTAATGTGATGGCATTAAAAAACTCGAAGAAAAACCCATCGCTGTCAAAATTAGAAGAAAATCACCGTTTTTCTACTCGGTTGTTTCAGGAAAAACTTTGTCAAATCGGGTTTGGTAGCCAAGTTAGTCCATTAATTTGGGTTGATGGCAACACTGTACCCTATGGGTATTTGCCTGGGAACAGTAATTTCTTTGTTTGATCGGGAACTTTGTGAAATCAAGTTTTGTTAGATCGAGTTTTAACTGTAGTAATTGTGAACCTGTGGACGACAAGGTGGTCAGACAACGACAAAAATTGTCATTGCGTGTCGTCGATGACATCACTGTAATAGAATTGATGGACGGACATGGTGCATCATTTCTTGTACTTAGCTGTTGTCACATATACATATTTACAGGCAGATACATTGCATTGGCTTAAAGATAACAGCCAGCACTCACTCACAGATGTCCACACTGCTCCCGGCAACAGAAGCAGTGCCTCAGAACAGCTTAGGGGTCAGAAGCAGTGTGGTAGACTTAAAGCATGTTGATGTTGAGCATTAGGGTAGAGAGCGATGTAGAATTGTTGGGAGCAACCTCGTACGTCAGTGGTATTGCCTTGCACAAGATGTGATAGGAGCCCACGCAGCAGGAGAGGAGCCCTTCCACAAGTTCCACAAGTTTGAAGGTGGCTATAAGAGCACGAGTGCACCAAGTGACACTCTTGCCTTGGTGTAAAGCATCGAGGAGATTCCACTGTGCGTTTCCAATGCTATTGCTTAAGCGCACTCAATTTGGTGCATGTGGTTGGCCAGTGTGATGCCATCACGTGCGTACTTACTTGTTAAGCAGAAACCAGTGGTAGAACGGTGTTGAGAGGCTAACATAATTCATATCTGCCTAAACAAAGGGGGAAAATCCAGCGGTGTCGTGACGGGATAAATTATAGGAAAAAGCAATGTAAGGGAGGTTGCCATCATGCTAATGGCATTCCTTGCAATACGTGGACAGCATATCTGTGAGGGTACCGTTCAATCCCTCTATCAGACTATTGTTTAAAGAATGGTAGGCGGACATAGAGGCAGCCATTGTGGCAAACATGGGGCATGTTTGTTCACAATACAATATGTTGGCGAGCTGTTTTTAAAGTTCCATATTTACAGCACTTACAATTGCACAGAGAAGGCACACGAGACATGCAAAGTGCTTCTCGTCAGTGCTTTGTGCGTCTCATGTGCCTTCTTCTCTATGCCGTTGTATGCACTGTAAATATGGCAGTTTCTTCACCTGAAACTGTCGTAGAAGGCTAAAGAGGTGATCCGGCGCAAAGCTTCGGCGCAAAGGACAGGGATGCAGACAGGAGGCTGTAAGCAAATATCCACAAGCGGATACATCTCATTGATTGTCAATTAACAGCTCTGTTCTATAGAAACACATATTCTGCTTTCGCTCATTCAGCAAATTAACCATTAATGTCAACTGCAACACAGAAGTGGCTACAAAAGCGTACACAGGCCTTGATAATGTTGTTCTAATTGATGTTTGCCATCACACCGACAGCAGCTCTACATATGAAAACTTTCAGTAAAGCACTCTTTTTGTCACAGAGCTTGTGTATACAGGATCAGTCTTACTGAAAAACCTATAGCTGCTTTTTGGTAACACTTTAAATAGAAGGCCTTACCACCCTGTTTAGCACTTCAACCAGCAAGTCCAAGGGTGGCATGAGACAATGTTGAACACCGAAAACAATTGCAGGTTGTATCATATGTGTAAAACAGGTAACAGCTGGGGAGCTTTTAAGAGGCACTAAAGAGAAACAATCAATTTAAACTGATAACTAATCCTTTGGAAACTATTATAGCTTGTTCCATGTTAATAGTTTCATTATTAGTAAAAAAAAATTGATATCGCAGTGACACGTCTTTCATTTCATGCTGAATCAGCAGCGGCAGTGCATCAACATGATGTTACAGACTTCAAAGTATTTTTCATTATTTGGGGCACTTGAAATGAAAGTTCTCGAAACTCAACATGTTCCATCTTTGGCTCCTTTAGAACACAATGTAATAAAAGAAGTTAACCAGGCTCTAGCAGATGGTGTAAAAATTCACGAGCAGCATTGCTACCTATCATTCCTTTTTGAGCCTTTTCTAGCTTTTCAAGCATCTTCCTGCTGCAAGAATGGTGTTTTTGGTATCATGGATGGGAAACGTTCATGTACTGGTGAAATAATTTTTTCTCATTAGTGTCCCTTTAGCTAATGCCTTTGGCAATGGTCCCACGATTTTTGTGCTTGATTAGTTGATCCTAAAAATAATTCCACTGAACTATACTTGTGTTTTTTTCAGCAGGTGCCTTGAATAAGACAATTTTGATGCCTTTGTTGGTTGCAAACTTCCCTTTCTTCATGAAGTATAATGTGTAATAAAGAGGTTATTCCCACTGACAGTGTTGAAAGACCACCTTCTGCTCCATCATGCCAGGCCAAGTTAAAGGGACACTAAACAGAAACAATAAATCGGTTTAGATCGATAAATTGTGCTCTGAGAACTCTGATGTTGTTAATTTTGCCATCATAGGTTTATTAATAGAGGAGAGAATCAAGTTCAAAGTTTCATTTTTAAATTCCGCGCCAAAATCTCCCCGCGTCACGGATTTCAAAGTGTATTTATCATATCTTGGCGCCATTGCCTCAACAAAATTACCCCAAACTTGGTATGTTAAGTCTATGGCCCCCTCAGATGTACTTCATTTTTTACCGATTAGGAACTACGTAGTCCCTAGTAGGCGCCGTCAAAACATGTGAAGTCACGGCAAATGGTGCGGGACCTTCAAGGTACGTGGCGTCGCCACCCACATTTTGTTTTTGCGCGTTTTCTCGCTTACTAATTAAGCGTCTTCTCACAGCAAGTGTGGTGTTTTTGGTATCATGAAAAAGTACGTTACTGATACGAGAAAAATCGTTTTGCTCTTTAGTGTCCCTTTAAGGGAGGGGGCTGCCAGAATGGGTGTAGTACAAATTTCAACATATAGCATTTTTAATTCAAACATATTTGAACAATTTTTCACAACTTGACCTGTCCCATTGGATTACGTGAAGCAGCATTCATATTTGCGCAACGTGTTACACTGTTTACCGAAGGTTTCTTTTTATCATGTTTTGTAAGTGGTCAGAACTATGCGCTGCCTGGGTCATTGAAGGGATCAGCTGACCATGAACAATGGATGATAAGAATGGTATAGAGCACAGCAGAAGGTATCTACAAAATGACGGCCCAAAAATGTGGTCGATTACATAGGAGAGCTATCACAAATCTGCTCAGACTAAATAAACAGGTGGCACAGCTATGTTTCTGATGCTGTATTGTGCTGAGAATTGACCTCCATGATTAGGCCCACAGTTTTTTTACTTGTTTATTGATTATGCTCCTGGGCAGATTATGTAACTGTAGACAAATGCTGTTTACGGTTAGTATGACCCTGATCATAGATCCCTTTATGTCAGTGAAAAGACACACAATTAACTAGGCTTTTCCTTCAAGCACTTTCCTATGATGTCATCTGTATTGTGGTGCCAAATAAGCATTTACAAAACCTGCTAACCCGCACACAGTGATAAGTAAGAAGCCATCACAGTATTAAGTGTGCTCGATTTCTGCTAGGTACATTCTGTCACTAGCATAGCCATCCTTATGAAACATGGATGGAATCCAGTAATAACCTCAAAAAGTTGTATGCATGGGTAGAAAATAAGACATGAGATTAAGGTTGAACTCTGGCTATTTTAGCTACGCAGTTTTTTTTTAAAATAATTCTCTTGCTTCCTTGGCTAATGATAGCAAATGCAAAGTGCAAAAATGACATATTATGCCTTTATTCCATTAAAAGCTCAGAATTCATAGCTGCCATTTGTTTTACCTTGCACATTTTGTTAGAGAATGATGCTTCCAAGATCACTCCTGAGTATTAGTACAAACAATGCAAGCATTATATGGTATGGTAGCACCGAGCATTGCTGTGTTTTCTAAGGCATGTATTTTGGAATACTTTGAATGACAGCTCCTTGTTAAACTATTCTTTTAGCTTAAAGAAACTAATTCAACAGGATATGATTGTGCATGTTCATAAATGCACCGACAGGCTTTATTAAAGGTGACAAAAAGTTTAGATAGAGTGACAAGATCAAGAATTTCATGAGAATGTTTACATTGGGCAACTATGTTGTGAGATCTCTGGGAGATGGCTCTGTCCTGCAATGGGCATCGTAGGGTTGATGATGATTGCGTATTATTGACTCCATGACTACTGTTTATGTTATGATGCTTTTTTAAGTACACATTTTGTTTTGACAAAGTGCTTCTCTCAAGACTACGAGAAAACTTCTTACAGTGGTTGTTTATACGAACTGTGGCAGTCTGCTTTTTTCTTTTTGTCAGTGTTTCATTATGGATTTCAATTTGTACGAGTTGTGTCTTTCAAAGTCCCATATTACCTACCTAGAGTAGATAAGTGAATGCAACACTCACTCTAATGGTACTCACGAACGGGAATGCTTACTTCAGCATTACTAGATAATCTGTGAGCGTTTACTGAGCAGCAAAACATATTACTTTACATGTTTCGGCATCGAAAAGTCAGAATAATTTTAATGGTAATGAAGGATGGCTGGTTTTGCTACCAGAAATCTGGACACTTTTTGGCTACATATTGCACATGACAGCACATGAGCAGTTTGTTCCATCTCTTCCTTATGTCTCCATAAAATAATGTGCGGCCACAGAATTCTAAACTGTAGTCAGGCACAGTTTGCAATAAGTTGAAATCATTTCATTCGTTTGTAATGCAATTTTGAAAACAATTAATTCTGATGTCTTGATGAGTTATATTGTATATATTTTATAGTGTGACAGTTTTTCATGGTATATGCAACTACTACTAGAACGATTATTTGTTCATGCTTCTAGTGTCAATCCACAAGAATGCTGTGGAAGTACTCTGCTGTTTCTCATAGTTGTGAATGAATATCATTGATGAAGGAAGGCATGACTTAATGGCATCGAAGAAGTTGTCCATCTATGTACAGTGCTCACGGATTGAAATGGGACAATTTAAGGCTAGATAATGCACATACTTTTGTTTCCATCATCATCACTTTGTATCATAATGGTGTAATTTCGACTCGAACATTGACTCTGATTGACATCAGAGCCAATATTACCTTTATGACCAGATTCATAGTGACATTAAGTTGTTATCTCGAGCAGTTGCACATAACAGTCTAACTTCACCTCTTTTTCTCTTAACATTCAGCTCACCTGAATAAATTTAGTGATATTGTGGCAAGAAATGAAACTATGGGGTTATGAGTTTATTTAGTCTCACAATGACACTCCGCAAGTCCCATGACTTGCTGCCTCAGGCTAATGAACATGTTTCACAAGCAGCTAACTTGGTTTTCAATACATCTTGTGCCATCACTGTATGATACACGTTCCCAATGTGTTTTCGTGTCATGTCAGTTCATTCCTTTACTTAAACTGAAATTTGTAACAGTGATATTGCGAGATGACTGATGAGTGAAAGCACTTGACAGTACAAACAGTGATGGTGCCTGGTGAGAGATTGCGGACAGTAGCAAATCACGATGAGCTCTTCACAACAAGTGCCACTAGGGCAGCAAGCAGCAAGGCCGAAGCACTAATGGTACAGGCACCCGCGCCGCACGGCCGATAGTCAAAGCTCTCGCAATCCTTTGCGCTGGCCTTCCGAGCGTAGTGGGCCAGGATCTCAATGCCACTATCTGTGCACTGTTTTCTCTTATACAGGCTCCTGATGCACTCGTTTGCCCTCATCAGTGCACTGAAAAGAAGGAAAACAAGCATATATAAAGTTTTTGCAACGTGGCTGGGCGCACATGCTGTACAATCAAGGCACTGACATCAACAGCTGCATCACGTCTTGAGGAATGCTGGCAGAATGTGGGAGATGATCACATATCATCACAGATTTACAGAAATATATATATATATGAGATAAATCTGTGTCAAAGGGTTTACCCAGGTAAATATATAGACGTGATGCTATGGTTACATGAAATACTTTCTTTGCAGCAACTCTGTTTTTAAAACTTGTTTTTTTTTTTAGAAGCAGGAAGCAGCGTTGTACTTCCTAAATATTGTGTAAACCGTGCAATGTAAACCGTGCAACGTATAAAAATGTCTAGCCAAATTGTGAATGAATGTCATCTGCCATGCTTAAACAAGCCGTTCTTGCACTATTTTGTCGACCCTCACTCATACATTTCTGTGGAAAAAAAAAAAGTGGAAGAAAACGTACGATCCGGGGAACTGTACAATCCAATTTCACAAAAAATTGCACAGTATCACTTGAAAAGCAAAGCAGGGATGGATATATCGAAGGATTTTACTATTGCACGAAGCTTTAGGCTCTTGGTTCACTCAACGACCGCGAGCACAAGCCGTCATGACGCTAGCAGTGCAGGAAGTGGAAAGCGCACATGCAGTCCCTTGCTATTTAGAGCATGCCACGTCTCCAGGCAGATCACGTAAAAACATTCAATGCGCTGTGATGAGTTGACAACTTGTTCGGTCTGATGCGATGCAATCACCAGTGCGATCCAATAATCACAGGCTTATCTGAACCAGTGTTGGCGGTAACACGTTAGTTTTTTCAGTAACTTAGTAACGTACTTGTTACCATTTCGGAACTGTAATGAGTAACATACTTACATTAATATTTTTCGGTAACGTGAGGTGTCACATTACTCAATACGTTTTATTATAATTATGCTGGCAGTTTTACACAAAACTCCTTCATCTCACCACTTTTGCGGAACTCGCGTAGGTATGGATGCATTCATTAAGCAAGGCAAGCTGTCCGATCACAGCTTTGAAATGCAGCTGTTGCTTAAATTCTACAAGTAGTATTTATAAGTTCTCCCTGGAATACTCTATTGCTAGTTATCAACTTTCTCTTCAAAATGAAATTTTCTTCTTTCATTCGGCAACTGCGGGTATAAGTTCTATAGTTACTCAATTTTTGAGCGAACGAGGCTGAGCTTGGAAATCTTCACATAAAAACTTGCAATTTTTTAGGCAATTATACAGGTTAAAGGGGAAAAAATTGTACATGTGTTAAAATATTTTTCCCCATACATTGGGGTGTATACAAGAATATGCATACCTAGGACAAGTACTGAGTGGAGAGCCTAATCACGAAAAGGAAATTCACCGAAGAATATATTCTTCTATATAAGAATGGGCTGGAGCGCATTCAGCAGGCACTCCCAAATAATGTCAGGAAATCTGCCACAGTCATTAAAGCGAAAAGTGTACAATCACTGCATACTGCCAGTTCTAACATATGAGGCTGAAACATGGAGGAAAGCAACTAGAGAAGAAGTTGAGGACACGCAGCATGCAGTGGAACATAAAATGAAACGTTAGGAGGAATATTGAGATCAGAGGACAGCAGAAGGGTTCAGGGAACAAACGGGGGTAGCAGATATCCTAGTTGACATCAAGTGAAAGAAGTGGACCTGGACTGGCCGTGTAATGTGTAGGACAGACAACCGGTGGACAGTAAGAGTAGCGGAAAGGTTACCAAGGGATGGGAAACGCAGTCGAGGAAGACTGCGTCGAGGAAGACTGAGAAAAATGGCCTTACCATGTGCCACAGAGTTAGAAGCCATCACACGGAACTCTACAGGAAGCTTCATAGGCCAATAATAACATTGCTGGGGTCCAGCATGCTTGTCTGAAGCATTCTCGTTACAACAAAGACGATAGTTGGGCGAGTTGGCACATTATTGTAGATGAAAAACCAGCAAGGAACAACGGACACAGAAAAAGTTCTGACCATGGAGTAACGGCACAAGTACTAACATGTGTTATTTTTTTCTGTAAAGGTAACGGTAACACGTTACCTTTTTTTGGAGGTAAAGGGCGGTAATGCGGTCCTTTTTTGTTAGCATAACGAGTAACGCATTTAGTTACTTTTTTCGGTAACACCTACAAGTCTGATCTGAACCTTAAGATAACAGCATCCTCTTTCTTGCAGTAAAGAGCAGAGGATGCTTGCGCTCCGCCTTCCGTTTGCGTGTAAACTTTTAAACTTGTTTTTGTTAGTGCCGCTGAGCACCGGTTGGGAATCAAACCCACTGCCGCCCCCGCATTGGAGGCAGACGTTCTGCCGACTCGACCACCGCTGCATTCGATCCCTCGTCGTAACCAAGCAAGTAGTAGTTTCACCCGCATAAGAAAGATGCTCTGGGGGGAGAAGAAAGGGGAGCGAAAGAAGATAAAGGAGAAGACAGGCGACCTTCTCGAGAAATGGGTACCCACAGCACCGAGCGCCAGGCCGGGTTACCTTGCGGCTGCCTGGTGGCACTGAGAATCGAACCCTAGTACCTCCCGCGCTGGAGGCGAAGGATGCTCTAACGAGCACAGCAAAAGGTGAAAAGTGAAAGGGCGATGAGAAACGCCTTGCGTGAGTGTCTGCCAATCAGAGTTCCGGACGCAGTCGCGTGGCGTACGTGGTAGTTTGCTCTCTTCCGATGCCACCAAGCGTGGTATTTTGCTCTCTTCCGATGCCGCCCTGCCCTCCGTGCATCTCGGAGGGCAGGGCCAAAAAAACTGGCTCAGGGTAACTATCAAAAGGGCAAAAATGAAATAAGGAGGGAGGCATTTTATGATAAATTCAAAGCTTTACTGTTTGAAGCGAGGTCGGGTTGCCTTAGAACGTGTAATTATAAAGCGAGATTCAGTAAAGAACAAGTAAAATATACATGCTGTGGGGGAGCTAAGGAAACGACGGAGCATGTTGTGATTGAATGTGGAGATATCCACCCAGGTGTGTGCTTGGGCACGAGCCTACATGAAGCTTTTGGTTTTAGGGACAACAATGGAAAGCTGAACACGTCCGCGATAGAAATAAGTACGAGGTGGTTAGAGCATTGGTGGCAGAAAAGCAGAGAGAAAGGACAAAAATAAATAGTGGGACAAATAAGGTCACTCTGCCATAGGGGGTAGAATGCTGGGCTGTGAATTCGTTTCTTTTTCCTATGGTAAGATCGAATTAATCGAAGTAGACGAGGTATAGGCCAATTAAAAAAAGTTTTTTTTTCCTTTTCTTTTCTTTTTTTTAGGGGTGTGCGAATATTCAAAATTTCGAATATTTTTCGGATAGTGTTTGCTGTTCGATTCGATTCGCACTGGAATTTTACTGTTCGAACTATTCGAACTTCCCAAAAACACAGTCAACGTCCGATTGAAAGTGACCCCTTCAGATTTTTAATATGCTTCACCTCATTACATTCTCGTATTGCGGCAAAGCAGCCTTTCAGACTCCGTTACGGTCGAACTTTGCCAAGACACAACGTCCAATTGGAAGTGGTTCCTAGATTTTCAATATGCTTCACCTCATCACACTCCGGCATTGCGGCAAAGCTGCCTTTCAAGCTCTGCTACGGTCGCAAATGTACTAACTCAAGAAAACGCTGGTTACAACATGGAGATAAAAGATGTGGCACAGGTGGGGGCTCAATTAATGCTGTTTAGGGCCTAAAATTGGGCAGGAAGTCCGAAAAATCGGAAGCCGAAGCTTTTTAGCATCCAAAATTTCAGATGTTCTTATATATCGACGTCTACGAGGCAGATTTGGAACTCCGGACTTGAAGGGAGCACACCCTTGTCCGCCATATCAGTTGGGCTTCCACAGAAGTTGAGAGAGGAGGAGAGGCTTAGGAAATGGCATCTTTGCCTATCACATGTAGAGTGTTGTCGGCAACACTTTGGTTGTACCAAATCATGTACATAAATAGAATTCGGCCTCTATTGCCTCATTCTTGATAAGACAACTATGAAACACCACCCCGCCAGTGCTTCATCAACCTAGTGAAAAGAAACACTTTCATGTTGCTCATAAGAATATGCTTAGGAATCCTCTCTTTTTTTTTCTGCAATTTCGCTTCGAAGTATTCGAGAAACATTCGAGAAATATTTGAAAAATATTCGATTCGATTCGCACTCACACTTAAATATTCGCATTCGCTTCGCACCCCAAATTTTGCTATTCGCACAGCTCTACCGGCCGTTTTTGGCGCCGTAGTTGTCCGCCGCCGCCGCTGCCGCCGCCGCCGCCGGTGTCCGTAACCAGTATCGCTCGAAATAAGAAAAATAACGAAATGAGAAAAGAATTCCAGGATGGAACGAGGTTCGAACCTGGGCCCTCTGCGTGGTAAGCCCAGTATTCAACCTCTGAGCCATGCCGGTGCTTCAAACTGCTTTGCAAAAAGGTCTTATACAGGCTTCATGTCGGGAAGGAACCACATTAGCATATGCAATATAGCGTGGTAGAAGAGTAAAATAAGCACCAAGCGTCGCACAACGCCAATTCTGCAACCAGGCGTCACACAATGCGAATTGCGCAACGAGTAGGTTGTTGAATGCTTCCAACCCATTACAAAGGGCTCTGCCATAATTCTTCATCGTCATCAGGCACATCATCAACAAAGTGGGCATAATGCCTTACTTGCGTTTAGCAGCTAGGTACCAACGCTCTCCGTAGAATGACGAAAAATGGCACAGTGCCTGCTGCCCTACTTCTCAAAAATTACAGTGATTTATAGCGTAGTGGGTTCCTCGCAAGTGCACTTGTATTGGTTGCCAAGGAAGCCCATAAGCGCATGATCCACTTCCTCGGGGTCTCAGTAAAATTACAATGATTTATAGCGTAGTGGGTTCCTCGCAAGTGCACTTGTATTGGTTGCCAAGGAAGCCCATAAGCGCGTGATCCATTTCCTCGGGGTCTCAGTAAAGTTCTTCGCCCCCCCCCCCCCCCGTCTCTCTCCCACGTCAACGTATGTTATACAGCATGACGGGACAGAGGGAAATAGAGACCGGGCGTCACCCAATGCAAATTACATAACTGGTGGGCCATTTAAAGATTCCAACCCATTACAAAGGGCTGAGCCATAATTCTTCATCGTCATCAGTCGTCGCGTCAACAAAGTGCACATAATGCCTTACAGACGTGTAGCTGGTGCCTCGCTTCTCCGCAGAATGACGAATAATGGCTTAGTAGGTGCTTCCCAACTTCACAGAAATTGTGATTTATGGCATAGCGGGTACCTTTCTAGTGTACTTGTATTGAAGCCCCAAGAGAGCTTAACGGGCTCTAGAAACGCCGCTCTTCCAGCTTTCGCTGTGAGTGTGTTTCGGTTTCAGTGCAGGCCTGGCGGGTTTTTTTTGTTTTTTTTTTTTGTCGAATCTGGTGGCGCACGTCACCGCCTCGTTATAAAGGGGACGCCCCTCGGCGAGGAGGCGAGGAGTCAGCGACAAAAAGACATAATACTAAGTGGTATTGGTGCTAATATGCACTCACGCACCGTGTCCACCTTTCGCTTCTCACTGAAGTATTCAAAATGGATAAAGCAATATTCAACGATTACACGACAACCATTCTTTTTTGTAGCGCTCGGTAACCTAACGACCTCCGATATTTTTTTAACATTTCAAGTAAACGCGCGCATCGAGTTCAGAAGGCCGTCACGATAAACACCAAACGCGGCAGCGCTGCGAGCCGCGGGCGCCCCACAAATCCCAAGAAAAAAATCCCTCCTCCTCTCCGGGCCTTTCGACAATTCTCAGCAGCGTTAGCCGTGACGTCAACATTCTCTTCTGCTCGTCATCCACAATACCTGTTTGTCTGCCCCCAGGTACGTGCGCTCACCGCTCTTTCTCCTCGCACGCTGAGGAGGAGCACTGGGCCAGGAGGAGACACAAGCCGACGAACGGAGCATAGCGAAGGAAAGAGCGAAACGAACGAGGGTCTCTTTTGTATCGTCAAACGCGTGTAACTCCGCACTTACGGCACGGTTTCGAAAAGTTCTCACGGCTACGTGTTCGTTGTAGACTCGTGCACAACTGCAACATCACAGCTAAATTTCGACCTCTGGGTGCTTTAGGGGTCCTTTAAAAGTATATTACCTGTGCGGAAGCGAACAAAATTCATGCCCGTTGGGATATATGTCGCCTGGCAACCCAGAAAAGACATGTAGAGCTGCGCTCAAATTTTTCATACGGGACGTTGTAATGGTCTGTAATTTTTAAAGCGAAGCTTGTTAGGAGTTATAGATTTCGGTGGCGGCGGCGGCGTCGTACACGAAAAACCTGGCGCTGGCGAGTGTACCGAAATGTGGCCCTCGAAGGTGCGCCGGTAGGTGTATGCGCCGTTTTTCAATAGCTGATACTCTCTCGATCGTGGGCTCGTCGGCGATCAGTCGTTTCTGATATGGCAATATGATCTTTTATCGAGGTCGCTTGTGATTTCACGTTGCCACATTTCATTGTTTCACACATGAGCATCGTTGTTGCCTGTAGCAACAGGTTGCGCTGCTGAGCACGTGGATTCGTGGAGCACGGGATCCAATTCTCGGTATGGTGGATGAAATAAGTTAGGAGGGGGCATTGCAATAGTAAGAAAGTTGTAGGTCAGGCATACACACGCCAAGATTCGCTTGCCGCCTAACCGGGCTCTCGCTGCCTCTGGTCCGGGATTCACGAAGGAGCGTGCGCAGCTCCGCAGCTGTTTTGCGCAATTAAAATGAGATGGCGCCACCGGCACTTGGCCTTTCAGTCCTTGTAGAACGTGCGCACGCGTTCGACAAGTAACATAATGGCAGTGCCGGAAAAAAAATAAACATGGCGGCACATGCGGTTTCCTTCCGTGTCGAATTTATCGCGTCGTCGTAGTGCACTGAGTGGCCCGTAAGTTCGATACCTACGCTTTTATTTGCTTTATATTTGCGTCCTGAAGCTTCGAGAGCAGTGTACTCGTCGGTATTTTTCCGTGTTTTAAAGGTCTACTCTCAAATTTTCCTTGGAGACAAGGCTTAGCAGGCGTGGCTAAATAAACGCAGCTGATCACAATAATAAAGACAAAACATATCTGATCATTTTTCCCCGCGTGAAATGACACAAAGCGATAGCCGATTTCCTCGTTTATTTATTGATGTCAGGACAGTGGGCAAATATAGCAAGCGCGAGTTCCGATCGAAGAGGGCAGTCGCGTCCAAAAAGGTCGCGTCTGCATGGGTGCTGCCATGTTGGCTTGTAACCACATCTACTGGCGGTTGCTAATACAACTGAAGGCATAGGCCATAAATGCGAAGTAGGGTGCCAGGGCACCGTGAAATCGAGGGAAGCGTACAGGCAGATGCGCTTGCAGCATCAGTGAGAAAAAAGCTGAGGGATTACTGGCAGCGTACATGGGACCAACAACTGAATAATAAATTACATGTAATCAAGCCTTACCTCGGTGACTGGCCACCCACATCAAAAACACGCCGCATAGATGTAACACTGTCGGCTACGTATCGGTCACACACACAGCACACATGCACACCTTTTGTCCGGTGGTGATCCGCCCAAGTGTGAGAGATGTGGAGAACCACTTACGGTGCTTCACATCCTCATTCAGTGTAAAGAATTAGACGCTATGAGAAAGAAGCACTTTGCATTACCCTACCGACAGCAATTTCCACTGCATCCTTCCATGTTCGTCGGTAGGGATCCGCTTTTTAAATATGATTCATTGCTCGCGTTTTTTAACGACGTGCGTAGTTTTCACGTCATATACCCAGGTAATCCACAGCACGTCCTCTGAATAGAGGTCGCTGCTGCGGTAGCTACACACAAAAAGCACCTGCCTCGCGGCTTGGACTCAAGGGCGTTGACGAGGCACTGGTGCTTATTCCATATATCTCCACCATAGTTTTATCACCACGAGCAGAGCCATCCATTCCCGTTACACACATTTCACGTCGCCCCCATAATCTTAATACTTGTATGTTTTACCCGCCTTAGAGCGCGGAATTTTAGGCCTGTATATAGCCACGTACCACTATCGTAGCTCACATCCCTTACATATCGTAAATCACGCGTCATTGTCCCTTTTTCACCACTGTTCATGGCGCTCTTTGGCCAAGCATGGCTCTTGCGCCATTAAACCCACATATCATAAGGGGTTAAGGATATCATAGTTGAAATCAAGAAGAAGAAATGGATATGGGCCGGGCACGTCGCACGTCGGCAGGATAACCGGTGGTTATTAAGGGTAACTGACTGGATTCCAAGAGATGGCAAACGCGTGAGGGGGAGACAGAAAGTTAGGTGGGCAGATGAGATTAAGAAGTTTGTAGATATAACGTGGCAGCAGAAAGCACAGGACCGTGTTGATTGGCGGAACATGGGAGAGGCCTTTGCCCTGCAGTGGGCGTAGACAGGCTGATGATGATGATGATGGTGATGATGATGATGATGATGAAACAAAGAAACGAGCCCTCGAAAAATCCCTTGCTTCTTTTATACGCATATGTGTGTTTCGTATATGTATGGCTGGCTCTCATCTTTTGAGGATTCCCTCGAGCAAAAGTTTTGATGGTGTGCAGATCGCTCTGGCATGGCTGCTAACGATGAAGCCGTGTCCCCGTCACGCGCCTGCACGTGACCTGCTGGCGGTTCGCTGAAAACGACTTGCACACCATCGGGGGTGTTGATTGAGAAAAACATGACCTGGAAGCTCGCGTTGGCTTGCGAGTGATTAATTACCACTCCTCCTGCCAGACGTATAGTAACTATTGCAATTGTAGACTAAGTGTCCGAAAAATTTGGCAGATCCGACGCATTGTGGGAATCGATATAATGCGAAGCAGTCACCGAGTAGCAGCCTATGCCGGTTTTTCGCTTTGAGCTAAGCGTTACGAGGTGGGTCGACATCTTTAAATTGGGTAGTAGTGCCCATGCCGGGGGCTTATCAGGCATGCCGAGTACACAGGCGTGTAAAGTGTAGCTCACGCAGACACTCACGTTATGGCAGTGTAAGGAGTCGGGTTCGGCGGGTCTCGTTACGGTAGCTGGCTCCCGCCGTCCGTCCCCATAGCCGATGATTTCCAGTGAGGAGGCGCGTTCTTTCAAGAAGGAACTTAGATTTATTTACATGGTTAAGAGATTGGAGTGAAAAGAGAGAGCAGAGTAGCATCAAAAGTCTTCGGCTTTTATAGCCCGAGAACGTCACTGCAGAAGCACTGGCAAACCGGTGTCAGCGTCTCCCGCCAATCCGGTGACCTGTCGTCTTGGCGTCCGGCCTCCCGAAAGGAGGCAAATAGTCACACAATACACTCGCCACGCCCCGAAGACTCGTAGGTGAGAAGGTCGGCGAGGAGTTTCAGTCCAAAGGGGAAAGGGCCGATGACCTCCGCTTCCACTGCCAGTAATACTTGGAAGAAGCGTTGAATGATGGCTGCCTCGGGTGAAGGCCCCACCTGGGTTGATGGGAGCGTCTTCAACGGCGCACTCCCACGCTGACCAAAACGCACGATAAAGCGGGTGTGTCGAATTCCGGAAAACACGCAGACCGCTCCCTCCAGCACGGGTTAATTTTCCCTGCTGCGGTAGGGTAGAAGAAACTCTCCCGCGGTGCTATCTCACGCAGAGAACAACAAGCCAAAAAGGGGTCTCCGAATTCCGACGTCCTTTTTCTGGGAAATCCGTCCACGGCGACCTGCTCGCTCGCTCGGCATAGGCTCCTCCAGGAAGAATTGGCGTTCCTGCCTCCGTCTAAGCGCCGATACGGGGGGGAAGGCAGCATTCTGGCAGACAGCTGTACGCTCAATGGCGTCTGCCTCGATGAATTTTCAGGCCAAACGTAACAGCAGGGATTATTTATGATCATCATCATCATCATAAATGCGAAGTAGAATAAACATATCGCTTACCCCTGTGGCCTAGTACGTGTCAAGCAAACGCAAAAGTCTCAACCTTGTCAACCTTTAGGCGATTAAATATCGAACTATGTTTTGCTATTCAAGCATATATGTGACGCTTACACCCTGCTGCAACCAGTTTGTGTGGTACGGCTGGTACGGCCACGGCCGCTTCGTTGGCCTAGGATAGCCACCCCAACGCTTATAGTTCTAGAAACGTTGAGCCACCCTACCTAAGGCCAGTTACGATCACGTGATCAGACATGGCCGCGCACGTGCACCCTGCGGAAAATCGTCTATACCCTCCACTCCACCGCACAAATCCCTGAACGACCGACAGGCAACCCTCTGGCGCCAGCTACAAACGCGCACTCTTCCCTCTCGTCTCACTGTATCACACTATCACCCCCTTTTCCTCACCTTAGCCTGTACTCTTTGCCCTGAACCTCATGCTTCTGCTATTCATATTTTCTCACACTTCCCGGTGGATCCTCCCCCGCGCACCTATAGAACACCTAAAGACCTGGGAGGACTGGGAGACCCTGCTGCGTTCAGAGGACCCGGTTGCGCAGACCATGGCTGCCGACCGGGCTGCTAGCGTCATGGACCAACACTACATAAACTGTTGAGCGCAGTGGGTTCGTACGGGGACCTGGGAGCGTGCGTACTCGAAACTCCTCTATTTTAATAAAGCTTTTCTCCTCCTCCTCCCCCTTTTTCCCGATAGGAGAAAGGCTCTTATTATTGCGTTTTTATTTTTTCCTGGCGCTTAGCTCGTACTTATAGAGCAATTTCGACTAAATTGTTTGATGCCTGCAACATAGATGGGGCATTGCAGATGTTCAAATCAATGGTTCTGAAAAATCATTTGCCCCCCCCCCCCCCTCCCCTCACAGTTTTCTGAGTCCCGAAGCCCGTGTCCCTCCATAAGCAACGTCTCTTATTGGCTGCTTTCATCCGAGTGAGCAATGCACACTGGCATCGTTCTCACTGAAAGATGCAGAAGAAAACGCTGGTGCGTTTAAATTGTCGTCATTTATTCATTGTTAGATGATAATTAGTGGATACAGGTGGTCGGGTCAAATGGGAGAATTGAAGTCCTTCCTGCGAAGAGCCCATTCGAGCTTTGAGATTTCGAAAAGAGCGCCTTTCCTTAATTATCGCGGAGTAATAAAATTCGACCGAATTCACTGAGCAGACCATGAGCAGACCATCAGAATGACGTCACTGTTCACGATAACGATTGCAGTGGTGTTAGTTCTTCATTCGTTAACGTATACGTGCGCCATGCGTTCTATAACCGTAAGCACAGCCCGCACAACTACGTAGCAAAGTCGATCGATGGTTGATGTAACGACTCTCGTTCATTCTGGACGTCTCGGAAGAGTATATGGCTTCCGTGTTTCGGTTTCGTCGGCCACCATGGTGGGGTTTCATTAGTCTGTTAAAATTACCAGCGTCCACTTTTTGGAAACCTCAAAGCGGCAATTCTGGCATTTTACCCGTACGCCTGTCCACACTAATTAAAAGGTTAATTAATTTAATTTTAGATTACTACCCTAATTTAGGTCTCTAATCACGTCAAGATGTCTGTCTCCACAGAAAAAAATAATTATGAAGGCAGCGAGCAAATATTGCACTTCACTCATTTTTTAGGATTTTCTGACTCATTTCCTGAAACAAACTGCATACAGTATACACAGAATATCCCCTAAGTATGGATGCCGTATTGGTTTCGAGTTTTTCCCACATGAGCCTGCCTCCAGCGACGTTGCATTGTACAGACGGGCCCACTGTTAAAGGGAACACTTGCGTTTCGGGTATATCTGGATTTCGCTCTCCTAGAAAAGCATATGGCTTAGATTTGCATAACACTGGTGTTTGACAGTTTCGAACCCTTATGATAGACTAGTAACGTGCACGAACAATCTTTCCTGATCCACTAGCCGTCAGGGTTCCCATAAAATGAAAGTTTTTCGTTCGGGTGTTCCCCTTAACAGTGGATCGTACTGTACATATACTTTCACCGTATTCACTACTTATTCCATTTCAATTTCTCGCATTCAGTAAAAGAAAATGACAAATGCCCTCATGCTGAAGCAATGTTTTACATGTTTACGACAACAACCACAACAACGACGAATGAGTGGATGATGCGCAGAAGGTCGGCCTTACCAGCAGACAATCTCCCGACTTCTAGCGTGGTCGTTGTGATATTCGTCGTAACTCCGGCGGAACTCGTTCTCAAACGTGTGCGAACACTCTTGCCTGTTCCGGAAGAAGTCGAGATCGTGGCAGGCAATCGAGACACCGGCCGCAGCTGAAACAAAATGGAAGCTTATGTTAAAGAATGCGATGGGCTTCTCAAGCACCTTTTTTTTTTTTTTTGCAATCTAATTGGTTCATACTGAGATCGCTAATGTGCTGCGCGATCAGTTTATGCCCGCCAAACTGTCCCTGTTTTAGCGAAAGGGAGCGACGAGGAATTAATGCAGTATTTAGCACGAATAGCGTGGGTCGACGCAACTTCGCGGTACGGGGCATCAGCAAACAAACAAACAAACAAACAAACAAACAAACAAACAAACAAACAAACAAACAAACAAATGTTCTGAGGTGTTACGGGAAATGGTTATGAGGCACTCTGCAGTAGGGACTCCAGATGTTGTCTTTGACCACCTGGGGTTCTCTAATAATAATTACTGGAGTTTTACGCCCCAAACTGCGATATTATTATGAGAGACGCCGTAGTGGAAGGCTCTGTGAATTTCGACCACCTGATGCCCTTCGACGTGCACCATATCTATGTATACGTTTTTTTTTTTTTTTAATGCGAAGCATTTCTTGAGGGACCAAAGGCACTTCGACCATTTCTATCTATCTGTCTATCTGTGTAGCCGTATGACGAGCATGACAACATGGCATGCCTGCTGTGTGTTGAAACCCTTTCCCCCAGTCACGTGTGGTGCATGCCCGCATACCACGGTCCGTGCAATTCGGGTATGCGCGACATGTGATTCGCTAGGAATGACGAGGATAGACTTTGGAAATCTTAACACGATAGCGTTAAGGACCGCGAGTCACGGAAAATCTCGTGCCGGCGTCGGCGGCGTTGTCGGTTAGTGAAAAATCCCGATGAATGCGAAGAACAAAATTCACGATTCGAGCTGGAATCGCACCCAGGCATTCTGCGTGGCAGTCAGGTATTCCCCCACAGAGCTACGCCAGTGCTTGAAACTTGAGCCACCGCGGCTGTTATAATAATAATAATAATAATAATAATAATAATAATAATAATAATAATAATAATAATAATAATAATAATAATAATAATAATAATAATAATAATAATAGAAACACAAGTTGGCTCGATATAGATCGAGTATCATATGTATTGTTAACTATTAACACTATAAAACATAGGTACATTGAGGGAATTAGTAATTGGCGCCTGAGGAAGAACAGGCGTATGTGGGCTGCACACATAGCCCCGCCACGGTCGTCGAGTGGTTATGGCGCTCGACTGCTGACCCGAAGGTCGCGGGATCGAATCCCGGCCGCGGCGGCTGCATTTTCGATGGAGGCGAAAATGTTTGAGGCCCGTGTACTCAGATTTGGGTGCACGTTAAAGAACCCCAGGTGGTCGAAATTTCCGGAGCCCTCCACTACGGCGTCTCTCATAATCAAATCGTGGTTTTGGGACGTTAAACCCCACATATTATTATTATTATTATTATTATTATTATTATTATTATTATTATTATTAGGGCTGCACACATATTGTCACGCGCGCTTTTGTTGTTATTCTTATGTGACTAGTCCGTTGCACCCGTAGCCGCTGCCTTGCGCAAGCCACGCCCTAATGTCTGGGAACCTTCCAGATTATGTTAGAATTTTCTTATAGGCTGGAGTGCTAAAACGCGAACAGCTTAGATTATTCTGGATCTACCACCAGCGATAAGGCTGGAATGTTCGATGCCACATGTATAAATGCCGATGCGCCTTACTGCAGATCAGTGTCTTACTGTTCGCCGCTATCAGTGTACAGTGGCGGTCAAAATTTTCCGGACCACGGGAGCGCGTGGCAAACTAAGGTCCCTAGATATAGGGACTTTAGGTGCTGTCTGCCGCGAGTCACGGAAAATCTCGTGCCGGCGTCGGCGGCGTTGTCGGTTAGTGAAAAATCCCGATGAATGCGAAGAACAAAATTCACGATTCGAGCTGGAATCGCACCCAGGCAACAACGATGACTTGTTACTTTGACGATGTACTTGTTACTTTGACAAAGTCTGGTCCACCAGACGAAACGTTAGTGAAAATATACAGTGCCAAACCAACGAAAGTCGTAGTCTCTTTCTTCATTCCTTACTCTATCGGGGTCCCCGTGATTCTTTTCCCACTATATATATATATATATATATATATATATATATATATATATATATATATATATATATATATATATATATATATATATATATATATATATATAAATTTTTGAATGTGTACATTACGCCCACATACAAACACACGCACAAGCAAGCATAAAGGATCCCCCCACCCCCCACCCCCCCAAAAAAAATCTGGCTACGCCTCTGAAGCCGTGTGCTGAGACTGTACTCACCAAGCAGCACCAGTCCGGTGGCCAGCAGCAGGTGCCTGCAGGACAGTATCCGGATGGGCCGCGCCATGGCGCTTCGGCTTTCGCTCACTAGCTCTTGAGTCGAGGCCAACCTGCGCGGGCGTAATCTGTGAAGAGCTGTGCTAGACGTTATACGCAGTGAGCAAATGTCCACTGTTGCACTTAAAGAATAGAAACATCTCTGATGTATGCCAATTCTAGAAAGCTTCTTATAGCAATGTAAGTGAGCGAGGTGTCACACCCTTCGTCGATTTGCTGCACCTGTTCTTAGCGATGATTCATAACCGACACCACCGGGGCGTTCACATCGACGCCCACACCGCCAGCTACGATCTTTGAAGCCACTCCTAATAAACCCGAGAACGAACACTGGAGTCGCTGCAGGGGCGCCGATCTGACACGGCCGGCGCATGGAAAAGGCAATCGTCGTCTGCTCCGCCGCCGACGATTGCCTTTTCCTGAGCCGGCCGTGTGTCCGCTGTTTCGCGATAGAATGGTGATTAATCCTTCGTTCCGCAATGCAAATCTCGCATTGCAGAAGGTGTAAGCGTTCATTACTACCCAAAGTTAACTAAGCTGTATAAAGGTAGAATAATAAAGCTTAGAATAGGCAAACCACCGTCCAAACGGAAGCGTCACTGTTAAAAAGGGATGCAGAACTGCAAAACATTCGTTGTTTTCACCGCAAATTTCGAGTAATTGATATAACAAAACATTTCTGCTAAATGGTTCAAACTTCATAACGGCTTGGCCTATAGGTTCCGCAATTGAAACGTTTGTCTCGAAGTACTACAAATGAAATTACGACCTTTCTAATCGACTAATTGACTAACTGCTTCGCAGTTTATCGTGCAAGTTCTGTCCGCCTTTGCAAATAATTAACCTAAGCGATTTGACAGAATTGCATTTTCTGCTACAAGATGCCTAAGGTGCTTCTTTCTGTCAAAAAACCACTTAGCATATTTGAAAAAGTCAACGACGTAATAATGCCAGTCACGTAGGGTTTTCGGAAATACGGAGATATTGGTACTAGCATGGAGTAGGTACAGATTTCTTCTCAACAGTCGTCAGCGATTGCGCAGTCGTACCGTGATATGCATGCACAACTGGTCCGATTTACCGCCGCGTAGCAAGTGGTAATTTTAACTTTACGTGGAACACTAGTAACACTCGTTTGCAAAACAAACTCCAGAGAATAGAAATGGGCATTATGAACGACGTGACCAGCCCAAAAAAAAAAAAAAAAAAACGTTATTCGCCTCACTGAGAGGCGGACTCGTGTCACACGCCTTGTCTTCATGCAGGTTGATGCTTCTCAGGGGTAATGAACTGCACGCAAAATTAATTTACGAGCTGGTTATCTAAACTGCAGTTGAGGTCTGACAACACAGCTGCTACGATGCTGCACGAAGCGACAAGCTGACAGCAAGACGGTTCAGCAATTAACATCAATTTGTTTTTGTAGTGAACAGAATCACTAAAACTAATGCGAGAAACGTGAAACCAAACCACAGAGTAAGTGAACGAGTAGACGAGAAAAACTGGCGCGGAATTCTCGAGCGCTCTCGAGATGTGTTGCGAGAGAAGACATTGCATGCGTTTTTGCGACTGTGTGCGGATAGCATGCTTGGCACACCGCTAGTAAGAATGTCTGCAGATACGCGGATGCGGCCGGTGCAGAATAAATAAAGCTCGTGGAGGCGAAACCAGGCATGTCTCCTAAAGGAATCGCCCGAGAACAGCGCAACCTAATAAAGTATAAATATGGTTTTTTACCTGTCAAAACCAAGATATGATTATGGGGCACGCCGAATTAATTTTGACTGCAGGGGATTCCTTGACGTACACTTGTATCGTCGCTTGCATCAGCACTTGTATCAATTATCGCCTGGATCATACAATACCTAACTGCACGTAGCCAAAGGGTTATTTTTAACAACGCAAGCTCTCACGAAGTTGGAGTGACATCTGGGCTTGTGCAAGGCTCTGTTTCGGGCCCTTTGTTGTTTTTAATTTTTTCAAGTGATATTAGCGATGGTCTCTCATCTTCTGTGCGATTATTCGCACATGACTGCGTGTTATGCAGAATAATCCGCGCTCCACGCGATTATGTTTCGTTGCAAGACGACTTAGACAAGTTATTTAATTGATGCGACATTTGGAAAATGCGCATAACTTTTGAGAAGACTGTATAAGGATGTCATTTACACGATAGCAGATAACTCACGAGCTTGATTATGACCTAAATGACAACCACATTTCGTCAGTAACAAAATTTAATTATTTGGGAGTATTCTTAACAGAAACTTTATCCTGGGATTGTCATATCCGTTATGTCACGGCCAAAGCCTGTAAAGTGTTCGGCTTCGATCCTGCGGAGAAACGCAAAACACTTCCCGATAGAAACAAAACAACTACTGTATCGAATGAATTCACGGTCTATACTCGAGTACGCTTGCGTAGCGTGGGACCCGTGGTTAAAAAAGGACATCAAAGTTCTAAAAAAGGTACAGAATATAGCGGTAAGATTTGTTCTCAATAATTATAGACGACCATTTAATATATCCCTTGCAAGAGAGAGTTTAGGATGGGAAACGCTGGAAATGCGGAGGAAAAAGTTACGATTAAAATTTTTTCATAACATATTTCATTCCATAGCAGGTATAGATAAAGATAAGTACATATTTCGACCGCACTACATCTCAACACGAATCGACCATTCAGACAAGGTTAGAGAGTACAAGTGCCGAACTGAGTCGTTTAGGAATACATTTTTTTCCACGCACAATTTCGTAGTGGAATCGTCTAACCAATGATGTTGCCGCCGTCAACTATAACACTGCTTTCTGCTCCTTGTTCTGATGCTATGTGACTTTGTTGTCATCAAGAATATTGAGTTTGGGGTCCAGTGCTTATTACTTTTGTAATGTTTTTTTTTTTTTCATCTTGTATATTTTTACATTGCAATTGATGCCTGTAAATATGTATTTATTACCAATTATGTACTGTTTAACCCCCCGCCCCCCTCTGTAATGCCTTATGGCGCTGAGGGCACATTGATAAATAAATAAATAAATAAATAAATAAATAAATAAATAAATAAATAAAACCTAAGTACACGGATATGCTTGCATATCGCCCCCATTCGAAAGCGGCTGCCGTGATCGGAAATCGAACCCGCATCCTCGAGCTGAGCCCGAGACACAACAACGCAACCTGATCACCACTTTCGAAGTATGTACGGCGTAGCGTGGGTACGGTTGACGATGCTTTGCATGCGTATATATATATATATATATATATATATATATATATATATATATATATATATATATATATATATATTATATATATATAGAATATATATATATATATATATATATATATTATTATATATATATAGATATATATATATATATATATATACACACATTATATACCTGGACCAACATCGCTACTGTTCTCGTCATTGATGTGACGCTTGAGACAAGCAAAAAGCGAAACAAAAAAAACTCATAGTACAAGCGAGCGCATTATCTTGGCGCGACGCGGCGGGCATCGAAAGAGTCCGTGCCGTGACGTCATCGTGGCCTCCTGCTATGCGGCGCCACCCCAACTTCTCCGGGCTATAACGTGAAGCCGGTATAACGCCAAGGCGAAGGAAGAAGGAAAAAATAAAGAGACAACGGATATTTGTTGTTGATTTGTGGAAGTATACTAAAGTAACGTTAATAGTCATTGATAGTTGCGTTTCAAAGAAAAAATTCCGAACTCTGACGCAAGTCGCTTGCCTTGACTTTTGGTGGAAGCACGCCGTCGAACGGTTGTAGAGGTTGACAGCCAACAGAAGAGAAAATACCGACGGTCTCTCGCAGTTGCTATAGTGACCTTCTCATAGCGTTTTCGAACGACTGGAAATCAAGGGTCGACATCACTAGGAGGTCATGATAAATGGATCTAGCCAACTGTAATACCAAAAATAGCATTGACCAACACTTCTTACGAACGACAGAACTTAATATCGGGGTTGTATCAACATGAATCCAAAGACACACTCAACACACCGAGTGCTTAACCTGCCACGCCCTTACCCCCCCCCCCCCCTGGATTCTTTCCCGCTTTCCCACCCTGACATAAAAAAAAAATATTCCCGGATACACCACTTTATGAATAATATGGATAACCATGCATAGACGCGCTGCCTGTATCTCTATACGGTTTTCAACGGGAGTTCCTTGATCACTTGGTTCCTTCTTCGGCAATCACGAATCTGCGATTTTAGTCGCTTCCCGAAGGCACATGCACAAGAAGCTATATATACCTGTCCTTCAGTAAAACTTCTTTTGGGCCTAGTTGGTTCATAATCCTAGAGGTACATTTACAGCGCAAACGTAAAGACGCACCACAAAGAAAAAACGACACACACAAGCGCTGACTATCAACTGACTTTATTAAGGCGATTGTCAATGCATTTATACCTCCAAGGCAGCCTTACCGCACATGCGCCACGCAATCAACATAAAAACAAAACTGAAACAAGGTGGAAACAAAGAATCGGTGTATTACATACGCGATGAAATGAAATCAAACTCAGATGAGTGCAGAGACAGAGACGTGTCGCTTATGCAAAGATGAGCCCTTTTTCTGATATGATAGGCTTCTAATGCCAGCCGCGCATGCTCATTGTGGCTCCTGCCAAGGATCGACGTCCCTTCAAATCGTGCCTCACAATTCGTGCCTCGCAGATAAAGGAGCCCATCTTGTGGCTCACATTAACGCTTGCTGCAATTGAGAGGCACGATTTGAAGGGACGTCGATCCTTGGCAGGAGCTACAATGAGCATGCGTGGCTGGCATTAGAAGCCTATCATATCAGAAAAAGGGCTCATCTTTGCATAAGCGACACGTCTCTGTCTCTGCACTCATCTGAGTTTGATTTCATTTCATCGCGTATGTAATACACCGATTCTTTGTTTCCACCTTGTTTCAGTTTTGTTTTTATGTTGATTGCGTGGCGCATGTGCGGTAAGGCTGCCTTGGAGGTATAAATGCATTGACAATCGCCTTAATAAAGTCAGTTGATAGTCAGCGCTTGTGTGTGTCGTTTTTTCTTTGTGGTGCGTCTTTACGTTTGCGCTGTAAATGTACAGTGGTCAACTGTCATATCTATTACGACGGAGCGTCGTGCTCCGAACTGCACGAGCGACATCTACAGTTGAAATGGGGCACCTCTGAGCATGCGCAGCCCCACTGATGCGCCTACCTCGCATTTTCGATCGTTGGTTATCACCGCGAATGCAACAATTGCTTTGGCCGTTGGAAGCGCTGTCAACAGTTTATCACAAAAACAAAAAAAGAAAAAAAAAGAAAAAAAGGAAACGAAGCGAAGCGAACCGTTGTCAGCGCGCGATGAAAGCTATGCTGCGTGTTGATTTGAAGTTTGCGGTCACATTGTCCCAGCAGCAGATTTGTGTCCACTTATAAGTTTTCTGCGGTTTTTCGCGTCAGGCTGCTTGATCTTAAGCCGACGCTTGATAGCTCCGTAGAACTTCACCATGGCTCCGCGCTTGACACCAGATGAAAGAAGAGCCATCACGGTAATCCCTCCGTCAGAGAATTCAGAGCTTACAGCTGTCTGGTGGAGCTGCAACGCGCTATTAGTCGGTGTATGTGCAACCACTTGCAGTCCCAGATAATAAACTACGACAAGGTTTCTGCAGCGGCTAAGTTGCCGCTTACTCAAACTTAAACTGTCAGCAATGAATGTCCACTCACGAAGCGCACAAGGAAATAATACCGCATGCATGGCTTCATATTACATATGACACCTTTATTGATATGCATACATGAGTTAATTTTAATAAATATCCAAAGTCAAGGATATCCACACAGCGTTTTTTCTGCATGCGCAATCCAAACCTACAATTAGTCGCAATCAACGGACCGTTGGTTAGTGATGGTTAATAACAGGTTGATGAAATTCAACCATAGGACACGGCAATAAATGCATTGAGCTATGAAAAATTCACAGAGCGATGCGCAATATCCATTGTCCGACGCATTGTCGGTATGATATGAAAATGCGAACCGAGAATAAGTGCGCAGTATAAAACACGCCGATCCGGTGATTGCACTCTCTCTCTTTTTTAGGCGCTATAGGTTGACAGCGCTTCTGACGGTGAAATCGGTTGTCGCGGCCGCGGCGATAACAAGGACGGAAATTACATGGCGAGCGCATCAGCAACACTGCGCATGCTCTGATGTGGCCCGTTTCAAGCTGTAGATGTCGCTCATGCAGTTCCGAGCACGACGCTCCGGCGTTATAGACATGAGAGTTGACCACTGTACCTCTAGGATACCTGTCCTCTTCAATTGTGGGCATTGTGGCTCCCGTTCGGCTGTTCCACTTTCATCCCAAGGCTCTCTAAGCAAAAAGAAGCTCACCTTTTACCAGGAGCAACACGCCTGCACAGCGATCCAGAAAAACTAAATAGGCATACCTGTTCCTGGTTTCCAGAATCGTTTGTCACGTGCGTAGAATGATACGGTTGCGAGAGTGCAGTTTCACCGTTGGCCCCGACTTAGAGATAGCGGGCATTGTAGGCGCATAGCCGTGGCTTCCCTCAACAGCTGTGCACGAAGAGCGGCGAATGCGTGAGTAAGCGTCGTTGCTGTCGTCGAGAAGTCCAAGCCTGCAAAGTGCGTCTTTGCAGCTGTCCCGAAACTACAGACGCAGCTGTGACGCACTTCCCTCTTCGCTTTCACTTCCAAGGGAGATCACGCACACGTGCTTTTTCCGAGCTGTGGGCCGTTGCACTTGCTTTGAAGGTCCCTGCTACGATTTATATACAATAGCATGCTTGTGGCGTCAGTGCGTATACACATACGATAGTGTTTTCCTAAATATGTGTATAGCTGCAGATGGACGTATGTTCTATTCGCGGATTTCGTGTTGTGCCGCCAGGCTGTGCTGCTTGAGTTCATCTAGACCATTAGTGGACGTGCCAGTCTGCATTTCTTAATGTGCTGCATTGAATGCAGTACACGCAGAACATAGGAACAAAGGCCACAGGGTACTGCGTGCTCCGTGCGGCCTTTGTCATCTGTACCGTTTTTATCACAGGCGCCATCATCGTACCAAGAAAGACGCTATTACAACTATCGTTATAACTTGAATCACTTCGAAAAATTCCGTAAAGATCTACAGTTGAAGGGGAAGTACGCGCTAAGCTATGACTTGGGCGTGAATGCAAAATGGTTAACACCGACTTAACATAAAAATTCCAAACAACAAAATGGTATAGACGTTTCGCGACATGTGTATGCAGGTTGTATATACACAGTGGCACGAGTGAGGAAAGACACGGAATACGCCGCAGGCTCTTGCTCCGTAGTCTAAGGGTAGCGCACTGCACGTCGCTTCTACTTATAGCATGCGATTCTTCCGTATGTAGATAAGCGATTGTTTCTTTTCAAGAGCGCGCACTTTCACATCTATTCCAGGATGCACGCCGTGGCGCGACGACTGGAAATTGACGCTTTTTTTTAACAGTGGCGCCGCCGGCCAGCAAGGACGATTGAAAAGTGAGACGAATCATTAATCAAAGCTGACAGTGAGAGAAACACAGAGGGAGGAGGGGAGCGTCTGTCGCCGCACTGCATCATACCTCCACATACGTCACCGTGCACTCGTGCGAGACCACAACCTTGCGGTCCTCAGCCTTGCTTTGAATCTGCGGCTTCGCGCGCGCGATCGCTTGCCGAGAGCGCTCGTCGGCATGGCAACGTAACCTCTTTGTCGATGACAAGCATGGCTTCCCGCGGCATGTTTTGGTGGTCGTCGCGCTGGCTGCGTCGGTGGCGTCATGCATCACGGTCGCCGCGCGCGCGCTCGCGCGCTCTCTCTGCATGAATCGCTTCGCCGGCACTCAGTATATGCCGCGTATAGCTCCGACTTGCTCGAGGATGCTGCGCAGTTTCATTTACGCGGATATTGACCTACCGCATGCCGTGCACGCGGGGTCACGAAAGTGCACGCCAAAACTCACGCTCTCATAACCTCGCCCGCACGATGCATACCGGAAACGGCGGCCCGATTTGGGGCTCAATTACAGCGCGTAGTATCGTTTTTCTGTGTTTTTTTTATCTGGGAGGGTTGTTGGTGGGTCTCTAATGACACAGGCCGGCTATTTATTTATCAGTTATGTAAAAACTTATGGGACTGGCTACATAGAGAAGCACACGAAACAATATATTGCAATCTATTCTATATGCTCTTCTTGGAGGAAATGCAACCACACAGCCCCGTAACGTGTGTGTGTGTGTATATATATATATATATATATATATATATATATATATATATATATATATATATATATATATATATATATATATATATATATATATATATATATATATATATATATACCGAGTGTGTGTGTGTGAGCTACAGAACTTTATACCAACTAGTTGGACACTGATAACCCCGCACAGTACCGAAAAAAAAAAAAGAAGACGCAAGCGGACAGTTTGCTCTGCTTGACGGTGCCCTCGATAATTCGAGTTTCTCTTCACACGCAGTAGAATAAAACTGAGGCGCAGTAATTATGGTCGGAGGTCCGAATTCACAAACATTTTTCTTGGCAAGAGTTTATTTCCCATTCGCCTACCTGCTTCGCTAATGACATGTCCATCATAGATATTTGCTAAAATATTCTCCCATGCCGCTGCTGGAGGGCTGGAAGTCGATACGACAAGAGGGAAAGTATGTGGACGTAGTACGTAGACATAACAGACCTTAATTAAGAAGGGCCGCGGCCAACAATAAACCACAACACTTGTCAGTTACAACCAAGGGAGGATCCAGAGGGGGTGGGGAATACGGACCTCCCCCTTCCCATAATTTTTAAATGTGTGCCCTTAAATACACGGATATACGACCCATACCCAACTGTATGTATCGCACTTTCCATAAGCTGGCCTTCTCCCCTCCGAAAAATCCTGTATCCGCCTCAGGTTACAACGCTCTCTTTAGATGAAATTTCGTTATGGCGAGGTGTGTTTGAAACACCTGAACCCGATCACCGCTCTCATAGAAGTAAACAAAAAAGTTCGTTCATGTCGGCCACGTGAAACAGAATACCGCGTTTACAAAAAGAACGCCAGCATTTATGCCAGTCACGGTTATGTCGGCAAGCGCTCAATTTACTCCTGTAAAACTAGAAGCGACGATATCGCAACACCACCAAATTATGGCTATATTTAAAGTATATGAAGCACGTTAACGCAGTCATTGCCTCATGCAAATAACTATGTTTGCATGGTGTGTCGACAACTATAATTGGTTAAAGAGAAGCATCGTTTTGTGAACAACCTGCAAAAAAAGAAAAAGGAATACGAGCGCCAGCGTTGCGGTGCGTACAGAGACTCATCCAAGCCAAGTGAGAAAAGAAAGAACCAAATAGACAACACTATAGCTGAAAGTAGACAATTATTAGAACCGTGAGCTTTCGGGTGCAGTGTAAGTACTAGCGCGACCACGATATCGTAAGAGCGAGGACCATACATGCATCCATAGACGGTGAGACGGTACCGTCAGAAAAACTACGAGCAAGACCACGCACAAATGAACTGTGTCAATTTGCCTATACGCACCTCCGTATGTTTTGGATTGTAGAAAAAAGAGAGAGAGAGGCGACCGGATAACGGTTCATATAATTTGTTGCTGGGCTGCAGTTCGTTCATAACGCTTAAATAAAAACGAACGTTATAGGTAGGAACTAAGAAGTCAAAAAGGACAAACTGCCTGCACTAATAAGTTTCTACCGGGTAACGTTAGGAAATTGCTAGTGCGCAGCTTCATTTTTCAAATCCTGTTTACAACGTACTCCAAGAGCGTTGCCCCTGACGGGGCGACACGTTTATGCGCGAGCTCACGAGGCGGGTTAACGTACGTGGCTCCCGCGCTTTCCTGTTCTCCGAGTGCATCTCGCTTCGCCGGTTGCCCTTTACGCGTCTTACGAGACTGTCTCGGGTAGCACACGCAAGAGATCCCGGGGACACCAGGCCAGCTGGCGTGCAGCACGTGCTCAGACATAGCGGAGACGAGCAATACGCACCTGTGTGAAGTCTCGCTCGAAGGCATCCGATACACCGTGGCGCAGCAACCCGCGAACGCTGGGAGCAGCACGGAGCGGGTTCACGCCAAAACGAGGCCGTTTGACCGCCTTACCTGGATGCCGCGACCAGCGCGCACGGAGGAACCGGCCGAGCCGCCGCCCGCGCGGCTGGCTCGCCCCAAGGCCGCAGCGTCACAGGGGACTCGATGGCGATGGCCACCGGAAGGCGGCCGCTAATCCTTCTCTCGTAACGCGAGGCCGCCTCTAACGGTGCGTGGCGGCAACGCTGCGCATCATTCGGCGTATATATATACGCCGGCGCCAGAACACTGCTCACGCGCATACGCCCCAGGAACGAGAACATGGGACGCCTTCCAGCGCGCCGGCAGTCGGTCCCGGTGCTTTCAGAACCGCGTGCCATTAGGTGCCTCTTTATTATTTGTCCTCCCGCCGAGAAAGTGGTTATTGATTGTTATTTCATGGTCAAGCAAATGGGCTTACTTATTATATACAGCGTCAGGAGGTCCCAAAGTTAGAAACTGTCGTGGGGACCTCCTATATATAATTAGTGGGTATACATGAGAGTGTTAGCAGCGTTTGTGGGAACTGTGCGTGGGTACAACTTAGTAAAAAAAAAAAAAAAAAAAAAGATTGGCAAAGGATAGCACGGTGAGCCCGCAAGCGTTTATGTCGTTGCAGGGCTGTCCGGACATTAACAGAACGTAGACCGGAGTGACGCGCATACAGCTGACGAGTCGCAGTTCGGTTCGGTCATTACCGGCCGTCGCGCCAGCACGGGTGGACCAGAGGAGCGCATTACCAGCCTTTCACACCCATGGTGCGCAGGTTCGGTACGAATACGCTGCAGAATGTGGTTAATAAATTTGAAGGCAATCGTGATGCTGGCCGTATCATCAACAAAGACGGATGGCCAATGACAAAGAGCACTTAAGAAATGAAAGCTACGCAAGATATGATAATCATTCGGAACAATTCTCGTATCCATATCGTTCGGCCTCCCTCGAGGCTCTCGTAAGCGTTTTTTATCTCTCATATACTGGAAACAGAACGCATATTCTATAAGTTAGAATGACGTATTCTCGAGTTGAATGGAATGGCCAGTATTCGATTCGTATTCCAAATGCATAATATTGCCATACCACTGTAACTTCTGTCGGGTGAAAGTTTTATTGTAAATATAGACAGGCGTAAACTTCAAACTTCGTAGCCAATTCTTGTGTTATGAGGTTTCAACTTCCGGAAGAACGCAAGTGGTTGTGAAGGACGCAGTTCGTTAGAGCTCCGTCTAAACTACTCCTGTGGTTCCTTAAGGTACAAAAGCGCTTTTATATTCTAACTGCGTCGGAATGCGGCTGTCGTGGCTACAAATCGAACCCGCGACCGCGTGCTCAGCAACGCACTGCCATAGACGCTGCGGCACCACAGCAGGCAGTTTCTGGATTATTTTTGCTGAAAACACTGCCACAGCTCGATCGCACGAGCGACAGGACTCGGGAGAAATCTGGTAAAGCAAAATAATCAAGTTATTCGGCCAATTAGTTCTGCGGTAGCCTGCAAAGTGGTGGAATGTTTATAAGAGAAAATATTAAAAGGAAAATATCCCGGACAAGGACGAATTTTTCTACAGTTGCGAAACTTTTCCCGAGAAATCCCGCCCGGGTTCCTATAGCTCCGTGCTGCATGTATTATTCGCATCAATGCAACCGTGGCCACCATCTTAGGTTACTAGACCATCGCTGTGACTGTCACGCTTCCTAATGAAGAAATGTGACAGCACGACAGGCGCGTCTTGCATCCAACGACAAATCGGCAGCTATATGATGATCCCGCGACCTTCGGGTCAGCAATCGAGCGCCATAACCACTAGACCACCGTGGCGGGGCGCACTCGGTAGTGGGGCTTGCATGGGCGTCCGGAGGGGGGTGCAAGGGGTGCAGCTGCCCCTCCCTGGAATTTCGGATGATATTTTTCTATGCGATAGCAATGAGCTACACAGCTTGATTAGCACACTCAGGTCCAGATCTTCTCTATTTCCAACCAATTTCGCACGTTGCACACTACTGACTAATCTTGCAGGTCATGTCGCGGCAGTGAAAGCTGTCAGTGCTGGATCTATCCCTCCCTCCCTGCACCCCCCTGCAATAAGTTCTGCGGACGCCCTTGGGGCTTGCCCAATTCCTGTGGCGGATACATGCCCGAGGTTTTTTGTCCGCGCTGGACAGATTAAGGCCGGCTTAAACAGCTCCGCTGTTAAATTAAAACAAGCAATAACGTTAGCTGGGACACAAATTTGAAAGGCGGTCGCTAAGGTGCTTGCCCGCTACGCTGCAGGGCACAGCTGCCAGAGAGACGCCCACCAAACCTCCTGTTCCCTGCCCAGCGCCGCATCCAGGTCTTCAAGGCGGTTCTTCGCTTCCTTGGGGACACTGGACTGGACAACCGGCACCCTCCGCGTCCTCGGCCATGGACGCCATTCTCCTCTCCTTCTCCTCTCCTCATCTTTATTAGCCTCTCCCAATTCCCCTACAGGATCTGAGCCGTGCTCCAAACTGCAGAAGTAGCGTCTTTTCCTCTCCTCAACCTCTCCTCCTGCTCCTCAGACCGTTGTGGACAAAAGCGAATGTTGATGCACATGTGCCTAAGGCTGCAGTACTCAGAAGCTAGAGCCGCCCCTATACAGTGTATGACTTAAGTGAGCTGAACGGTAATTTTGAATGCGTAATGTGTTTACCGGTGAAAGAGAACGGCGCCACACTCTTGCTTGCGACCATTCACAAGCTAGGGCTCATATCTCGCTAGGGGACATATTAGACAATTTTCGTGTGGCTTAGGTTACATATTGTTACCGCTTCTTGCAAATGAAGTGACTTATAAATCTGCGCTTATAAACCTGCGGGTGTCGGGCAGGCCTCACTACGAGAGGATAGCCTGATCAATTATCTATCTATCTATCTATCTATCTATCTATCTATCTATCTATCTATCTATCTATCTATCTATCTATCTATCTATCTATCTATCTATCTATCTATCTATCTATCTATCTATCTATCTATCTATCTATCTATCTATCTATCTATCTATCTATCTATCGTTGTGAAATGCTCAATCGCCTCCGACCACCGCCACAGTTTTGAAGCCTTTCCTATATTGCGACAACGTATGTGTACCAAGGGCGCGCCGTCGATAGGTGGTCATTACGACTTCGTGACAATGACCGCGGCTGCCCTCGTCCCTGAAGCGAGCGCGCGATGCTTGTCTCACGGTCACACCGCGCTACACAGTGAATGGCCTTTGTCATGCCCAGCTCGTCGCCACACGGCAGGCGCGCCGTCGCAAGTGGCGAGAGAGTGCGGTCTTGAAGTTGTACGTCTCCTGCTTCGAAAAGCAAGAACTGTGAACGCAGCGCAATAGAGGCAACAATGTATGTTTTATTTTTGTTTTGTTCTTAAGGGGGGGGGGGGGGCTATACGTTTTACTAATAATGCAACTTTTAAAACATGTGATAATCAATTATCACTTATTGAAACTTGCTAATTAACTTGATCATTTACTTTATACTACTTGTAGCAATTACGGAATTGAAGCCGGTGATTGAGTATGTATACACTCTAAAGGAATTCTCAAACCATGGAGCGAGAGTTCCTTGCTCCGTGCTTCGAGTTTCGAAATATCCACCCTGAAGCTGTGTGACAAATTTCGTCGGTGCTCGATATTGTGCTGTATATTGTTGCTGGTTGGCTGACTGACTCAGATATTATTCGGAACATTACTGACATTTTGCGCGCGCTTAGTGTGATGGAATACACACCAGGGGATGGGAAACGCAGCCGACGGTGGCAGGTACTAGGAGTGATGAAAATAATAAGTTCGCAGGCATGAGTTCGAACCAGATCGCGGAGGACAAGGTGAATTGGAGAAAACTGAGAGAGGCCTTCGTCCTGCAGTAGACGTAAGTTACTGCTGATGATGAATGATGCTGATGATCCCTTGGCAGAGCACATCGTCTTCTGCAATACTGCTATCGGAGGCCATGCAGACACCAACATAAGTATCTATACACTCTTATTCAAGTACCGTATAACGTCCGGCACATAAACGGCCCATTTTTATTCCACCACAACGTACTGCATATAAGCGGCCCTTCAATCGCCATTAAGCGTGACAAATTCTGCGGTGACGGATTGGGCCCGCTATATGCGGCCGCGAGCGGTCGCAACGCTTATATGGAGCCCGAGGCGGAAATGGCTCGAGCGGACGCAACGCTTATATGGGGCCCGACGCGAAAGGCGGACGCAACGCTTATATACAGAGCCCCGCCTCCCTGACCTTCGCCTGTGTGAAAAGCCACAAATACGTTTTATTTTTAATAAAAATTATGGCCTGTAGCGTATCACGACACTGCTGCCACCTACATTCTTTTTGGTTTAGACTGTAAGCTAACAGTTGCAACAGGTCTCGTACTGCCGGAGCACCACCAGCTTCCCGTGAACACATGTGTGCCGCGCTTACATATTTATCGTGTATTGTGTGCGTTTATTGCGTGCTTATCGTACGCGACATTCGTCGACTGGGCATTTTCCGCGTGTTGGGGCGTTCTCCTGCCTTGATCCAGTGGCGGATGATGGTCGTTGTTCGTTGCCACTCAACACAGCCTCACGGGACGCACAGCTTTGTGTCCGCGCTCAAAAGTGCTTTCTTGCTTCGTTCATCGATTACTCACGTTGATCGAGTGATCGAGTGTACTTCCGAAGACAATCCGCGTCCGAGTGTTTTGGCAAGCGGCGACCGCGGTTCCACAGGAGCGGAAGCTTGAGCCTTTTGACGAGCGACTGTGCCAAACTTGGGTAAGTTGAAGAAGGTCGCTTAACTACGTAACTTTGTTACTTCGTTGCATGAAAACTGTTTGCAGGAACCGTCGTGTTGGCACAGCGAGGATGATCAACAGATACCCGATAGGCAGGTATGTTTTGTGCTTTGGGTGCTCTTATATACACCACCATAAATGACATGTTTGAAGGATGCGCATTGCGCTACGCAATCTATGCTTCGATCATGCAGGCCTCGTGTCGTTGTGCTGTTATTCCTTGACTGTTTACTGTACGAGATCATCGCTTGAGAGTGTTTCTAGAATCCCTTGTCGCCGTTAGAAAGTGTGTGCTTTTAAACACATGGGGTCGTCCCATAATGTTTTCACTGTGGTGATGCGAGAGTTCACCAAACTCCGCAATAACGCGCAAAATTATCACAAGACTGGGGACGTGATACAGGGGCGTAGCCAAGGGGGGTGTTGGGGGGGTTCAACCCCCCCCCCCCCCGAAATTTTTCAGTTTTGCTTGCGTATATAGGCACGCACACATACAAACGCACGCACGAACATACATAAAGTATGGTTGAACCCCCCCCCCCGAAAAAAATTTCTGGCTACGCCCCTGACGTGATAGCAAAACACACAGCCCTGACACGCGCACACGATGATGGATATGTTTTCGTGGTTGCGTCCCCGAGCTTTTCGCCAGAAATCCATGCAGTTGTTTTGTGGTTAGGATTTTAACCTAGCTGCCTCATAAATGTTTTAAAGGAGCTCACTCGAAGTAATGTATTTGAGTGAATTACGTTACGTACTGGTACTAAGTGCACGCTCCAACAAATGCGTACTTAATGTGAAGAAGCACATGTTTATATCAAATAGTGTTAGTAGACGAATATGTCAATTCAATTAGGTTAATTAAGCTAACACATGCTACTCTTTGTTTCAATATTGTGTGTTTGAGAAAATATGCGTGAGCCCGTGTTCTGCCATTATATATTTTTTCTTAGCATCTTTTAAGCACACGAGGTTCTCTATCACAAATAACTTAGATTGTGCTCATGTTGCGAGAATGTTGCTTTATTGTGTGGTGCTTTAAGTTATTGTATTTTCACGCTTTTTTTTTACTTAGCATAGTACCAATATTGTTCTCTTACTTAAATGCATAACCAAGGTTTAGTATGCAGTGATTTAGGGTTTATTGAGCTTTGTAAGGTCATAAATTAAAAGAAAAAGATCTCAATTCTCATATATGTTTCCAGAAGTTCACAGAAAGTTGGAAAGTATTATCGGTTTTGTGAAGGCCTTACATAACTTAAAATGAAATCAAAATTGACAGCTCAACTCTACAAGACAAACTACACGGGAATTCGCTTTAGAGAACCAAAAGTTTGTTCCCTGAATGGCGTACATTCATGATGCAATACAATATGCATGGCTCATTCCCACCTCACACCAAGTGCACATGGACCACGCACACTCTTTCATTTTTTTTATATTTCGATAAAAGTGTGCATATCGTTGTTTTCATGTGGATCGCCCATAGGGCTATGTGCATATTTCGGGTATTCCTTACAGTCTTGGGCAATAACTAGTTACTAGTAACGCGTTACCGGTAACTAGTTACTTTTTTCGGTAACTTGTAACTGTGACTAGTTACTTTTAATTTATAGGAACTTGTAACGGTAACACTGTTACTTTTTTACAGAGTAACTGTAATGGGAAATACCGTTACAGTTACTTTCCCATATCCTCTCCACCTTTCATCTTTCCACAGCACGGCTCCCCTACCAATTTAGGGGTGGAGGTCGCTTAGAGAATTATCTACCCTGCAGAAGACCGAGGTCAGCAGTCAGTCTTTAACACAACTTAAGTTTACTTGTAAACTACATGTCGTAAGTCAATCATGTTGGAACTGAACAACTTGCTAAATTCAAGTAGTTTTTTTTTTCCGGTGTATATATATCCTTTTTGTCACTTGAGCTCCTAGCTCGGTTCTTGGTGTACCGGTGGAACATCACGACGCCAAGTTTATATTCTCCTTCGTCCGAGGCTGCGCAATAATCATGTTTGACTGACGGCTAGAAAGCAGCAGAGCGCGAAACGGTTGAGAGGCACAAATACTGTGAACTAAGTAATTTTTCAAAACCTCTTTGAAACTAATTGTAAAAGGTTTACTCCAACTTAATACAACAATTATTAACAAAATCACATGGACGTTTTGCCTCCTATGCATCTGACAATCCTCAGTATACACTGGCAACAAGAAAAGAAAGGAAAGAAAGAAAAAAATTTGCGGAGATCGACCAGTGTCCCATACGTCCGTGTAAACCAGTAGGGGAATGTGGTTGTTGCATGTTATAGTCGGATACAACTTTAGAAGTCAGCGGCATTTTCCTCCTCAAAGGCAGATGAACACAAGCCTGCACCAATGGGCGCGCACTTCGGGACGGACATCATGAGCGGGATGGCGGTGGCTTCGCCTTTGGAGAACATCGGCGCGTGCATGAGCGGGACTATTTCTTTTCTTTAGTCTCTCCTGACTTCTTAAGTTCTATCCGACTATAGTTACTATATATGCTACGACATGGCTCCTAAAGGTGCCATATACAGTAACTATATTGCAAGCCGACGCGTCGCGGCGAATGAACCGCGATTCCAGGAGTTCCTTCCCCTCACCTTCGTTCACGAGCCAGCGTCGTCACAGTGTTTACGTCAAAGCTATGCCCTGTTCTCCGGAAGTGTTAAACAAGCTCCATCTTAGAATGCGTTGCATGAGTTGCTTTAACAACATCCCATTTGCCTTCTTTAAGCCTCGTTGATTCTTTCCTTCCCACTTCGCCGATGCAAGTCGCGTCACAATGCCCGCATCGGGCTTGTATATCACCCTACTCTGATCGTCTGCAGGTGTGCAATCTTTGGGTTTCGCGAACACATGCCCCAGAGTATAACGGGACTTAGAAACGGTTTGTATGCCCAGCGGACGCAAAGCTAACCGAACAGGGTCTGATACACCTTGAACATATATATGGAACAGACACAATGGACGTCGTCTTCATTCGTCACACACTCTCCGTTGCTATTTGCATGCGCTTCTGGGTGTCGTTAATAAACATCCTATGATACTGCTGTCGTTCTAGTGCATCAACCGCATTTTCCATTTTGAGTATCAGAGGACATTTGTTACTATTATTTGCAAATAAATTCCCTTTTTCACCAACGGTGCATGAACAACAAAATTGATGCAACAAAATGAGGTGTACACAACAATGCTTGTGTTTGGCCCCCTATTAGGTTTACTTCGTCTAGGGTTTACCACGTGCAGTTTTGACTGCCCGCATGCCTTCATACATATTTAATAAATGAATTCTATCGTTTGGTTTGTAATCTATTATTTATTTTATACAGTAACGGAAAAGTAGCGACGTTACTTCGTCACAGTAACTGCAACAAGTAACGACGTTACTTGTCACAGTAGTGTAACTGTAACAGGTTACTTTGGAAACTCTGTAACTGTAACAGTTACTTTAACAGAGCCAATGACTTCACCCATCAAGCACGTGTTTTCAGACACCCCTCTCAATATCACTTAAATTCCACATGTGGGCTTTTAAAAGTACGCCGCCCGCTTTCCCCGCCTGTAGTTGCCTTACCCACCATCTTCTGCAGCCCTTTGTGAGGGCTAGACGTGCCGCCCTTGTGCAGCCTTTCCAAGTGGCTTTCATACTCCACTCTTTTTTTTGCCTTTGACGGCTCTCGCTCAGTAGACCCCCCCCCCCCTTTTCCACTTTTTTTTTCTTTTTTTCTCTCCTTTTTCTTGCTTTTTTTTTTTTTTTTTCCTTCTTTGCAGCTCCCCTTACTTCTGAGATGAGAGGCCTGAGCGCCGTTGCAAACTTTCTTGAAATGATGTGGCAAGGGCTACACTCCTCTCTCTAGTTTTCTCTTTCCAGGCAGCAATTACCAACAGCGACAAGCACCACCGCTAGACATGACGTCAACACTAACCCTTTAAAACTAACACGCCAAGGATGACAAGGTGCCTTCGATAAAGATAGGTCCCCTATGGAAAACGTCGGCCAGCCTGTCTGAGGCACTTTCTCCTGTTTGAAACCTGTCCCACTTTTTGGCTTAGGTAACTGTAACACTGTTACATTTTACTGGTAACGTGCCCATGACTGATTGCTTACTGTGTACATGTGTGAATGTTGAACACGCAATGGCACTCTTTCAATAGTCTGCAAGTGGCTGGTCCACTAATACCTGTTCTTATTGCACCCTGATCCCTTCATTCAAGGATCGATCTCTTTAATATATGAATATAGACTTGCCTGAGGACATGTTTGGTACTCACTATCTGTGTGTGGTTGGGTTTGTCTTGAGTGAAAATCAACATTTCCTTGTGGTATCTATTATGCATGTATCAGCGATGAGAGCTGTTCATGGCACCGACACAGAGGACAGATTGCAGTACAAGATAGGAGCATACTTCCTGCAAGCCCGGGCAAGCCATAATGAGTGGTAGGCATTTCTTTTCATCACTAGATTGCGACAGTTTGGACACATAGCACCTATAGACCTTATGCAAAATCTGCTGCCATCTAGCGGCCGCTGTGTGCATTTCCGCCATGTTGAAGGCTAAGCGCGCTCCGCATGTAGACAAGGAGCGTACATATCAACGTGTGGCGGCTGATAAGAACGAAAATGCCAACATATTTTCGAGTGCTGTGTTGCTGAGATTGAGGAAATTGGGATGCTGAAAGAAGGTTTGCAGGAACCAAGCCTCCATGTTAGTACATTTCCTCGTGGCCGACGAGAATCAGCAGATCGTTCCGTTGCTTCGGTTACTGCTTACGACTAACGCCATGTTTCCGTTCGCCGTTAATATATGCGGTATGTGACAGCATCGGCACTCATCAGAGAACACTCTTTCATGTCATGCCAGAACAAGAAAGTTTTCGCACCGTGTGCTTGCTGCAGGCACAAACCCGCTTCGTGTACGAGCTTCAAAGCTGCACCGCGGCTACTCGCGCATGCCTGCGCTGCTGTTGATATTAGCTTGTTTATTAAATTGCAATAACAATTACATGTTAGACAGATAGCTCGTGCGCGTCATTGATTTGCAGCGGACGGACCGATTGTGCTGGAGCGTGTTGTTTGTAGTTTGTTTTCGATGGTGGAGTTTAACAAGGTAGCGTCTGGTGGGATGCTTTGCGTGCGTACTTCTTCACTATGCGTATTTTTCAAGCATTTCATGTGGTATCACTGCCAGGTTCAGACGGGTTGCCCGGATGTCCTGACCGCCCCCACCCCTTACATTTTTTTGTTTAACTTATACCCCAGGAAGAGCAAATCAGGTTCTCCCAAAAGCTCATCCCCCCTTCGGAAAAATCCTCTGTACACTCCAGTTTGCTATGAAATGTTAACAGGTGCTTCAAGTGCGTGGTACTTTTCTTATGAAACTAAATAAAATGCTGTTCCGGGAAATGTGCTACATTCTACCGTGGGTGCGCCACCGCTGGTTACGCGCTGAGGCGGTTTCAGTCGGTGAAGCAAAACTGCCTTGCCGCAACGGGTTTAAATTGTAAAGCACCAGTAGGCCCCTAAAGCGACAATGTGAACACGAATATTCTTGGCGTTTCCTGTTATATAGGATCACATATCGAAGGATATTCAATAAAATACCAGCTGATCGGCATCTACTTCTAGGAGACACTACACTTTTCATGTTCACTTTCCACGTGCATGAGATGCGCAATTTTCTGCATTTTAATCGCACGGTAATTCTGTACATAACATAGGTCGGATGACTACAACAGCGAAATAATATTATTTCAAAGATAAAAAGAGGACAACGTTTTATTTAAAATTAGATGGACACTACGTCGGCTCGACATAGGCTGTCCCTCATGAAATATGCTTTCAATTGGGTCAACTGCACTTTCTTACCGTCATCGCTGCGCCTAGCCACGCTAAATAAAGCCTCTTCCCAACCATCCTACATTATACAAGCATGATATTCAGATAGCTAACAACGCTTTATTCGCTACACTGAAAACAGACAGGCCAATTTGTAACCTAGCGCAGAGCTTCATATCGACGACGACAGGCCTGCACGTGACTCGCAGTGTCAAACTTGTACCTTCTTCTCGCTGTGAGGCAGTTCTTTACACGTAATAACCGTCAACGTAAAAACTAGGAAATGCCGGTAACGTGTACAGGCCCGCCTGACATTTTTATGCCCTGATTGCCGACTACCAAAGCGGATACAAGCAAGAAGTGATAGCGGCGACAGCAATAGAATTCGGGCACAAGCCTCCAACATGGCGCCGAATCTTTAGCTTCGTCAAACCTCCAACAGATGGCAGCAATTTGCATAAGGTCTATTGATATACAGCATATACTGGCCTTTAGCTTAGGAGTGAGAAACGTACCTTCTGCACTTCAGTGCAATGCATATTATTTAGTTTGCATTCCTTGAACATGGAACATCGAATAGTTTGTATTGTTGAGCTTGTAATCTTTGAACATGGGATGTCGCTAGAGCCAACGTTTTGAAACTTGGAGTTGTCTTCATAAAGGGAGCAACTGTTATTCTTGATGTTGCCATCTTGATGAAGGCAAGTCTACTCGTACAAGAGTTGGCTGCAGTGACATACCGTTTGAAGATTTTTTTCGTCTCTTCAAGCCTCCTCCATCTTCCATTGAACATCTGTGTTGTTTGTGCTGCCATGAAACTGTGGTGCAGCTGCCATGAAAAAAAAAATTGGGCGTGCGCAGGCACAGCTCCATCGAAGAAAAATAATTATTTCTTTGTTAAAGATAGTGAAGGCACACTAATGCATCTCAGCCAAGATTATTAATAGTTGCTGACTCAATTTTAATGTAGTAGTTTCGTTGCTGTGCATACGCACGATGAAACTCTCATCAAAAAGTGGGAAGCAACCACACATGCTCCAGTGTTCAGCTAACCAGTCTTCCCTGAGCCTTTCTTTGATACACTGCCCCATTTGCCCCACATAATGCTTATCCCATCATCTGATAAACGATGCCTTCCTTACAGAGCACATAATGTGTCCTGTGATTCCTATTGCAGCCAAGTGAGTGTCTGGGTTGCAACCTTTTCATAGTTTAGCACGCTTATTTGAGGCCGTGTACACTATGCTGATGATTGCCCGAGCACCAACCGTTCTTACCTATATTGTCGGATATCCCGTGCAGGTATGACATAGTGGCAAACATATTTTGGCCATCACGATTAGCCATTTCTTTGGCCTGGCAGCTGGAAGGTGTTTGTTTAGTAGGGCTTCTGCAGCCAATACAGCAAGGGGAGCAGGATATCCTGCTTGCATCCAGCGAGTTTCTTGAAATCAAGCCTCGTCCACAAGAAATAGGAACATGATTATTTAGTACAATATGCAAGCACATAAGTTTTAAATGTTTTAGATATGAGGATGACTGCGTCTTTCTTTATTAAATACCACAAAGGTTCTTTCGAATCTGAGCCACTAACAATATTAAAACTGGCACATGATTACTAACACCCACTGGTGCTTACCCACGAGCATCCGGGCAAGGATTGTACCATATCAGGTTCCTGAATGTACAATTTCATTTGCATAAAAAGTGCATGAGCTAGTTATACGAACTGATGGGAAACAAGCCATTGCTGCCTCTTAGTTTCTCCCACTCAATAATGGTAGAAAGGTGCATTGTCCTGACACTGCTTGGACAGTGGCGTAGCGAGGGGGTAGCAGACAGGGCCCATGCCCCCACTCGCCCTCTTCCCCGAAATGAATTTCTGCCTATGCCACTGTGGCTCGCTAACGCAGTAAAATTTCTGTTCCTATTACTTGTGGACAAGCCTTAATTTCCAAAGAACTCCCTGACACAAGCAGGATATCCTGTTCACCTGCTGTATCGTTTGCATATGCCCTACCCAGAAAACCACCTTCCAGTTGCCAAGCCAAAAAAAAAAAAAGCCAAATCTTGATGGCCGAAAAATGTTTGCCACGATGCATATCTGCACGGAATATTCAAAATATAAAAAGGGTTGGTGCTCGGAATCATCAGCATAATGTTCATGGCCTCAAATAAGCATGTAAACTATGGAAAAAGCAGCAACCCAGATACTCAGAGGAGAGGCTTGGCTGCAATAAGAATCACAGGACACGTTACGTGCCCTGCATATAAGGTACCGTTTATCAGATACTCCTATCATGGGGTAAGCATTATAGAGGGCAAATGGGCAACATCTCAAGGAAAGATTCAGGGAACATTGCAACAATGTAAAGAAACGCAGCGATTGCCTGTTTGCCAAACAGTAAAGAAACTATACTACATTGATTATTGAGTCAGCAAGTATTCATAATCTTGGCCGAGATTGCGTTAGTGGTCATTACACTACTTGTCAAAGAAATAACTATTTTTCCTGGACGCAGCTGTGCCTGCGCATGTTGAAGTTTTTCTTTTTAAATTATAAATATGTGTGATCTGAGTCCAAAAAACACTTAAAGATAGCGCCTATCTGTGTCCCTTCTTGTCCTGTCTTCACTACTCTCTGCAATAAACGTAATGGTTAAAAGGGAGCCGTTCGGCGACCTAACAGCTTGTCACTATTAGTGGGTTAGTAGGCCTTGAGGCGCTCCACGTTGACTATGTCGCGCCCTCGACGGCGCATGTCCAAAGCTGGTTCGATGGGTTCGATCAGGTAGTTGACCGGTGATGTGCGCTCGATGACCCGGTAGGGGCCTTCGTATTTCGGCAGTAGTTTTGAAGAGGCCAGTTTCAGTGGTAGGGACCGAGAGCCATACGAGCGCTCCGGCGACTACGTGGACTCAGAAGTGGTGGTGCCACCGTGAAGGCTCTTCTGCGCTCTGTTCGGCGTTGTAAAGGTCTTTGCAAGCTTGCGACACTCTTCAGCAAGCCTGGCGTGTCAGAAATAGGCGCACACTCAGATGGATCCGCTTGTAGGGAGTGTATGTGTCATGGTGTGGACGGGTTGGCTTCGTACAACGGAGAAGGGTGAAACAACCCGGAGTGTGAGGGGCGGTTATTATAGGCGAGGGAAGCCGAA